>NC_141159.1:3096171-3466171 GCF_053477565.2 Lygodium microphyllum
TAATTCGTGAATAATAATGAACCCCTTGAATTCATGCATGCATGCGCTTTGTACACAAATCATCTAATTTTTAAAAAATAAATTGCATTTGTAGAGACCCCTAGTCCAATCTAGTCCAGTCAGTCTAAGTTGTTAAATGATGTGGATCTAGGACATGACACAAGCTATGGTGGATCAAAGATGTAAACCAAGTTCATAATGACATGGACAAGTAGAGACAAACTATTACACAAGTGAATTAGGTTCCAAGTTAGATTAGCTTGGACTCATAAACATAATCTTGTGTAGAATCGGCAATGACAGACACTTAGCTGAAAGTACAAAGCATCATGATATTGTGTTCATTTCATAGTCAAGTACAATGCTTTATAGGCTTTGAGTTGTTCCACTCTCCTCACTGTGCATATGGGATTCAGGACAGCTCCTCTTGGAGCATACATCATTTGTCTATTTCTCAACATAAGTAGGCGTTGGGATGCGAGTACAACTCACCATGCATTAATGTGATAATTTAATAATGAGATGTGATTAATTTCTCATGTAATAAAAATGAGTCGTGTAGTTTTCACCCACCCACTTCAGTGCACCATAAGTATATGCCATACACTACGGGGATTGGGGTTTCTTGGTCAGAGACATTGGCCTTATTCATCTGTATTTATTTTGATGATCTGAGTCTATGGTTTAGTCTTGATTTATGGATATGTCTAGGATACGACATGTGCGGAATTTTCTTTTCTTTGGACTATTTGCATATGGGGTTTTTGGGTGCCTATATGTCTGCATAGCATGAAGCTTTTAGTCATATATGCATGTAGTCATTGTCGAATTTTTCGTAGGATGTGGACTGCTTGGGGAGATATGGTACAGTTTAGTCAAATTTTTATTGTTGTTTTGTTTCCTTGTTATTTTTATCAGTGATGGTATGTGTGGGGTTTGCAGGAATACTTTCTCATTTTCTTGGTTTTTGTGTGTGCGTGGGTGATCTAGTGTGGTCTAAATGGCATCTTCTTCCACACCCCCGCTTGTGATTCAGCATGTACTATTACCAATCCATGATTACTCTCTCCTTTTGGATGTTGATTGCATTTGCAAGGCGGGTCTTCATCTCTTTATGGCCTTGAAATTCCCTCTAGTGGATGCAAAGCTCTATTACTATTTTCTAGAGACTTATAAGAAGCTTTCATGCTTGGTTTTTGTCCGTTAGTTCTGTTTATCCCCTATTTACTATCCAACGAGGCCTTGTTTCTACCTTTTGCAGCTTCCCATGTGCCTAGTGGTAATTATTAACTATCCATTACAGAGATCCTTGCCTTGTTGTAGAAGGAGAGACATCTACTTCTTTGGTAGTGAATAAGATTGTCACTAGTTTCAGGAGTATTAGTGGACATATTTCTTTTTCTTTATGGAAGCAGTTATGCCAATTCCTCCAGGACCAAATTATGTCAGGCATGCCCGCATCCAAGTCTTTGTCCCAAGAATTATTCACTACATTTGTCACAATCCTAGAGGGGGTTAAGCTTAATCGGACAACATTTTTGTTGGCTAAAATGGATCAACATTTTTAGCATGTAACGAAGGGTCAAGTCAGTACTATTTTCTATTGGGTTTTTGTACAGAAGATCATTCAATTGGCACCTCCCCTAGGTGGCATTCTGTAACATGTCCACCTGTTCGCTTGCAGGACACGTCTTAGCAACCCATCGGAAAGAGGGTCTAGAAGGCTCCGCTCGGCACTCCCATGGAATGTTACGGGGTTTGCGATCTAGGTATTTTCGAGTCTGCCACGTAGTGGAAGTATTCCGTCCGTTCCCACTTAGGACCGACCTGAATCAAGGTTTCCTCTTGTGGTCAAATTCTTGGAGAGCGAACTACTTTACGTAGAAACGCCAAGGTCGAAGTGGATTCATGCTGCACTTAGTTCAAGGAGAATGGGAAACGAGAGGGGTGCAAGGCTCGACCTCTCTGCCCATAGGGCATAGTCCCATTCCGTTCCCTTAAAACAACATAAATCGGGGTTTTAGTAACCTAGATTCTAGGTCAACGTTCCTTGCTGTTCATTTCCTTCGAAAGAAGTTCCCTACTGTCCATTTCGTTTGAGAAAAGTTCCGGGCCAACCGGGACCACCCATCCGTAGGACGGACCCATGGCCACATCCACCGCATTTTCCTCAGGGTTGTTTTAGTTTTCTAATTACCTACCACATTTAGTTGGACACGCATAAAACAACTTCCTTAATTAGCCAGTTAGACACTGGTTCCTCCACGTAATCTTAGCACTTGACATAGAAAAAACAGTGCCAAACAAGTTCCTTTTCAACAAGTTATCTTACTTATCTTTGGAATACATCCATAAAATCCAGCCCGTAGGCTAATCCATAATCCACCCGAAGGCAATCGTTAATCTGCCCGAAGGCTATCCAGAAATCCACAAGGATTACTAATCGAAGATTCCACCTGTATACTAGTATGCGGGCCTTGAGATCCAATCTCAAGTCACGTTGGCCTCTTGTGCAGGGCTCGAAAGGCAAGGGATTTACGGCCAGATCCCCCCCTGGCACCCAAGCAAAAATCCCTTGGCCGGAAGGCAAGGGATTTACGGCCTCGAGATCCAAATCCAAGTCACGTTGGCCTCTTGTGCAGGGCCCAAAAGGTAAGGGATTTACAGCCAGAGCCCCGTGGCACCCAAGCGTCCTCCTGCTCTAAGTAGCGCCCAACGGAGAGACCTCTCGTGGAGGTTCCAATCCACGTTCCCAGCACGGCTAACAACCCCCTTGGTTAGGGTCAGGCAGACAGTCGGGGGTAATTGATGCTGTCTCTCCCTTCAGGCCTTCAACCTGAAGCATTAATTAACTTTCCATCTTTTAGTTCCTTGAGTAAACAATGCAAACAGTGCTCCTAAATTGTTACAAGCACAATCAATCCAGTGGTTGTTTATTTGGCCAATCGCTAAGGAGTGAATCCTTTTCTTCAAATGCATCCATCATTCAATCCGAGATCAATTGTGACTTGGAAAGATCCCCCAAGGGTTTGTTTGTTTACCCTTTTATCCTTGGGTTAGGGTCATACCCTGTTCACCCAACTTAACCAACACCTTAGGTTTTATAAATTAAGACAGTGAATCCTGGTGACCATGTCGCTCTAACTTGATTGATCCTTTGCTTTCGAGGCAAATACATAACTTCCCTTAACTTGGCAAATCAGCCTAAGAAAGGTGTTGTAGCAGGATGACTACTCATCCTCTTGCAAGTTAGACTTGCGCTAAAACCTTCCAACCTCATTCCAAGGAATGGCAAATCCCTCTTGTGATTAAACCACATAGCTGTGCGACATTGCAACTTGTTGCACAAGTGTCGCACCTAACTCATGGGATTATTTTACCCATTGAACGGTGTTTCTTGGTCAAGGAATTATGTTTAGACAAGACGCAGGGTTTGGGGTGTCTTATTACCTAACCCTGATGGTACTTAGACTGACAACGTTCGGTCCTAGGGTTTCCAAACTCAATTCGAGTTTTAGCATTGGGTCGAACGACCCTTGGGGTAGAAACCCTAGATCGTTGTTTGCATGAGCGTCCAATTGACCCAAACATTCTATGAATGTTGGTAGGACCTTTGGGTTTGAGGGCTTCGACTTGTCGTCCAAGTACAATACTAGGCTGCATTTATGATGTTCCAAGCCCTAGCTAGTACTTGAGGTGTTTATCGTGTCGACTAGTTATAATATCACAAGTGATTTGGGTAAATTGACCTACTTGTCTTGTGACAAGGACGATTCTTTCCTAGAGATGCTAAACTACTTTGCAAGATGTCACAATACATGTAATTATGTGAATCATTACTTCTACAAACCAAAAGGTTTGCAATAACCCAAACTTTTCTTGCTAAAGTCATTACGCATGATAATTTGGAGAGTAACTTACATAGGACCTATTAGGTTTTACATCAAAGAATCATGCCTACAACCCTTTTGTCCAAGCTTTAGAATTTCATGCTTTGACAAGCCATGCAATCTTTTCCAAATGCAACTCGGTGAAATGAAATTTACAAATATGTAACATGCGACCCTTAGATGCAACATTGTGGATGAAGTTCATGCCAAACTAAGGCTAGTGTTGACTTAATCCATTTCCAAGCATCTTTTGCATGCAATTTGCAATGTCCATTGTTTCATTTTCATGCCGTGCATCAGGCGTTAACAATTCTTTCCATGCGAGTCATAACAAGAAAGTTATTTGACTAAATGCAAGATACTCTTTTCCTTCACGGCCAATGCACTTCACAATTTCCTCTTTAACTCTAGGCATATGCGTTTTAGACTTTCACTTTGAAAATGTATCACAAGACAATTTGCGACTAAGTTCATAGGGCGAGTAAGTGATAACTTTGGAGATGCAAATGATCCAATTGCATGATATGCACCAATCCTTATCTATCGTTCCAAAGAGATAATTTATCAAATGTACTTTTATCACTACCACATGAATTAATGATAAGCATAAATTGCATTCTCCCTATGGAATCAAGCATGTTCAAAGCATTTCTTATACGTGGGATTAAATTCAAAAAAACCTGGGCTTGTGGATCCATGGAAATGTCCACGTGTATATTTGGGGAGGAACCTCCCGCGGGTACACCTTGAGTCTTCTTGGGAGCCATCGTAGACGTGATAATGGACTCTGCGGATTCCCTCTAGCTTTTACTCTCGCTCTCCGAGACTGTCTGGAGGTCGATACCTTCTCCTCACGTAGGAATAGGAGCTTTATGAACCCGGTTTTAAAATCGGGGAAGGGCACATAGGAACAAGGCCTATGTCCCTTATCCTTAAGCTTCTTAAAGAAGCTTCTAATTTTTTTTGGACAAAGTCGACGTGGTCCCAATGATTGGGAAGAGGGAAGGATTTGACAACCTGGGGGGGTGATTAGGACGACGGTAGGGGGAAAAAATGGCAGTAGCAGCAGGCGTATGAGGGCGGCGTCCTCCTAGCGGCGGCGTCTCTAGCACGACGACCTATTACAGCACGGCAGCCTATCCTCTTCCCTCTCTTCCCCCCAAGGCTAAGGGGGGTTTATATAGAGCTTAAGGGGGGGGAGAGACTCCATACACATGGAGACCCCCCATGCTGCCCTCTTCCCCCATGCATCTCCACCTCTTCACCTTCTTCTCGCACTCCCTCCCCTCCAGCCATGCATCGGTTGGGGGAAGGGATTAAATTTTTTTTTTGACTTAACCTTACCATTATCCCATTGCCCCTTCAAAAAGGGTGTTATCCCGTGGTTTTTTACGGTCTTCATCCCTAGCCTCGATTTCACAATGCGGGGGCCCCATTTTTGCGCGTGCGGGGTACAGATTAATCTACCGATAATTACGATGTGAGAGATAACATTGCACAGGTTTTAGTGGCATGCGGGGAGTCAAGTTCAACAATATTTTTGAGTGGAAATGTTACATTCTCTCCCCCTTGGAGGAATCGAGATGTCCTCATCTCGAGAAGAATTGGGGGTATTGTTGGTTGAGAGTACTTTCATCTATCCAAGTGGCATCCTCCTCAGGATAATCTTGCCACTGGACGAGACATAATCTCAAGGTTCTAGATCTCAATTGTCTCTCCCTAACATCTAAGATCCTATCAGGCCGTAGCTCAAGGACTCCTTGGCTAGGCATTACAACTTGTTGGTCATTAAGTACATGGCTAGGATTAGGTACATACTTCTTCAGTAGGCTGGTGTGGAATACATTATGAACCTTTAGGTTCTCAGGGAGTTGCAGTCTATAAGCATTGGGTCCTGGGCACTTGAGGATCTTGTAGGGTCCACAATACCTTGGACTTAGCTTCTTGCAATCTCCTAAGGATAGGGAACTCTTCTTTGGGCGTACACGAATGAAGACCATGTCTCCTTCCTCGAAGGTTCTATCTTAACGTTTCAAATCCGCGTATGCCTTTTGTCTATCCTTGGCGGCTTGGATGTCCTATCTTATTGACTTCATTTGGCCGTCCATATTTTCCAGCATCTGCCTTGAAGCTTCAACTCTTAGGGTTGGATCTGAGAAGTTTAAAGGACTTCAACATTCATGTCCATACAATGCTTGAAAAGGGGTCATCTGAATGCTTTGTTGGTAAGAAGCATTGTAGGCAAACTCAACCAGTGGCAAGTATTGAATCCACATTTTTGGTTCATGGCAATAGTGTACCCTTAGCTAGATACAATACACTATTGCCAAACTTTGTTTTAATCCAACTTTCTTGGTTCGATGACTTGTTTGGCAATAGTGAACCAAACTTTGTTTTAATCTATCAAAGCTAGATTGTTCGGCGGTTAACCATGCAATCGATGTTTGCTTCTTCAGTAGATCCGTCAGAGGCGCTGCAATCAAAGCATAGTCTTTGATAAAGACCCTATTCCAACCTGCCAATCCAAGAAAATTGCGTATTTCCTTGACAGTTGTTGGTATTGGCCATTCTAGAATATCTCTGACTTTGGTGGGATCCATTGAGTTTCCTTCCGCTGATACGATGAATCCCAGATATTCAATCTGACGTTTGAAGAATGCACACATGTTCATCTTGGCATAAAGCTTGTGTGCCCTCATTGTCTCAAGGACAATCCGAAGCTGGGGTTCATGATCTTCTTCCTATTTGGAATAGACTAAGGTATTGTCAAAGAAGACGAGTACAAAGTCGTCAAGATATAGCCTAAAGATATCCTGCATTAACCTGTTGAAGGTGGCAGGTGCATTCGTCAGCCCGAATGAAATGACTAGTCCATATCTTGTGTTGAATGCCGTCTTTGGGATATCTTCTTCCTTGGTCCTTATCTGATAGTATCCAGACCTGAGATCAATCTTGGAGAAGATCTTCACACCTTGAAGACGGTCAAAAAATTCATCTATTCTTGGAATAGGGTACTTATTCTTAATGGTTGATTGATTCAACCCTCTGTAATCAATACATAGCCAAAGCGTTCCATCCTTCTTTTTCTGGAATAGCACTAGAGCCCCCCATGGCGAACTGCTGGGACGGATGTAGCCCTGATCTAACAGTTGCTTGAGTTGCTCCTTCAGCTCAATCGCTTCCGGGATGGACATTCTATAAGGCCTCTTTGCAATTGGCGCAGCTCCCGGCACTAGCTTGATCTCATGATCCACTTCCCTTTGAGGTGGAAGTTCTGTCAGCTCTTCAAGAAATACGTCCGTGTACTCCTTTAGCCATGAAGGTTCTTCACTAGGTTCTTGATTCTGATCTAGCTTATTAAGCTTAATCAAGTAGAAAGGTAGTCCCTTTCTAACTCCCTTTATAATTCGAGATGCTTTGGCCAATTGAATTTTCGGCTTTCCGGCCTCTCCTTGAGTTGTGACCAATTCCCCTTCAGAGTTTCAAAAGGAAACTTGACCCTTTCCACAATGAATGTGGGCATCACTAGGTTTAAGCCAATCCATCCTGAGCAAACACTCATGGATACCTAGGTTCATGACCCTGAATCTGACCGACGTCGACTTTCCTCTCAGTAGGAATTCCACATTACATTACATTTTATGCCCAATTCAGTTTTCAGCCAAGTGACCAAATCACTTTACTTCTTTATCAATATTCACAGTCAAGACAATCCTTGATAAAAAGAAGTCTTACTTCATTCATATGGGCATAGCCCTTTCAGAGTACAATTATTCTTAGGGCAATGGAACAAGCTGACACATTAATTTGAGGAGAATAAGATGTTGTTGCATTCAGCTATGGGAACTGTGTAATAGTATGGATTGGGGTCATGGATTTTTAGAAATCAATAAGTCATTGGAAGATTAGGGTATCTTTTCCCTTTGATATCTGTTCTTCTCATGACGTCCCAACACCTTAATTCGGTCGGCAAGGATTACTCGAATCACTTCCCCGTACACACACTTATTTTAATTAACCCTTCGACCTTCGACATGTAGGGTCGCGTTTGCGTGAGCCTCAATAAAGACGAACAGCTTCACGATCTTTAAGCCCTCCATCCACTTGATTCTCTTCAAGTTGATTTGAAGGTACGCAAGTCAGTGGGTAGCTATGTAATAGATCCCTGAAACACCCATCCATCTCCGTTCCATGTACAGAGGCGATGGATTGTAAAATATGGTCTAGGATGTTCATCATATCGATCCTTCCGAGGCATGCATCATGGTCATAAACATGACCTGGAATACCATGAACCTGTTCCATGCTTCATGACTCTGCAAGACATCATCGATAAGTAAGGACATGTTCTTAATAGCAAAATTTGCTTTACTTCTTCTTATTAAGTTTTCTTATAAAGACAGATCCTTCGTTGGTTCACTCTGATACCAATTGTAACGTGTCCGCCTGTTCGCTTGTAGGACACATCTTAGCAGCCCATCGGAAAGAGGGTCTAGAAGGCTCCACCCGACACTCCCATGGAATGTTACAGGGTTTGCGATCTAGGTCTTTTCGAGTCTGTCACGTAGCGGAAGTATTTCGGCCATTCCAAATTAGGACCGACCTGAATCAGGGTTTCCTCTTGTGGTCAAATTCCTAGAGAATCGGCTAACAACCCCCTTGGTTAGGGTCAGGCAGACAGTCGGGGGTAACTGATGCTGCCTCTCTCTTCAAGCCTTCAACATGAAGCATTAATTAACTTTCCATCTTTTAGTTCCTTGAGCAAACAATGCAAATAGTGCTCCTAAACTGTTACAAGCACAATCAATACAGTGGCTGTTTATTTGGCAAACTGCTAAGGAGTGAATCCATTTCTCCGAATGCATCCAGCATTCAATCTGGGATCAATTGCGACTTGGCAAGACCCCCCAAGGGTTTGTTTGTTTACCCTTTTATCCTTGGGTTAGGGTCATACCCTGTTCACCCAACTTAACCAACACCTTAGGTTTTATTAATTAAGACAATGAATCCTGGCGACCATGTCACTCTAACTTGATTGATACTTTGCTTTCGAGGCAAATACATAACTTCCCTTAACTTGGCAAATCATCCTAAGAAAGGTGTTGTAGCGGGATGGCTACTCATCCTCTTGCAATTTAGACTTGTGCTAAAACCTTCCAACCTCATTCCAAGGAATGGAAAATCCCTCTTGTGATTAAACCACATAGCCGTGCGACGTTGCAACTTGTTGCACAAGTGTCGCACCTAACTCATGGGATCATTTCACCCATTGAACAGTGTTTCCTGGTCAAGGAATTATGTTTAGACAAGACGCAGGGTTTGGGGTGTCTTCTTACGCAACCCTGATGGTACTTAGGCCGACAATGTTCGGTCCTAGGGTTTCCAAACTCAATCCGAGTTTTAGTATTGGGTCGAACGACCCTTAGGATAGAAACCCTAGATCGTTATTTGCATGAGCGTCCAATTGACCCAGACATTCCGTGAATGTGGGTAGGACCTTTGGGTTTGAGGCTTCGACTTGTCATCCAAGTACGATACTAGGCTGCATTTCTGACATGCCAAGCCCTAGCTAGTACTTGAGGTGTTTATCGTGTCGACTAGTTATAATATCACAAGTGATTTGGGTAAATTGACCTACTTGTCTTGCAACAAGGACAATTCTTTCCTAGAGATGCTAAACTAGTTTGCAAGACATCACAATACATGTAATTATGTGAATCATTACTTCTACGCACCAAAAGGTTTGCAATAACCCAAACTTTTCTTGCTAAAGTCATTACGCATGATAATTTGGAGAGTAACTTACATAGGACCTATTAGGTTTTACATCAAAGAATCATGCCTACAATCCTTTTGTCCAAGCATTTCATGCTTTGACAAGCCATGCAATCTTTTCCAAATGCAACTCGGTGAAATGAAATTTACGAATATGTAACATGCGACCCTTAGATACAACATCGTGGATGAAGTTCATGCCAAACTAAGGCTAGTGTTGACTTAATCCATTTCCAAGCATCTTTTGCATGCAACTTGCAATGTCCATTGTTTCATTTTCATGCCATACATCGGACGTTAACAATTCTTTCCATGCGAGTCATAACAAGAAAGTTATTTGACTAAATGCAAGATACTCTTTTCCTTCACGGCCAATGCACTTCACAATTTCCTCTTTAACTCTAGGCATATGCGTTTTAGACTTCCACTTTGAAAATGCACCACAAGGCAATTTGCGGCTAAGTTCATAAGGCGAGTAAGTGATAACTTTGGAGATGCAAACGATCCAATTGCATGATATTCACCAATCCTTATCTATCGTTCAAAGAGATAATTTATCAAATGTACTTTTATCACTACCACATGAATTAATGATAAGCATAAATTGCATTCTCCCTATGGAATTAAGCATGTTCAAAGCATTTCTTATACGTGGGATTAAATTCGAAAAACGAGGGCTTGTGGATCCGCGGAAATGTCCACGTGTATAGTTGGGGAGGAACCTCCCGCGAGTGCGCCTTGCGTCTTCTTGAGAGCCATTGTAGACATGATAATGGACTCCGCGGATTCCTCTAGCTTTTGCTCTCGCTCTTCGAGATTGTTTGGAGGTCGATACCTTCTCCTCGCGTAGGAATAGGAGCTTTATGAACCCGGTTTTAAAATCAGGGAAGGGCACATAGGAACAAGGCCTATGTCCCTTATCCTTAGAAGCTTCTTGAAGAAGCTTTTGATTTTGTTTGGACAGAGTCAACGTGGTCCCAATCATTGGGAAGAGGGAAGGATTTGACGACCAGGGGGGGTGATTAGGACGACGGCAGGGGGGAAAAATGGCGGCAGCAGTAGGCGTATGAGGGCAGCGTCCTCCTGGCGGTGGCATCTCCAGCACGGCAGCCTATCCTCTTCCCTCTCTTCCCCCCAAGGCTAAGGGGGGTTTATATAGAGCTTAAGGGGGGGGGGGGGGGGGGGGAGAGACTCCACACACATGGAGCCCTCCCATGCTTCCCTCTTCCCCCATGCATCTCCACCTCTTCACCTCCTTCTCCCACTCCCTCGCCTCCAGCCATGCATCGGCTGGGGGAAGGGATTAAAAAAAAAAAAAGACTTAACCTTACCATTATCCCATTGCCCCTTCAAAAAGGGTGTTCTCCCGCGGGTTTTTACGGTCTTCATCCCCGGCCTCAATTTCACAATGCGAGGGCCTCATTTTTGCACATGTGGGGTACGGATTAATCTACCGATAATTACGATGTGAGAGATAACCTTGCATAGGTTTTACGCAGCGTGCGGGGAGTCAAGTTCAACAATATTTTTGAGCGGAAATGTTACACATTCCTGTGCTTGATCCTATTGCACTGTCATTGCAATCTCCTTGTCTTTTCCTTCTCCTCATGTGGAAGCCAATTTAGATTTAGTAGATGTACCCCCTCTTAGAATCATTTGAAAGAAGCACCATACACAGGGTCCTTCTAATTCTCTTTCTATTCCAACCCTTGTGGTATAGATTCCAATACTTGAGGTATTGGGTAGCTCCTTTTCCTCATTCTTGTCTTGTACCAACCTCTTTGTAGCACAATGGTAAGGACAATTGGATTTGCAGATTCCTCCTTCCTTGCAAACAATGCTTGCTGGATCTATGCTTTCACAACTAGTTTCTGGTGTTAAGTCTGCTTTGGAAACCTCCATGACTTTCTGTCATCATACAATCTATATAGGAGTGTACACCTCATTGCAACTCTCTAATCAGTCAACTTAGCAAGGCTTTGGAGAATTTAGATTCTAGAAGACTACTTTGAGTGATATCCATGAACAAATGACTGTAGCTACAACAAATGATTCTAGCTTTACTAAAAGTAGTGTTTGATAGATTTGTTGATGAGTTAATCTCTCATGAGGACCAATTATTATATTTTATGTATCTTTAAGGAGATCTGCACATCCTTGATGAGGAGGACATGACTCTTTACATAAGAGATGTGACTTTACAAGTAGTCATGTATGTACATTTTTTCGAGATGACTTTGGTCGATGGCCTAAAGAATCATCATCAACAGACATTGTGGTGTAGAGACTATGCTTGGCATCCTCCTTTGGAGGATGATGTTTTGGATCCTTGTCGTCGATGACGGAGTGTCTTTCATAAGTCGGATATCCAGCCATTGCGATCCCAAGTGTTGAACCATATTGCTAACAATCCCTTGTTTCAGATTTCTTTTCAACTTTTGATTTTTGATGTTCCATCTACCTATATGATCCTCAGGATATCCTATCTTATTCCCTAATTTCTTATCGATTACCCTTGTATATTGCCATCCTCACTTCTAATCTAGATAGTATCACTCTCTTATCTTTTACCCTTGCAGTTTTCTCTCAAATTTCAATTTTTACTACTTGCCCATTTATTGCTAATCCTACATCTTTGCCTACTCCTATTGAATCTACTAATGTTGTCCCATCTATTCTCTCTGATTTTTTAGCAAAATCCCTTTAGAAATTTTTATTTACTTTCCCTTATTTCCCATCATTATTATCCCTTCCAATATTTTCATTTTATGATTTATCTTACCCTCCTCTTCAATGTTCCCCTTTTATTTCCTTATTAGCTCCATCTGACTATATTAATCTTTCTCCATAATCATGGATACTCCTGAGTATAACATTGATATCCTCCGTCGATGGCAATGGACATTGAATGATTCTTTGAGAGGACCAATGTTTAATTGGTTTATCATTCTTGGATCCTAGGACACTTTTGCACAATGTTCCACTTCTTATCTTCAATTTGCTAGAGCACATGCTCATTCTGAGGATACCTTGATACGCTTGGCGTCTCATTTTTGTTGGTATCTTACTTTTATACATCAGTAGTCCCACATGAATTCTCAAAAGAGCATTCCAAACTTGACCATTAATCCTAATGAGGATGTGACTGTTACTAAGATGGATATCCTACATTATTTTGCACAAGCTTTTCCTACTAGGTTCATTATCATGTTGGAAAGGATGTGTTGTTTAGAATGTGCCTCTATATTTCGTGGATGAGAATAAGAGTTTGGAACATCTAAAGCTGAGTATGAAGTTCAAGAAAAAATATATTTGTCCTACATCGTCAGTGAATACTCTCTTGGTTGTACTAATCTTTTTAATGAAAATATTTCTCTTCATTCTCCATTTTTTGGGAGCATGTGCCATTTAGACTACATTGTCTTGTGTCTGTGTGAGTTCTGTGTATGTTCTATGATGTTTATGTGCTGTTTTATCCTTCTTGTGTGTGGTTGAAGATGAAGATGGAGCCGATTGAAAAGTTGATTGATGGTGGTTTTCGTGATTCTATATGATGGATAGATACTTATTGTGAATGCAACCTCTTATATCCTTTAAAAGTTTGTCATGCTTTTCTATTTCTAAGCTGTGTTAATGGATACATGTGTTTTCCTTTCGTTGCAATTCTTTATTAGATGCAAGTTATAAGTTGGGGTTGTGCTTGGATGGTGTTTTTTGAAGTTAATGTGGAAGATCAAAGCTAAGCTATATTTTGAACTTTTATTTTATTTTCCTAAGGTCATGTGTACGCTCCATGATAAAGTGTGGGGATATGTTGAGGGTTGATATGAGTACATTTTTTACTATTTTTTGTTGGATTTTTAGGTGTTTTTTGTATGATCTATATGATGATTGATTGGTTTGGAAGTGTTTGAGAGAGTTTTAGATAAGGTTGAATAGGTTTGAGAAGCCCATAATGTTTATTAGTGGAGATATGATGTGCTGAAAGGTTCTGTTGAGTGTCTAATGATTGGTTCTATTGAGCTTCTATTTTGTTCTGTTTTTCTTCTGTATGAGAGGTTGGAATGATGGTTGAAGGATTTTAAGAGTGTTTTAGAAGCTTATTGAATGATTCTTGATGGTTTTGAATGATTTTAGTTGAGCTAAATGCTTTCTCATGACCTTTTGTAGATCCTCTGTTGAGCTTTTGTAGAGCCTTTGTTTTTGTTATGCTTTTGCTTTATATGCCACTGTAAGTGTTTTGTGGGATGAATGTGTAGCTTTGGAAATTTTTCTAATCTTGGAAAGAGATGAATACAAGTTCAAAATAGCTCAAAGAAGTGGAAGAATCAGTTGCTAAAGACTCAAGTGAAGGCTAAAGTGACAGTGTCACTTTTGAGCTGCGAAAGGCCATTGTAGTGGCTCTAGTGACCCTTCATGTCAGATATATCTCTTGGGAGGGATATCCACGACCAAAGAGGGATTATGGATGGTTGCTCTTGATTATTCCAATGTACTATTGAGAGAGAACATGTATGAGAGAAATAGCTATTTTTTCATGAAAAATAATGTATCTATGAGGGAGAGATAATGAGAGAGACTATGAAGATTATGAAACTATTGAATATGAATACTATGTGATGATTTTCATTCAAAGTGGAGCATTTCTTTGTGTTCTCTTGTTCTTTTGATGAAGAATATGAAGAGTGTGTTGAAGTTATGTTTGTGTGGTAAATCTGTGGGAGAATTGCTATATAATGTTGTGTGAAGATTTGAGAAGATTGGTGTTGTTTTTCTTCTTGTGGTTGTTTAAAATATGAAGAACATGCTTGTTGATGATACATGATAGATTTTCTTGTAGTAGATTCCTTGTTTTCTTGGTGTTCCTCTTTAAGCTCCACTTCTTTCTTTATAACAGTCACCTCTTCCCCCTAATGGGGGTTCAGGGGTAGTGCCCTTCGAAGCCAAATTTGTTGAAAGGATTCAAATAGTTCATTAGACCGCTAAGGAAATTGTTGAACATCAATCGACTTCTTTCCTTGAAATCCCCTTTATAATGTGTACCAGTTATTGTTTCCACGGTAAACACTGTCAAGTTTTGTGAAGAGAATGAATAAAAGACAAATAGAAATTTAATGATGATATTTTGATGTAATTTTTTAAAATAGATATTAAAAAAACTATTTTTCCTTCTTACTTTTTCATTGTACTTGCTTTTTTATCATTAAGTTCAAAAAGTGGCAAATCCCACTTTTTTTTTGCCAACTTAATGCAGTGCATCAAGTTTACATCACTGAGGCAAGGTTTTTGGAAAAGCTTCCAAAAGTACACATTTTTTCAAGCGTGTTGATGCAGTGTATTAAGTTCTCTTCCTTGCATGTTTGGTTATTCGTTGCTTAATCAGTAATATTTCACCCTTCTTTTCTATCATTATTGAGATCATCATGCTCCAATTCATCATGATGATCATGTCTAGCCATAGTCATGATCAACACTATTAACATAATTGTTTCAATGACCATGGTAGCTTTATAATGCATTATAGTTACTATCAATAACCATGGAAATTCTCAAATACATTACATCAATTTATAGATCATCCTTTCATACTAAGTTAGAAGAGCTATTACCTTGCTTGTGGGCTACCCATGGAGTTTCTCACTTTGTTCGGCATGGATATTGCCCTGAATATATTGTTATCACTTTCAAGATATTTTATTTAATGGAGATGAATATACTTGTATTATTGACTTTATTTTCTACCTTGGTATGATTGTATCTCACTTCTATCATGCCTTTGCTATTTATGATCCACTTGTGATCTAAGTATTTCTAGATGTTTTGAGCATCTAGCTTATAATAATTATAGTTGTTTCTACCTTTATCAATACGATTATGGTCATCATCAACTCTCATTATTTTTCTTTTTCATGGTTTGGATTTTGCTAACCATTTAATTATAGAATTGGCATGACAAGTTCAAGGTTGATCAATTGTTTTGATTGTGGACTATGATAGTTATTACTATATTTAAAATATTGGTGACCATGATGATGATTGGTATACAAATGATGGTGATCACAAGCATGATAATCTCAAAGTTAGTACATTATTGATCTTACGTTAGTACTCTTCTTGAAAATTGTGATCTGTATTTGTTGTACTATAACCTTGATCATTCATGATCATCTCTCTTTTATTTATCATTGGATTGATTTAAGGGAGTAATTGAATGGATTTGGAAAGAATACTACTTAGAAGAAGAGAAATGGGAGTAAGAATACTTCAGAATGGTGGTAGATATGGAGATGGAAGAAAGAGATAAGTTGTCTATGTGGCTATGGTTGGGAGAAGCTCAACTAGGGATTGTGTGGCTATGGTTGTGTGAGTATAGAAATATGAGAAGATTTGTGGAATGGAGGTAAGAGAATGACCATGCAAGAAAGATAGAAGTTGGGTGCTATGTGGCCATGGTTGGAGGAGAAGTTTGGGGTTATGTAGCTATGGCTATGTTTAGAAGAATGAGAGAAGTTGGGTGCTATGTGCCTATGGTTGGAAGAAGCTAGAGACTGTGTGAAAATGGCTATGTAAGCATAGAAAGATGAGAAGATTTGTGGAATGGAGGTAAGAGAATGAACGAAAGAAAGAAAGAACCTGGGTAACCTGGGTACTATGTGACTATCATTGGGAGAAGCTAGGGACTAGCTATGGCTACGTGAGTATATAAAGTTGAGAAGATTTGTGGAATGGAGGTAAAAGAATAACCAAATTGGAAGCATGTCTTACAAAAAGAAACTGAAAAATACTTTTTTTGACTATACATGATATAAGAAGAGGTTTTGAGGGAGATAAATGACTTTTTGGAGGGGGAGGGAAATTTTTAAATTTTGGGTCATTGTTTTGGACCTAGTAGGACCCACCTGGCATGGAGTGGTAAAAGTGGGAGGCCATGATAAAAGGGGACATAGGTGGATAAGCCTATAATAAGTGGTAGGGACACATGAAAAAAAGGAGTGAATAAATGTGCATGCCGCCTCCTCTCCCATTGGTCCACCTTGAATCTCTTGTCATTAAGAGTCATTAACTCTCGAGCCAAAGTGTTCTTTTTAAGTCCATATTTCCCCTAAAGAATAGTAGATATCATGGTAACTTTAAACTTCCTATTTAACGGATGAGTGAGAGAAATATACCGTACATGCACGTATGTGTGCATATATACAGGAATATATAGAGTGTGTATTGTGCATGTGTATACATACATTTAAGGGGGGGTGAAGGGGGGGGGGGGAGAGAAAGAAGGAGAGATCATGAAAATGGATGTGCTTTAATCTTGTTTTTGCTAATGTCATGGGATCTTAACATGTTAGTTTGTGGCATAAGGAGAGTAAAAGATCCAATGGTCTTTAATGCAAAATCCATGTGTCAATTAGGTGTGTCAATTAGGAGAGGATTAGAAGAAAATACCCTCATAAATTGGGGAGGGGGTGGGATTCTTCTTACATCATGGGATTCCTAACATGTCATCTTGTAGTAGCAAGAGGAGAGTAAAAGGTCTAATTGTCATGAAGTCAAAAATCCATGTGTCAATGTGCCTTTATTAAAATTATCCATATGTCAATTTAGGAAAAGGGAACTAACAAATATTTTCATAAATAAGGAGGAGAGTACTATCACTAAATCTACAATAATTGGGAGGTTATCTTTATTCAATGAAAGGTCATTCAATGAATTTGAAAAGAGAGGGGGAGATGACCTTTTATTAAGGGGTCATTAAGAATTAATTTTGGGGGAGGAGAGAAAGGGGAGAGGTAAAGGTACTGGGGGTGAGGTGGTGGATGACGTGAGGAGGGAGTGATACACCCTTGAGGAAGTCAATCATAAATATTTTCATAAATAAGGAGGCGAATACTATCATTAAATCTACAATAATTGGAAGGATATCTTTATTCAATGAAAGGTCATTCAATGAATTTAAAAAGAAAGGGGGAGAGTACGTTTTATTAAAGAGGTCATTAAGAATGAATTTTTAGGGGAGGAGAGAGAGGGGAGAGGTAAAGGTGATGGGGGTGAGGTGGTGGATGAGGTGAGGAGGGAGTGAAGCACCCCCGGGGAAGTCAGTCATAAATATATGTATGTATCACGTGGGTTCAACATAAGAGATTTTTAAAATACTATTTTTACACATTTTTTATACAAAAGGATCATGTATAAAGGGGTTACAGATTGAATAGAAAAGGGTTATGTTTTATTAAGGAAAAATTCACAGATAAGGATATTTATAAATAGGCCTTGAATGTATACGATATAGAGGGTCTATATATAGTGAATTACCTAGGGATGCACTAGTGGTTGTCAACCAAAATCAAGCTATCACTAAAATTTTTATTTTATTTTAATTTTTTTTGATTAAGGTTATTTTAAAAACCTTCTTACTTAGCACTTGTTTCTATGTACTTTGTATTATTTTCTCTTGTTCTCATCCGTGTGCTTTGCATGCATTATCTTGTGCATGCAACTTCTTTTTTCTCTTTAACCTTTATTTATTATATATATTTTTTCTTCTTAGGGATGATTTTCATGTGGGTTTGGGAGAGGAGTTCTATGAGGAAGGTTTTTGTGTGGTTTCTCTTTTTTCCTTATTATATTTTCTTTAAGGTTTTTTTTAAAAGCATTATGTTATTAACTCCTTGTTTACACGTAGTCCATGTAGGAATTCATTCATGGGTGGTCCTTGCCGAAATTCACACGCGGTACTTGTGGAACTTAATTTTGACATTCATAATTATTCACGGGGAAGAATTGATGCATGTTCCAAAAAGAAATCTCGACGGCATAACTGTGGGAAAAATATAATTGTTCAAGGGGAACAGAAAATTATTATCCATTCATAAGATGGGGTCATTATAGTTTTACATTTGTGTAAACTTCTGAAGGCTTAACTCTAAAACAAAGAATAATCATTTTTGGATGTCCCTTTCATTAATCAACTAGCTATACTCCCTACTAGATCTGTTCAATGGATACAACTAGGTACAGATTGTAGAAGAAGATCACTCCAAGACAACCTTCACAATAAAATGGGGAACTTACATCCATAGGGTGATGGTTCTTGGATTGTGCAATGTCCTTGCTACCTTTCAACATGTGATGATGGCCGCTTTCTAAAATTATTCACATGAATTCATTGGAGTTCATTTTGATGACTTTTGTATTTTCAGCCTATAACTCTACAAGGATTGAGGACACTTGCAATAGTGCTTTGATCATTACATGGAGTATGGGATCTCTCTCAATCTTGATCATGAGTGCGTTTTTGGAGTTTGAGTTTTTTTGGGCCACATAGACTTTGCACAAGGGATTGCAATAGAACCATTGAAGACCACCAAGATTCTAGCTTTGACAACATCTGCGAATCTCAAATATTTGTGAGGGTTTATATGCCATGTGGCCTATTATAGAAGGTTCATTGTGCACTTTGCAACAAAGATGGATCCCCTACATAAGCTTCTCACAAAGGATACAAAGTTTAATTGGACTCTTAAATTTGAAGAAGCTTTTAACACCCTAAAGTAGTGTTTGATTAAAATGCTTGTTTTATAGCTTCACGATTGGATGAAAGAGTTCCATGTGCACATTGATGCATCGGTCAATGTTAAGTGTAGTCTTATTTCAAAAATATTCATCAAAGTTAGAGTAATTGATCTACTATGCAAGTTATAAGGTTATTATATAGATAGAAACTCTATAGTGACAGAGTTGGAGTGCCTAGCTATGATGTTTGCATTGGAAAAGTTATGGCACTATGTCAATTCATTTCAAGTTCTATGTGGATCATGAGGCTCTATCCTTCCTGATGAAAAAAGTTGATGTGAAAGGCCAAATGAAGTGGTGATTACTTCTCTTCTAGAAGTTGGATTTCAAAGTGATAACAAAGCATGGTCTTCCCCATTTACTAGTCAATAATCTCTCACAAATTACTCAATGTGAAGAAGAGGAGTAGGATAAACTAGACATTTCCTATACCTCCCTATCTCTAGTCGAGACAATTAACCTACGGTATGCAGATATTGCCAACCTCTTGGTCACTCAAGAATATCCTCCTAGACTCTCCAACAAAGATCAAAAGAAGCTTTTGTTGGAATAAGCCCCTGCATCTTGCTAAGTGGTGCGCTATACAAGAAAGGTAAAGACGAAGAGTTGTGGAGATGTGTTGCAAGAGATGAGATCGACATTGTGCTGAAAGCTTGCCACAATAAGCCATGTGGTTGACATTTTGTAAGAGGAGCAACATCCATGAAATCTGTACTTGTATGTATTGGTGGCCTACAATGGGCCTACAATGCATAAGGATACCAACAATTATTTGTAAGCACTGTGACATGTGTCAACATGCCATTGCAATCCATTCTTTCTTTGAAGCATTTCAAGAAAATGGGCATCAACTTTGTTGGGCTGATTGACCTTCCAACTAGAAGAAAGTAGAACATGTATATCTTGGTTTACACCCTGGGGTTTCACCATGGATAACTTACAAAATCACGTAAGTGCAGGGAAGGGGCCACCACATTATCCTATACTTAAGGTTTATATAGATATGAATTAGTTGATTATTTGTGAGTAGGAACATTCTCCAAAATTTCAAGTAATCATAGTTTCAGTAAAGAGGTAAAAGAACATGCCAAATCATGTTCACTTTACTTTCAAGACTTTCACATAGAGTCCAATAAAGAAAATGTATCTTACATGGTATGGCCCTGCTAGAATACTAGTTTACCATCCACTTGGCCCTTTGTCACGAATTTCATTGTGGGGGGGACTTGCTGAAGCTGCTGCATATCGAACACACACAACACATGCGACGAGAAGCTCACTCATGGAGGCCAAAATATTTTCTTGCTGGACGTTTTTGCTTTGTTCTTTCTCACACAATATAACGTATACAAAGTATATATAAGATGCAATGTAAAAGAAAGTAATCTACCAAGTCAAACTGTGCATAACTGACTATACTAATTGATTGACACTATAAGTTGCAGGTAGGTATAACTAACCAAATACAATAAGCCATGAGTTAGTGGCTATGTGAAGATTATAAAGAGCACCCATGTGCTAAATGTAAACGCGCTGCCAACATATCTAACTAGGTAGTCCATAATCAATGTTTGCATGTCGTGAGCTTGCCATTTCAACACCCTCAATAAACTAGAATGAACTTGTGTTGCAAATGTTAATCTTTCACTTTGAAAGCCTAAACGACCAATAAAGTCGTAGTAAATGATATGCTCCAAAAATTCGGCTATAATCCCAAGTTCTCAAAGCCAGATCTTTGGGATTGCATGCCAATCTCATTTCTGTATGAATCATGTAAACCGCATTTGGACTGTGAATCACGGTCAATTGGGGACAGTTTGGAGTTCGAGAAAGTGGCATGGATAATGAAATAGCAAAACGATCTGATCATCGTCTCAAAACTGGTAAGCATGAAAAGAGGCTTAAGCTTACACTAGCTTTTGAGACCAAGAGTGGGGGATAACAGCTCTCTTACAACTACAAAACTGATGCACCTATTAAAGGCTGCGTTAGAATTAATAAGAGCGAGTAATGGTTTATAGCTGCTCATGTTGTGCTGCTGTCCTCTTACAATTGAAATACTGTTGCGGAGATATAGTGCGTCGACCAAGCAGATCCCTGTCAGTTCTTCTGGGGAGCTGGTGATGCAAGCATGGTTTTAATGGATGAGCTAATAATAATGCACTGATCGGCTTCAGCTCTGGCTGCAGTCCCCGATGAAGATACATTGTGCTGGTTAATATAGTACGTACTACTGAAATATCCTGAGATAGGCAGCTCATATAAGAATGCCAGCAGCTAGATCTGATTTTAATCCTGCCGTTGACTGCTATGTGCGGCACATCCAGAGATATCCGCTTCATTCATTGACCTGCGGATCATGTATAGATCCCGCCATTTTAGAGCTGTGTATTAGTTAGTGGAGTCTGACCTATCCAGACAGTTAATTAGTTGTTCGTGGGCGGATGCGTATTGGGTCCATTATAATCAACATGGAATGCTGCAGCTTCATCTACGGTACTCGGCGCATGATCTTCAACAGCCACACTCCCAGCTTGACTTCGATTAGTACTCTTTGAAACACTAGCTGTCTGATCTGGATGTGCTGCTGTTGTTGGTGATGCTTGAGTATCCTGGCCGGCCTTACTTAGCTTCATCACCGTTAAGGCTCTGCGGTTATAATTTCTGTACTGATGAGCAATGTGGCGTCGTCCTCCAGCTAATCCTTTGTTATTCTGGTCAGATTTAGCATGAGCTTTGGAAGTTTGGACTAGTGATGACGATGATGTCACTGACCTTCTTGGCAATATTTTTGATGATGGCACTGATGCAGATGAGACGGTTGGGCGCTCATCCACAACAAAAGGCTTGAAGGATATGATATGATTCGTGTACTGCAGCCTAATCAGCTGCAGTGGTGAAGCAAGCTCAGCAAAGAGTTTGTTTTCTAATTCACGAATGATTGCTGGAATTAGTTCCCTTAAATGGCTCCTCTTCCTTTCAGCTTGCATCGCCCGCTTAGCAAAGCGACTGATTTGGGTGGTGCCTATTGCTGCAGTCGACGACTGATCTATATTGATATTCTCAGTTATAACCTGTACCGGTGTAAATATGTTGCGGGATTAGTCACTGGCCGGAGCTTAGAGCATAATTCTTGACCTTTTGACAAGGAAATACAAGTGAATATTGACCTTCTTGGTCATGATTTTTACCTGTCGCTTGGAACGGCCAGCGGATTGCAGATCAACGGGAGATCGAGAAAACGTGGATTTGCCGTTCAGGCGCTTACCTGAGAAAAGATTCACAAGCTGGATGAGTGATTTGATGAGCAGGTGCTCAGCATCAAATGAGTGCACTCGTTTACTTGATCGATTAACAAGTACAACAAGACAACTTATGAAGTGCAGTAGATAGTCACTTACCCTTAACATGCTGGCGGACCAGAATTGTACTGGTGGTGGTTGCAGCAAGAGGAAGGATAGTGATTAGCAAGAGCGCCAAAAGGAGCTGGGTGGTAGTTATGATGTTGGCCATGGGCACTGAATGAGTACCTAATTTGAGGAGCTGCAAGGCTGGCTGGGGAAGGGACTTAGGAAGGTGCAGGGCAACAGCATCTAACAGCAAATGCGAAGGTGGGCTGGCAAAGGGAAATGATCCTGTAATAGAAGTAACTGGTCTAGCTCAGCGCTCTCTCTCTCTCTCTCTCTCTCTCTCACTCTCTCTCTCTCTCTCTGTGAGTCTTTCGTATGTGGGTCAAGCTAATCTATGTGATTGCCATACATGTCCTATAAACCTCAGAGGTGAAAATGCTTGTCTATGAGTTGAGGCAGACTAGATCAGCAGTACGATACTATACGTAGTACAGGAACGATATCATGGTCGAGTCGTTGAAAGATTGTGTTGTCGAAAGGAGATGGATGCGTTGTAGTCGCCCATTTCCCTTTCCGTAGGATTATATATATATATACACACACACACACACACATTTGTGTGTAGTATATCAACTGCACCGCCAATCTGGACGCCATCGTCCCTCCTTTAATTGGGACCCGCTCTGGAGTCTGCTCTTTTCTTCCCGATACTAATAAGACGAGCCATGACAAAACCAAAGAGTAGCTCGGCACCTACACTATTCACACACAGCTCGTTGGAAGTTCCAAGGTTGAGTCTTCCCGAAACACCGAGAGGGTTTAGTATCAAACGGATTGTTAAAGCTTCCAAAATCGATGGAATTTCTCAGAGTAATGTCATAAACTAAGGTCACTTCAGTTATGTTGTAGAAGGACTAATCATATAAGTTATTTTAGTAGGCCTCTAAAGCTTGCAAAATCTAAGAAAATGACAGGGACATCACAAAAGTTGCAGGTTCTTGCATCAACTTCAAAAAAAGAGAGGAAAAACCTTTGGTGAACACTAGTTGCAACACCCTTCCCATTCCCCAAGGGGGTTTTTGACCACCCCCCCATAAGGCCAAAGGAGACAATGGTAAAGGAGATAGTGACCTTGAAAGGAAGGGCCAAACTTCAAGTAGAGAAGGGTGAAGAAGGCAATGACCTTCCAAACAAGAACCATCATAGTATGCAATTTTCTTTGTATTATGTGGCAATACCATTGGGTTGATGAACGCTAGTTACTCTTATTCTACAATTACCCTACAAAATGGAGTTTTAGGATACCTTTTAAATTTGAGGGCTAGACTACACACACACACACACACACACACACACACACTCTCTCTCTCTCTCTCTCTCTCTCTCTCTCTCTCTCTCTCTCTCTCTCTCTCTCTCTCTCTCTCCATGTGAAAGTCCTAATGTAACATGGCTTGTGCTGAAAAATTTCATTCCCCTACTTAAATACACTAAATCTTCACCTTCTTTTGAGGTCATCTCCACTTACAAAGTATTTGTAGCTCCATATCCCAATCATCCCATTCAATCTTAACGTCCAACGGTCAAGGCCAATAGCTACCCATGTATTTGGCAGCTTTAAAGTTAAACTAAAACCTCTTCTTTAAGCCTTTCAAAGAGGCCCTTCAACTTGGATGCACTTCAAAATCTTAGTCAAATTTCAACCTTCAATAGTCAATGCTATTATTTTGTTAGAATATAAAGATCAATATGCTATAGAACTAAAATATCTTAACGCCCACATACTTTACCATGTGAGAAAGAAAAAGAAACGTGCAAAAAGGAACATTACATTGTATATTGCCAATAGGAATGGTTCATAAACATTGGGAATCTTATTACATTATAGTTTTTTACCATGTTCATTTGCGTAAATGTGGGTATTCAATCAAAGCATGTGACCATATGAGTTCCCAAGACATTATCCTTTCATAAGCATATCAACGGACTATGTAATTCCAGTACATTTAGAGAATTTTATAGAGATTTATAGAAGCACATGCCAAATCTAGTAAGTTATGTTTACATGGTATTGTATTACAATTACGCCCCAAATAAATCTACTCAAGTTTCACGACAAAATGAACTCTTTGAAGATGTAGGTCTTAGCTTTGTAGAAACCACTACTAACATTGTCATCCACTTTACTGGTGCGCAGATCGGTCGCAGATAGCTCACGTGGTGAATCCCGGAAGGTCCCCAAGAACAAAGAACTCTACCTTTTTGCACAAATAACAATGTAAAAGCATGCACGACAAGAGGCAATAGACAAATTGGGTTCAATCTCCCCCATGCCTTGTGTGAGCGCTTCACAAAGCATGTATTTAATGTATATTTCCAATCTTCATGCTCAATAATAGCCCAATTACAAAAATATGACAAGCTTTTAGCTTTTGAGTTTGCTTTCTACAAAAATAGGAAAATAAAGCTAATGGACGGTGCCCATAGAGTCTGGCACGCCCAATCTCAATGTCCAAATAGAAATAACATATCCGGGTGCATAAGCGCATACAAAATAATAATCAATAATCAATGTCTCTATAGACATAACAAAATATAGGCGTGGCGCCTATCAAAATATAGTCCAAATGTCGAATACCCGCTAAACTCCAATGCTTTCCTCCGCCACTGCTGCTATCTCTACACATCAACTGAAGCATTCACAATCGTTAGTAAAATAATACAATTAAACGGACAAAAGTGAATACCTAGCAGTCTTCAGCTACATAAATAAATCAAATGGTTAGAAATCAATCCTAACCTTAATTTATTACGAGTGCGCACTCTAAACTCATAAACGTTTATTAATTTAATATGCATTTTACGGAATCACCCGCTATGGAATCACCCATGTACACACTAAATTAATGAAACGCCCGAAAAGGACAAGCGTCCCCATCAACTTCTCGCACAAAGAATCCTCTTTGTGTATGAGCCCCGGTCATCTAAGTTTACGGAATCCACCGTAAAACCTCACGGAATCCACCGTGGCACGGAATCCACCGTGGAATATGCCTCCTGGCATCATACCCCCGGGGTGGGATAGCAATTGACCTCAATTGCTATTAGCTCAATGTGGAGCTAACAGAGTGGGGAAAGCATTTAAGTCTCTAGCGTGCATCCATTGTGCTTCCTCTACAGGATGGTTCTTAAATTTTACTAAATATCTAGAATACCTTCGGCCAGTTCTAGTAGTCATGTAGTCAGTGTCTATGATGGCTTCTGGTTCAAGTATTTCAGTCTCTTCTTCTAGTAAAGGTGGGTTTTCATAAACAGGGTGGATAGGTAATTGACCTCTAAATGGTCTCAATAAACTAATGTGAAATGTATTATGAATTTTCCAATGAGATGGCAATTCTAACTTGAAGGCATTGTCATTAATCTTATGAATAATTCTAAATGGTCCATAGAATCTAGGAGCTAATTTGACAACTGGATGTCTATCTACACTTTGTAGTCTACGCTTTTCTATTCTAAGCCAAACATAATCATCAACTTTGAAATTCATGGCTTGTCTTTTCTTGTTGGCTTGTTTGGTATATGATTGTTGGGCTTTAGCAATCATATCCTTAACCTCATCAAAAATACTATTATGCATAACAACAATATCATCAGCACTCTGAATTCTATTGGACAAAGATGCAACAGGTGTAGATAATCTATATCCATAAATAACTTCAAAAGGTGCTTTCTTTGTAGATGTGTGCGGTGTATTGTTATACGCAAACTGTAATAAATGCAAATGAGTATCCCATGTCTGAGGTTTAGAGATAGTGTATGCACGTAAAAGATCTAAAATAGTGCTATTTGTGGCTTCTGTTTGTCCATTGGTTTCTGGATGAAATGCAGATGAGAAATCAATCTTTGTGCCTAGATTTGCAAACAGTGTTATCCAAAAATTATTACAAAATCTAGAATCACGATCTGAAATAATCACTTTTGGCAATCCATGGTTAGTAAAAACAGTTTTCAAAAATAACTGTGCTGCTTGTGATGCTGTTAAAGTTTTCTTACATGCAATGAAATATGCTTGCTTACTAAATCTATCTACAATTGTCCAAATCATGTCATGGTTAGATTTAGTATTTGGTAAACCAGTAATGAAATCCATAGATATATGTTCCCAAGGTTTAGATGGAATAGATAAAGGCATTAATAATCCATACTTTTTACCATGATGTCTCTTTATTCTTTGACAAATCAAACATTCAGAAATGAAATTAGATACATCTGCATCCATATGCGACCAATAAAAATCTTCAGTTAACATGCGTAATGTAGAAATGATACCTCCATGACCTTGATATGGGGGACAATGAATTTCATTCAAAACAAAAGATGGGAATGGAATAGTAACACACCGTCTCTTTTCAAAGAACATAAATCCATCATTATATGATAATGAATCAACAGGAATGAAATTATTTTGAACTAATTTTTGCCAATCAGAATGAAAAGTAATATCCTGGTGATATGTATCTTTCATAGCAATCAAAGAATCAAAAGATATGATAGAAATATTATGAATTGCAGGTCTTCTACTCAATGCATCAGTAACTACATTTTCTTTTCCAGGTTGGTATTGAATGATAGGGTGAAAACTTTGAATGAAGGAAGCCCATTTGATATGACGGTCAGAAATTTGGGGTTGGCTAAGTAGATGTCTAATGCTTTGCTGGTCAATCTTTATCATGAATTCTGAACCCATTAAATAATGCTTCCATTGTTTTAATGCTTGTACAACTGCTAATAGTTCTTTGTCATAAGTGGAATATTTGAGCTCAGAAGGTTTTAGCTTAGAACTAGAATATGCTATTTGATGATTGTCTTGCATTAATACGGCTCCTATTCCTGATCCGCTAGCATCGGTCACAACTAGAAAGAATGGTCTGTTAAAGTCAGGCAATTGTAAAACAGGGGCATTGGTTAATGCACGTTTCAGTAAGTCAAAGGATTTCTGCTGAGTTTCAGTCCATTGATAAACAATTCCTTTCTTAAGAAGTTTTGTTAATGGTAAAGCAAGTAATGAGAAATTACGTACAAACTTCCTATAGAAACTAGCAAGACCAAGGAATGAGCGTAATTCATGTACATTTTTAGGAACAGGCCAATGCAATATTGCGTCAATTTTCTTAGGATCAACTTTAATTCCTTCTTTTGATACAATATGACCTAAATATTCTATTTCTGTCTTAAAGAATTCACTCTTTTCAGGATTTGCAAACAATTGATTTTCTTTCAGTAATTGAAAAACTAATGATAAATGCTCATAATGCTCTTTTTCACTTTGACTGAACACTAAAATATCATCAAAGAAAACAATCACACAATACTGATATTTTAGAAAGATACGGTTCATCATTCTACTGAAAGTAGCAGGTGCATTAGTTAATCCGAATGGCATGACTAAGAATTCGTAATGGTCAAACTGTGTTCTGAATGCAGTCTTAAATATGTCAGATCTATCTAGCCTCACCTGATGATATCCAGACTTAAGGTCAATTTTACTAAATATAGAAGATCCTTGCAGTTTGTCGATAAGGTCATCAACTCTATGTATAGGATACCTATTCTTAACAGTGATCTTATTTAATGCTCGGTAGTGAATACACATACGATAAGTATTATTCTTTTTCTTGACTAAGAGCACAGGTGCACCGAATGGGGAGCTGCTAGGTCGAATTAGGCCTCTATTTAGTAATTCTTCAACTTGACTTTGGATTTCTTTTTGCTCTATTTGATTGTGCCTATATGGGGCTTTGCAAGGTGGTTGTGTGCCAGGAATTAGATCAATCTTATGGTCTTCTGGACGTGATGGTGGTAAACTTGGTGGTAGGTCTTTTGCAAAACAGTCCTTAAAATATGCAAGAAATTCCTTATGCCTAGGGTGCATATGATTTTCCTTTGCGTGCAATTCATTCACCCAAATGAGATATGATTTAGTATTCTTGCGTAGTGCACGTTTTGCTTGAGTATGCGAAAGCAGTGGAAAAATATGAGATGCATGCATACCATATAATGTAATAGATTTTCCTTGAAAATTAATATTCATTGTGTGTGTGGAATAATCTATATTTGGATTATGCTGGTGTCTCCATGGCATTCCTAAAATAATGTCGCTTGACTGTAATGGGACAACTAAGAAATTTCTTCTTTCAATATATGGACCAATTTGAATTTCTAAATCTTGAACTTCTTGTGTGCCATTGTACCTAGTGCCTAAAAATACAGCTTTTATGCGATAATGCGTAGGTACAGTATGCAATTTTAATTCCTTTACCAATTTTGCTGAAATAAAGTCATGGGTACTACCGTCATCATGTAATATAGTTCTTTCTTTTCCATGCACCATACATTTCATAGTCAACAATGAATGTGAAGTAGGCATACTTGGTAAAGTGTCGGAAGTAGTAGTAATATCATCCTCTTCTTCAGTGAAATCCGGCATATCCTGATGCTCGTCTTCGTCCATAGCTCCAAGGTAGTTGATATGTGCTGATGGCTTCTTTGAATGACAATTTGCTGCGAGATGCCCTGGCTGGTGACACTTGTAGCATACTATTGGCTTGGCTTTGGTTACATTATTTGCAATGGCTGGAAGTCTGGGTACATTTGGATTTGCTTGTGGAATAGGCTTAGAATTTGGATTGACAGTGTATGGTAATGCAGGTGGTTTAGGCCAATTCTTGGGAAAGATGGTGATGAAAAACGACCTGGATTAAACCTTCTGAAATTGGAATTGAATTGTTTAGATCCTTAATTACCGTTAGCTTGGAATTGCTGTGGTCGTCGATCTCTTCCGCGTAACTTATCTTCAGTGTCGTGAGCTAAGGAGATGGCGTCTTCAAGGGTAGCAGGCTTGAACATGTTCACTTCAGTGTAGTAATGCCCAAGAAGTCCAGACATATACTTCCGCTTATGTGTCGTCTCTGGTACGTCTTCAAGCATGCGTAGCTGTAGGAGTGCATTCCAAAAATGCTCTGTATACTGTGGAATAGGCTCACGATCTCGTTGTTGAAGTAAATCCCATTGCTTGATAGCCTTCTCATGAAATTGCGGTGGAAGGAAATTTTGCATGAACTTCTTCTTGAAATCTTCCCAAGTAGCAGGACATTCTATGCTCTTGCGGACTACAGTCCACCAAAGTGATGCTCTGTCTATCAGATGATTAGTAACACACTTGATTTTATCTTTTTCGGGATAAGTTTCCTCATGGAAATAGTCATCAAACTGGCTAATGAATGATAAAACAGTCTTTCCTTCTCTTATGCCATTGAAAGTGCGAAACTTGAAACTTCGTTTACTTATCTTGGATTCCTTGCGAATGGTTTGTGCTTCAAGAGTGGAGTCGATGGTACGTTGAATCAAATCTTCAGCTTGAGGTTCTTTTTTGTCGGTGGATGCTCTTTGAAGTTTTGTCAATTGCGCTTGCAATGCTTGCCTAGCCCTTCGCTCTTCTTCCAATTGTAGCATGATTAAATCCAGCTTTTGTTCCATGGTAGGCTCAGGTAAGTCGTCTTCAGCCATAGGATCATCCATATGTGGGGTAGCCATCCTGTAAAACTCAACAAACCTTTCTCACTCAAAATCAAGTTAGTGGGATGAGCGTAGCTGAAATTTGGGGTTACAAGGCTATGTATTTTTGGGTATTTCTTCTTCAATTTTTAGAAATTCTGCAATATTTCTGTATCCGTTTGCTGAAAGTACTTCAACGAACTTGCAGATAGGTAGAACAGCTTGCTGCTAACAACTTTCCAGTTCAGAGTTTTTGCATACGAACAAGTCTTCTAGGAGTTTTAAGCACTAGTCAGTTCTGATTTAGTCCTGACTTGCAGAGTTGCAGACTTAGCAGACTTGCAGAGTTGTTGACTTGCTGAACTTAGGCCGACTTGCAGAACTTACAGAACTTGATTACCGTCGACTTGCGGAACTTAACTTCAGAAGTGCGAGACCCGGAGTTTGCCGACTTGTTTGACCTGTGTAACTTGCAGAAAGCCTTAAGCTTAAGTGATTAAGCTTAAGCTTATGAAGCTTAAGGAAAGACTAACAGGCGGCATCGATTTCGTGAGGGGGGGTCTGTTTTTTCTTCACGTGGAAATTTCGGGGGTCTTCTGAGGCCACGATTTCGAATTATGAAGCTTCTCAAGCTTCTTTAAGGCTTAGAAGCTTAAGATTAAGCTTTTAATGAAGAGGATTAAGAGTTTGCTCACTGTTTTTCAACGACTTGTTGATGGAGATGAATGCGTGGTCCTCCGCCTGCAGAGCCTGGTCCTTTGCGATCTAACAGTGGAAACAGGGGTTCTTGATCGCCAGAAGTCTGCCTGTATCGACGGTTCGCGATGAGATTGTCTGTAGAGCCCGTTTGTTCCTGGAGCTCCGCCTTCGCCCGAGATTGGTAGCGATTGGAAGCTCTTGATCTCTGCTCCGCTCTGATACCACTGGTGCGCAGATCGGTCGCAGATAGCTCACGTGGTGAATCCCGGAAGGTCCCCAAGAACAAAGAACTCTACCTTTTTGCACAAATAACAATGTAAAAGCATGCACGACAAGAGGCAAGGGACAAATTGGGTTCAATCTCCCCCATACCTTGTGTGAGCGCTTCACAAAGCATGTATTTAATGTATATTTCCAATCTTCATGCTCAATAATAGCTCAATTACAAAAATATGACAAGCTTTTAGCTTTTGAGTTTGCTTTCTACAAAAATAGGAAAATAAAGCTAATGGACGGTGCCCATAGAGTCTGGCACGCCCAATCTCAATGTCCAAATAGAAATAACATATCCGGGCGCATAAGCGCATACAAAATAATAATCAATAATCAATGTCTCTATAGACATAACAAAATATAGGCGTGGCGCCTATCAAAATATAGTCCAAATGTCGAATACCCGCTAAACTCCAATGCTTTCCTCCGCCACTGCTGCTATCTCTACACATCAACTGAAGCATTCACAATCGTTAGTAAAATAATACAATTAAACGGACAAAAGTGAATACCTAGCAGTCTTCAGCTACATAAATAAATCAAATGGTTAGAAATAAATCCTAACCTTAATTTATTACGAGTGCGCACTCTAAACTCATAAACGTTTATTAATTTAATATGCATTTTACGGAATCACCCGCTATGGAATCACCCATGTACACACTAAATTAATGAAACGCCCGAAAAGGACAGGCGTCCCCATCAACTTCTCGCACAAAGAATCCTCTTTGTGTATGAGCCCCGGTCATCTAAGTTTACAGAATCCACCGTAAAACCTCACGGAATCCACCGTGGAATATGCCTCCTGGCATCATACCCCCGGGGTGGGATAGCAATTGACCTCAATTGCTATTAGGTCAATGTGGAGCTAACAGAGTGGGGAAAGCATTTAAGTCTCTAGCGTGCATCCATTGTGCTTCCTCTACAGGATGGTTCTTAAATTTTACTAAATATCTAGAATACCTTCGGCCAGTTCTAGTAGTCATGTAGTCAGTGTCTATGATGGCTTCTGGTTCAAGTATTTCAGTCTCTTCTTCTAGTAAAGGTGGGTTTTCATAAACAGGGTGGATAGGTAATTGGCCTCTAAATGGTCTCAATAAACTAATGTGAAATGTATTATGAATTTTCCAATGAGATGGCAATTCTAACTTGAAGGCATTGTCATTAATCTTATGAATAATTCTAAATGGTCCATAGAATCTAGGAGCTAATTTGACAACTGGATGTCTATCTACACTTTGTAGTCTACGCTTTTCTATTCTAAGCCAAACATAATCATCAACTTTGAAATTCATGGCTTGTCTTTTCTTGTTGGCTTGTTTGGTATATGATTGTTGGGCTTTAGCAATCATATCCTTAACCTCATCAAAAATACTATTATGCATAACAACAATATCATCAGCACTCTGAATTCTATTGGACAAAGATGCAACAGGTGTAGATAATCTATATCCATAAATAACTTCAAAAGGTGCTTTCTTTGTAGATGTGTGCGGTGTATTGTTATACGCAAACTGTAATAAATGCAAATGAGTATCCCATGTCTGAGGTTTAGAGATAGTGTATGCACGTAAAAGATCTAAAATAGTGCTATTTGTGGCTTCTGTTTGTCCATTGGTTTCTGGATGAAATGCAGATGAGAAATCAATCTTTATGCCTAGATTTGCAAACCGTGTTATCCAAAAATTATTACAAAATCTAGAATCACGATCTGAAATAATCACTTTTGGCAATCCATGGTTAGTAAAAACAGTTTTCAAAAATAACTGTGCTGCTTGTGATGCTGTTAAAGTTTTCTTACATGCAATGAAATATGCTTGCTTACTAAATCTATCTACAATTGTCCAAATCATGTCATGGTTAGATTTAGTATTTGGTAAACCAGTAATGAAATCCATAGATATATGTTCCCAAGGTTTAGATGGAATAGATAAAGGCATTAATAATCCATACTGTTTACCATGATGTCTCTTTATTCTTTGACAAATCAAACATTCAGAAACGAAATTAGATACATCTGCATCCATATGCGACCAATAAAAATCTTCAGTTAACATGCGTAATGTAGAAATGATACCTCTATGACCTTGATATGGGGGACAATGAATTTCATTCAAAACAAAAGATCGGAATGGAATAGTAACACACAGTCTCTTTTCAAAGAACATAAATCCATCATTATATGATAATGAATCAACATGAATGAAATTATTTTGAACTAACTTTTGCCAATCAGAATGAAAAGTAATATCCTGGTGATATGTATCTTTCATAGCAATCAAAGAATCAAAAGATATGATAGAAATATTATGAATTGCAGGTCTTCTACTCAATGCATCAGTAACTACATTTTCTTTTCCAGGTTGGTATTGAATGATAGGATGAAAACTTTGAATGAAGGAAGCCCATTTGATATGACGGTCAGAAATTTGGGGTTGGCTAAGTAGATGTCTAATGCTTTGCTGGTCAATCTTTATCATGAATTCTGAACCCATTAAATAATGCTTCCATTGTTTTAATGCTTGTACAACTGCTAATAGTTCTTTGTCATAAGTGGAATATTTGAGCTCAGAAGGTTTTAGCTTAGAACTAGAATATGCTATTGGATGATTGTCTTGCATTAATACGGCTCCTATTCCTGATCCGCTAGCATCGGTCACAACTAGAAAGAATGGTCTGTTAAAGTCAGGCAATTGTAAAACAGGGGCATTAGTTAATGCACGTTTCAGTAAGTCAAAGGATTTCTGTTGAGTTTCAGTCCATTGATAAACAATTCCTTTCTTAAGAACTTTGGTTAATGGTAAAGCAAGTAATGAGAAATTACGTACAAACTTCCTATAGAAACTAGTAAGACCAAGGAATGAGCGTAATTCATGTACATTTTTAGGAACAGGCCAATGCAATATTGCGTCAATTTTCTTAGGATCAACTTTAATTCCTTCTTTTGATACAATATGACCTAAATATTCTATTTCTGTCTTAAAGAATTCACTCTTTTCAGGATTTGCAAACAATTGATTTTCTTTAAGTAATTGAAAAACTAATGATAAATGCTCATAATGCTCTTTTTCACTTTGACTGAACACTAAAATATCATCAAAGAAAACAATCACATAATATTGATATTTTGGAAAGATACGGTTCATCATTCTACTGAAAGTAGCAGGTGCATTAGTTAATCCGAATGGCATGACTAAGAATTCGTAATGGCCAAACTGTGTTCTGAATACAGTCTTAAATATGTCAGATCTATCTAGCCTCACCTGATGATATCCAGACTTAAGGTCAATTTTACCAAATATAGAAGATCCTTGCAGTTTGTCGATAAGGTCATCAACTCTATGTATAGGATACCTATTCTTAACAGTGATCTTATTTAATGCTCGGTAGTGAATACACATACGATAAGTATTATTCTTTTTCTTGACTAAGAGCACAGGTGCACCGAATGGGGAGCTGCTAGGTCGAATTAGGCCTCTATTTAGTAATTCTTCAACTTGACTCTGGATTTCTTTTTGCTCTATTTGATTGTGCCTATATGGGGCTTTGCAAGGTGGTTGTGTGCCAGGAATTAGATCAATCTTATGGTCTTCTGGACGTGATAGTGGTAAACCTGGTGGTAGGTCTTCTGCAAAACAGTCCTTAAAATATGCAAGAAATTCCTTATGCCTAGGGTGCATATGATTTTCCTTTGCGTGCAATTCATTCACCCAAATGAGATATGATTTAGTATTCTTACGTAGTGCACGTTTTGCTTGAGTATGCGAAAGCAGTGGAAAAATATGAGATGCATGCATACCATATAATGTAATAGATTTTCCTTGAAAATTAATATTCATTGTGTGTGTGGAATAATCTATATTTGGATTATGCTGGTGTCTCCATGGCATTCCTAAAATAATGTCGCTTGACTGTAATGGGACAACTAAGAAATTTCTTCTTTCAATATATGGACCAATTTGAATTTCTAAATCTTGAACTTCTTGTGTGCCATTGTACCTAGTGCCTAAAAATACAGCTTTTATGCGATAATGCGTAGGTACAGTATGCAATTTTAATTCCTTTACCAATTTTGCTGAAATAAAGTCATGGGTACTACCGTCATCATGTAATATAGTTCTTTCTTTTCCATGCACCATACATTTCATAGTCAACAATGAATGTGAAGTAGGCATACTTGGTAAAGTGTCGGAAGTAGTAGTAATATCATCCTCTTCTTCAGTGAAATCCGGCATATCCTGATGCTCGTCTTCGTCCATAGCTCCAAGGTAGTTGATATGTGCTGATGGCTTCTTTGAATGACAATTTGCTGCGAGATGCCCTGGCTGGTGACACTTGTAGCATACTATTGGCTTGGCTTTGGTTACATTATTTGCAATGGCTGGAAGTCTGGGTACATTTGGATTTGCTTGTGGAATAGGCTTAGAATTTGGATTGACAGTGTATGGTAATGCAGGTGGTTTAGGCCAATTCTTGTAGAAAGATGGTGATGAAAAACGACCTGGATTAAACCTTCTGAAATTGGAATTGAATTGTTTAGATCCTTAATTACCGTTAGCTTGGAATTGCTGTGGTCGTCGATCTCTTCCGCGTAACTTATCTTCAGTGTCGTGAGCTAAGGAGATGGCGTCTTCAAGGGTAGCAGGCTTGAACATGTTCACTTCAGCGTAGTAATGCCCAAGATGTCCAAACATATACTTCCGCTTATGTGTCGCCTCTGGTACGTCTTCAAGCATGCGTAGCTGTAGGAGTGCATTCCAAAAACGCTCTGTATACTGTGGAATAGGCTCACGATCTCGTTGTTGAAGTAAATCCCATTGCTTGATAGCCTTCTCATGAAATTGCGGTGGAAGGAAATTTTGCATGAACTTCTTCTTGAAATCTTCCCAAGTAGCAGGACATTCTATGCTCTTGCGGACTACAGTCCACCAAAGTGATGCTCTGTCTATCAGATGATTAGTAACACACTTGATTTTATCTTTTTCGGGATAAGTTTCCTCATGGAAATAGTCATCAAACTGGCTAATGAATGATAAAACAGTCTTTCCTTCTCTTATGCCATTGAAAGTGCGAAACTTGAAACTTCGTTTACTTATCTTGGATTCCTTGCGAATGGTTTGTGCTTCAAGAGTGGAGTCGATGGTACGTCGAATCAAATCTTCAGCTTGAGGTTCTTTTTTGTCGGTGGATGCTCTTTGAAGTTTTGTCAATTGCGCTTGCAATGCTTGCCTAGCCCTTCGCTCTTCTTCCAATTGTAGCATGATTAAATCCAGCTTTTGTTCCATGGTAGGCTCAGGTAAGTCGTCTTTAGCCATAGGATCATCCATATGTGGGGTAGTCATCCTGTAAAACTCAACAAACCTTTCTCACTCAAAATCAAGTTAGCGGGATGAGCGTAGCTCAAATTTGGGGTTACAAGGCTATGTATTTTTGGGTATTTCTTCTTCAATTTTTAGAAATTCTGCAATATTTCTGTATCCGTTTGCTGAAAGTACTTCAACGAACTTGCAGATAGGTAGAACAGCTTGCTGCTAACAACTTTCCAGTTCAGAGTTTTTGCATACGAACAAGTCTTCTAGGAGTTTTAAGCACTAGTCAGTTCTGATTTAGTCCTGACTTGCAGAGTTGCAGACTTAGCAGACTTGCAGAGTTGTTGACTTGCTGAACTTAGGCCGACTTGCAGAACTTACAGAACTTGATTACCGTCGACTTGCGGAACTTAACTTCAGAAGTGCGAGACCCGGAGTTTGCCGACTTGTCTGACCTGTGTAACTTGCAGAAAGCCTTAAGCTTAAGTGATTAAGCTTAAGCTTATGAAGCTTAAGGAAAGACTAACAGGCGGCGTCGATTTCGTGAGGGGGGGTCCGTTTTTTCTTCACGCGGAAATTTCGGGGGTCTTCTGAGGCCACGATTTCGAATTATGAAGCTTCTCAAGCTTCTTTAAGGCTTAGAAGCTTAAGATTAAGCTTTTAATGAAGAGGATTAAGAGTTTGCTCACTGTTTTTCAACGACTTGTTGATGGAGATGAATGCATGGTCCTCCGCCTGCAGAGCCTGGTCCTTTGCGATCTAACAGTGGAAACAGGGGTTCTTGATCGCCAGAAGTCTGCCTGTATCGACGGTTCGCGATGAGATTGTCTGTAGAGCCCGTTTGTTCCTGGAGCTCCGCCTTCGCCTGAGATTGGTAGCGATTGGAAGCTCTTGATCTCTGCTCCGCTCTGATACCACTGGTGCACAGATCGGTCGCATATAGCTCACGTGGTGAATCCCGGAAGGTCCCCAAGAACAAAGAACTCTACCTTTTTGCACAAATAATAATGTAAAAGCATGCACGACAAGAGGCAACGGACAAATTGGGTTCAATCTCCCCCATGCCTTGTGTGAGCGCTTCACAGAGCATGTATTTAATGTATATTTCCAATCTTCATGCTCAATAATAGCCCAATTACAAAAATATGACAAGCTTTTAGCTTTTGAGTTTGCTTTCTACAAAAATAGGAAAATAAAGCTAATGGACGGTGCCCATAGAGTCTGGCACGCCCAATCTCAATGTCCAAATAGAAATAACATATCCGGGCGCATAAGCGCATACAAAATAATAATCAATAATCAATGTCTCTATAGACATAACAAAATATAGGCGTGGCGCCTATCAAAATATAGTCCAAATGTCGAATACCCGCTAAACTCCAATGCTTTCCTCCGCCACTGCTGCTATCTCTACACATCAACTGAAGCATTCACAATCGTTAGTAAAATAATACAATTAAACGGACAAAAGTGAATACCTAGCAGTCTTCAGCTACATAAATAAATCAAATGGTTAGAAATAAATCCTAACCTTAATTTATTACGAGTGCGCACTCTAAACTCATAAACGTTTATTAATTTAATATGCATTTTGCGGAATCACCCGCTATGGAATCACCCATGTACACACTAAATTAATGAAACGCCCGAAAAGGACAGGCGTCCCCATCAACTTCTCGCACAAAGAATCCTCTTTGTGTATGAGCCCCGGTCATCTAAGTTTACGGAATCCACCGTAAAACCTCACGGAATCCACCGTGGAATATGCCTCCTGGCATCATTTACATCATTGAGTTGCACCATCATATGGAGGGAAGATAAATGTAAGATATAAGATGTAGATGCCAAGTTTAATAGGTGGGCCACATATTTTTCTTTTATCCTCAAATGGCACAAGAACTATTTAAGAAAAAACTTTGATCTTAGTTAGAAGAAAATTCCATCTCTTTAACCTCTAGCAAGGTTATGAGAAAGTATTCAAGAAAAAGTGTTGGGTGTTAAAGGTTGGTGTGCCTAGCCACCAATGTTTACTTGTATATAGTACTTGCCATATACTTGTACACTATAGGTGGCGAGCACCCATCACTATCACTTTATTCTTTATTCTTTTAGTGGCACTAGAATAAGGGAAGGCATGTCATACATTGTGACTGTTGGAGTTTCCATACACGAGTCTCTTTCTTTTTGCTTGAAGCTCCATAACTCTTGCACTCTTATTGATTTCACCCCTACTTCTACCTTTTGATCACCTTTCAGCTGGTATCAAATCCTACCATTCAGGATCATCTTGTTCAGTGACTTCAACCTGTGACATACCTACAACTCAAGCTTCTATGGCTATCATTGCATCTTCTACCCAAGGTAACTACTGATGCCCAACTTGTTCCATACTTGCCAAGACTTATTCAAGGGTAAAAGCTGAATGGATCAACAAACTTGAGATATTTTTCTTAAATAGTTCTTAAGTATTGATTGAGCATAGAATTCACACTTCTTTTCACCAATCAACATTCCTTCTTGCTATTGCAATAAAGAATCAACAAATTTGCAAGCTCTAATAATGGGTTATTGTTTCTTAACCTATATTCAAAGGTTGTAGAGCCACATACAAATAGGATTTATAAGTTACTAATAAATGATCTCATATGGTCCTCATCTTCACCTTAGTGTTAGCAAAACTCATGTGCTTGCTAAACACCTTCCATCAATGTACTTGATCTCATCTAATATGATCCTCATTTTCACCACAATGTTAGCAAAACTTATGTGCTTGCCAAACACATTCCATCGATGTATTTAATTTCACCTTGCATGTTGAATGCTACAAAAAGAAACAATAACCTATGGAGGAAAAATACATTCAGTTGGAGAGATTATAGTCCTCCTTCCAAATGAAGGTTCCAAAATCCTTAATGAGGAAAGGGATGAGAATTGAAAGTGGAAGAATTGAGAAAAATTAGAAGAAGTGTCAATTCCCTAGCAGATGATTGGGGCCATGATATTAAATTAAACGACTTAAAAGGCAATAAAATTCACAATGAAGAGAATTTTTCTCATTTTTATGAAGGTTGTCACAACTTAGTTCTTTTTTACTAGTTAACATACCTTCTTGTTATTGTAACAAATAATCAACAAACATTGCATGTGTACAAACACATTCTCTCTCTCTCTCTCTCTCTCTCTCTCTCTCTCTCTCTCTCTCTCTCTCTCTCTCTCTCTCTCTCTCTCTCTCTCTCTCTCTCTCTCTCTCTCTCTCTCTCTCTCTCAGTCACACACATAAAGAATGTGTGTGCGTGCATGTGTGTGGGTTGATTTACTTACATGTATATACTAAAGTCAATTAATAATGAAAAGAGCATTTTTTTGAGTTTGTCATAAAAGGATCAAAATTATTTTGAAAGTATGCAAATAATATACAGAAGATGAATATGAGAGAGAGAGAGAGAGAGAGAGAGAGAGAGAGAGGAGTTTGTGGTGGTGGCAATGGAGGTGGTGGTGACAGTGGTGCAATTAGTGCAAGTGATGGTGATGGTGGTGGTGGTTGCACCAAAGGGTGGAATGTGTACGTCATGTGAACCCCACATGGGTCACCACCAAGTAAGAGAGCCCCATCACAAGAGTGAAGCTTCCTCCTAATCACTTGGGGGTGACCTTTGTGGGTGGCGAGGGCGAGAACCACAAGTGACAAGTGTGATGTGATGTTGTGGTGGCGATATGTGGTGATATCCATACTTTTAAAAATGTCAATGTTGATTATAGTATCTTGGAAAATTATGTTAATGTTAACTCCAACATGAAGAAAGCAAAAGGAAATAAAAAAGACGCAAGGAAAAGGTGGAAAAAAGGTAGTACGACTAAAGAAAGAATAGGAGAAAAGGCCAAAAGCGCAAGGGCAACCTTAAAAGTCCAAGGCAAATGTAAAAGGGAAAATGCGCATTTTTAAATAAAAAGGCGCACCCTGAGATCTTGTAAAAGAGTGTCGGGCTCTCACTCGTGCAATTTGTAAATGTAGACGGGCGGTGGAAAGGAAGCTAGGAAGATAGAAGGACAATGGGAAAAAGGGCCTAGGCTACGGCCGGCCATGTAAAAAAGGGAAAAGGGGATGACCGCCCAAAAGGGATTTAGGGTTTTCTATATAAAGTTGAAAAGTGAATGAGAAGCTCATTCTTGTGTGTGGCCAAAAGTAGCTCTCTTCTTCTTCTTCTTGCTTGCTTGAGAGAGGGAGTGTGAGAGTGTGAGGGAGTGAGTGTGTGAGGGTGAGGGATCGAGCATGAGAAGATCTCCATCTTCTCCTCTCTTCTTCTCTTCTCTTCTCTTCTCTTCTCTTGCTCGCGGCAATGGAGCTTGGAGCTTGGAGCTTGAGGATGGAGTTTGCTTGAAGCTTGCACTTGGATCGTGGAGCTACCGGAGTGCACGAGAGAGGAGGTAACTCGAACGGCATGGAGGTAAGCTCACTACACCCGTAGATATGGATGGCGCGTCGGTTATGTGAGAGGTAGCCATTAGTGCTCAGCTTGGAACGCTTGAAACAATAAGCGGTCTGTGGGTCTTGGCGGTTGAGTGAAAGCTCCCACATTTTGGTCCCATTGCCAGGACCAACGGATTCAAGCCTTGAGCGCTTGCGCGCTTCGAATCGAGCATCAAAGTAAGGGTTTCCCTGAACCGGTGCTTGAGATAGGTAGGAAGCGAGGGGGTTGAAGATGGTATTCGATCTCCTTGGCAAGTAGGTTTGTTGTTTTTCTTGAGATTTATGTTGTGAGATGGAGTAGTGTAGGTATTTACTTTGTGATTTGAATGCATTAGAGTAGGAGAAAACAAAGAAAAACAAAGAAAACAAGCATTAGGGTTACTGTCGCAAAACAAGGCAAAAACAGGGCAAGAATTGTGCAAAAGTCGTAAAAAACTTACTTGTGATGCCTAAGGTCGGTAAGTGAGCTATTGGGGTTGCCAATACCATACCTGGAAGAGGGTATAAGGGCCAGAAGTGGCAAGAAAGGCCACATTGTGCAGTGGAGGGTTTCAGGAGAGCAAGAGAGAAGAGGAAAGCTTGGCGAGGAAATCTGCTTCGATCTTGGCATCAAAGAGATCGTCGGCTGGCCCAGGTAATTCTACACCTTCCCCTACAGTAGTAGGACCAATCTGGAGTTGCACAACAAGGGGGAAGACCCCCAACGCCCTGCACGTCGAATTTAGCGAGCAGCGGCAAAAACACGCGCGGCGTTCGGTGCGTCCGAGTCACGTCGACTCTGGTCCGAGGCCCAGACTCGACCCTCGGACCACTTGGTCCACTCGGCCAACACTAGTCGACCTCGGACCGTCTGAGGAAACACCCCAACACTAGTCGACCTCGGACCGTCTGAGGAAACACCCGTCCGAGACTCAAATTCGGCCGTCGGACACGTCCCACCTGATTCGGCCCTCGGCCTGCCTCGGCCCAAAAACTCATTTGGCCCGCCCGAGCGACCCACTCGGCCCTTGGACATCCAGATTCGGACCGGCCGAATTTGACATTCGGACCAATCACATTCGGCTCTTCCAACTTAGCCCTCGGCCCATCCGAGTGACCCACTCGGACCCTTCAATTCGGACCTGTTAGGCCTAATTTAGATTTTCTCAAATTTTAACCTGAAGATAGGGAAATCAACTAAGAAACCATACTGAGCCGAAACCATATCATAGATTGATCTCACTGTGCTGAAACGTAGAGCAAATAGTTCAAAAGTTGGCTATAAACTGTCCTCCAAATTGTGCATGGATTTTACCGTGACGGCCCTGCGAACCGGGGTGGACTGCCCCCCCGGACCCTCGTAGAGGGGGCTCTGCCCCCTCCGCACCTCCCCCGAGTAGGTTGGAGAGAAAACACGCATTGTGACAGGTCCTCCAAATTGGACCTTGGTGAAGTAATGGCTTTACACAAGCATGGATTCTCACTTGCAAAAGAGCAGCCAAAAGCCCATACCCGAATAGAGACAAACAGAGACCCTAGAACCTCAATGGGCCAATCTAGCCATCAAGGGAAAAAAGGCCACACCACTAGAACACAAAGACATTGTGTTCAAACCGTGTCTAGTCAGAGCAAAATGCAACATCAGCAAGCTACAAATTTCAAGATGACTAGACATGACACTCTTGACGAGAGATGCACCTTGTGCAACACTGCACAAACGACCCAAGACATTGGTGGAGAATCCATGTCTGGTCACACAAGTGGGGACTCAAGGGCATATGTCAGAAGGCTTAAATTTACAAGCCTGGACCCGGAAGATGAAGACATAGTACCACCTGCTTATCTTAGGGTCAAACTCACCGCGAAAAGAGAGCATACTATTGATGCTCTGATTGATGAAGGAGCAGATTTTAACATCTTGACCTATGAATCATGGACCCTACTAGGCCAACCAAAGCTCACACCGACTAGTGCAACTCTTAGCCCTTATGGGGGACACCCGCAAGCACTCATAGGGAAGTGCAAAATCCTTGCGACAATTGAAACAGAAAGCTTGCCTATCCTATTTCATGTTCCTCCAAATAGGGCTAGCTGCGGGAAAGAAACCCTCCTAGGAAGACCCTTCAAAAGGGCGACCAAGTGTGAGGCCGACTATGTAGCACAGAGGATACACCTGACACTACCGGGTGTGAGGATAGTCACAACCTTTAGTAAGGGTGACCTCATCAAACCTCGAGAGAAAGGCAAGCAAAGTGCTGACGAGAGCAAGGACTTGTTGGAAGAGTTAATATAGGCACATGTCAAACAACGAGAGCCAGTGAGTGAGGCCATGCCTGAACCAAGAAGGTCAAGAGACAATGCCAAGGACGGGCTTTGGACTTACAAATACCGTAGAAGACCCCAAAAGAAGCCCAAGCCTTATAGACGCAGGCATCGATGGAGGGTCAGCACAACGCCACGATGGATATCCAAAGCATTGCTATGTGCTCAAGGGTACTACGCAGGTAACCGATGGATTTGGATACCAAAATCCCTTGCTAAACCGCCTCCATCAGCTGAAGGTCAGAGTGCATCAAAAGCAATGAAGCACAGGAGGAAATCTGAGAGAAACTCTAGGTCTCAAGGCAACAAACCAGACATCATTGTTCGGAAGAAAGAGCCTCAACCTAGCCTGCTAAATAGACAGATGTCATATGTAGCCATTGAGCATGCACAAAAATCATTAGTGCCCAAGGAGCCTTTGATTTCCCAAGGGGAGAACAAGCATCATGGGCACAATGCTGCTCAAGACAAGGCTGATTGCTCAACAAAGAAAATGGCACAATTGTCTAATAGCCTCGAGAAAATCATTCAGCTAGTGCCAAGTCCACCTAAAAGTCCTAGATCTCCTACATCCTCTTTTTCCAAACGGACGTAGGAAGCACAACAGCGGTTGATAAGGGAAACTGCTCAATTCCAATCTCTATCTCCATCTAAGCTTCCAAATGTCCAAGAGGTGGGACATGATGCCATCTGTAGCTCTCGACCTAAGGATATGCATGAGCAACCTAAGGTGACTAGATCAACTCATGCTCGATCTACACAGATGAGTGCGCAAAGGGCAACAAAAGACGTGACCACTCCCGATCGCCCTAGGGACCTGACACCGCAATCCACCAAGGGTAGCCAGTCCACTAAACTAGCTGCTACTACTTCCAATCAGGGATCATAGCAGTCACGGCCCTTGGCCGTGACAATGCCCCTTGTGGAACATGTCCTTGATAGTTTGACTGTGGAGGAGGTGTCACAACCAACTTCCTCGACAACTCCAGCACTTTCAAAGTGCCTAAAGCCTAGGCTGGAGGAGTTAAATACAAGGGAGTTGGATGAAGAGCTAGACTCTCCCAAAAGGGAGACAGTTGTACCCTCACAACCTAGTGAGGCTATTCAACAGGCCATGATCATGTCCCATAAGGACACACTAGAGAAAGAGAATGCTGAGGCCCAACCAAGCACATCAATGGTTGACCTAGGCCAGGGTCTTGCAGCTTCACTGACCAAGAAAAAGAGGAGAAAACAACGAAGACAATAGCAATCATAGGTGGTTGTGGATCCCAAGAACATTGACACCAAGAGTGCTGGAGAGCTGGGGAATAAAGCATCAAGTCCACCCACCAGTGAGCCCACTGATGCCTCTCCTAATAGCGGTGAAAACTCAGACACATCCGTGTGTTCTGAGAAATCAAAGTAGCTGTTACCATCAATAGTTGCTTGCAACACTCAATCCACCGACAACGGAACTTGCATTGACCAATCAAAAGTGGATACAACGTCGTCACAACAGGGTGACAAATCTATACCAGTCACATCCAAAAAGAACCATGATGAAATAGCAGCAATTCCTCAGGAGAAACGTGAGAACCCCAAGAGCATAAGAAATCCTAGCGTTAACCAATCTTGCTCATCTAGGCCTGAACCCCCAGCCATGCTAAAGCCTAAGGAAACTCTTAGAACTTTGCATGAGATAGCAACCGAGCAAGCCCTCGTTGAACATAGAAGTGTCACAGAATGCTTAACTGGGTTAGATGCTAAGCTCAAAGTGGTCGCACGTGTCTACGTCCTTGCGGACATGGGCACAATCCCCAAGGAGCAGCTTGGAGATTACTTGACCTTTCCCCTATCATGGGAAGGACAAGAACATCTTAACGGGCACTATGACAGGCTCCTGCATGAACGCATGTGACTCATCCTTGACGAGGAGGCTGACGAACTGCGCTTAACCGTCACATTCAATGAAATGCTCTACCGACCGAATCTCGTAGACATAGAGCAACTAAAGCGATTGTCAGCAGGCCAAAGTCAATTTGAGCTGGTGCGAAAGCCGCGTTGTAATGGCTGAACTAGGGGCTCAGATCATGACGGTGTCAGAAGAGCGATTGGCCAAATGGCGGTCTCAAAGAGACCCAACCTATGTGGCACCAACTTCCCTTCGAGTGCTGACTGACATTCGGGGTACGGACTTAGCTAGAACTAGGCTACAGGGCCCTTTGATTGATAAGGTTCTCACTGAGGAGGAGTTACATATTGCCAGTAGACTTGGTCAAGGTTCCATGCTACTCGACGTGGCAAAATATCTATCAGTATTAAGTAAGCTACCACGAATACTAGATGCGTGTGCCACGCTCCGGTACAACCCCGAGTTCTACACTTGGTTCTTATCCTCGTGAAGTGACATGTATTCATAAACATGTATATAAATAAACACTGGTTTTTGTGTCACGTGTATAAACAATGTCAACACACACAAGCAATGATAGTCAAGCACAGGGAGAAGAGTGGGGTCAGATAAACTAAGCTCCTCAAGTCCTCCTCTCATCACACATTCAAAAACCGTGTAACCAGCCCCACCTCCAAGTGAACGGCATGCAACCCACATTGACGCCATAGGAAGCCTTAACCAACAACTCTGATGGTGTAGACAGGGTGTAGTCCCTTTTAATACACCTGTTTCCCTTCTTGGTCTATCCTTTCGAGGATGTGCCCTGTTCCACTCCACGACAACCAGTCCACACGGCTTAGCATAAACTAATACCCGCTAATGACTGGAGGCAATGCGAACATCAGCATGGGGGCCATTCCTCTACAACAACCACCGCACGCCTCACCCCTCGGCTTCTTGTCATATGCGCTTCATAAACCACAATAAAATCCCTTCCATGCAAACAGTTGTATCTGATACCCAGGTCTAACCCTTGGATTGCGTCTTGCAGGTTTCCTTTTTTGGCGGAACTCATGGAGAATCATGGAGATCTGGCATGCAAAGATGCTCTTCGCAAAAGACGGGAGCATGTGGCATGCGCCCCTCCACCGGAGCGCTATGTGCCCACCATCAAGAGGTATGCCAAGAAGCGAGGCCCTAAGCGACACTATCCAGGGCGAAGGCCGAAGAATCCTCGAGTCAAGAAAGTCGAGACTCAAAACGCACAACAGGTGGTAGCACTAGTGGCACGAACCCCCAACTCACGCTCGGGCCCCAGATGCTCAAGGGCAGAAAGGGCAGCTCGGGAAAGGGAAGAATTCAATGAATTGTTTAAAGACATTTTGGAAACGGTAGCGGCCCGGGACTACACCGTTCATGTCTCGGCCGACATGTTCTCTACCCAACCCCACAGGAGCCCCACGCTAGCAGAGTCCCAATCAACCGGCCACCCAGACTCGCCCCGCCTTGTACAAATAGAGTAGCCCCATGTCGTATAAAGGGCTCATCAAATGCTATCTGGCCATAACTTTTTGTCTTTAAATGGTTAAGTGTTGACATGTTCCCGAATTGTATAAAATTTTCATATCTGCGTTTAATGTATTTTACGTCTTTTGCAAAGAAAAAGCTAATTAAGCGCAGGTGATAAATGTCTAAGTCAACACCATAGAATTCAGATAAGTGGTGTCTCCTTGCATTGCATTGGTTTATTATAGTTGCGGCATATACCATGCATGTACTCTCATAAAGCGACAAGTGGATACAGGATCCGACAGGTCTTTGGGCAAAAGTGCTCAATGCCCGATCACCGCAAGACCATCAACCCCACAAGGAGCCGCGGCAAAGCCACGCTGCCAAAAGCACCCTTGGCAACCGCCCCCATCGCATGGTCCAAAGCACATTCATGGGCCACGCTCCCTTTCTGGGTCAAGCTCTATAGTTGACTCACGGCAGTCATCACCTCAATCATACCAACATCGCATGTGTCGCAAGGAGGTTTGCAATATCTCAAGTGTAGCTCCTCATCTCGGCAACTACTTCTCTAACAACGAGGCTAGGGCACAATCATCACTATAATATCAATTTCTTGAGCCCTCAAAACTTGACATTTTCCAACCCAGTGGGAGGCTGATAGCCTCAATATATTGTAATGGTTGTACTCAGGCAAGTCCCAAAAAAAAATAAAAAACAAATGAAAAGATAAGAGGCGCCCACGATCACAGCACAGCACCTAGGGGTCCTCAAATTAGGTACGTCTAGTGACCTTGGTCAACTGGCTTCGTCCCTAGTCCCCTAGCCCTTTACCATCACCCATAATTGTTCAGGGCACATCAAGGGCAAGACATACCTGGGGAGCTTGTCTCGCCCATGGTTAGACCTGTCACCCTGACCCACTTGCACAATTCTCTCTTGCACTCTGCCTTAGTACCATTGCAATCAGTGGTGATAAGCACCACACGATTGGCTATAAAAAGTACACCATACTCATCAAGCAAGTCCAATAGTTTCCAGCTACTACTAAAAGTGTGGTGTCCTTGTATTCAATTATGCTACATGGTACAGTCACAATGCAAAGGATGTCTCATATACCTTCACGTGTACTTCTTCTCCACATGGACAACTTTGCTTCATCCACGCAATGTTATGAGAAACTAGCCTAGGGTCTTCTAACTACGTAATATCTAAGTATGCATGAGCACTCACATAATATCTGCACCAAAGTATATCCACAGTTTGGGTCCTCAAGTGCAGGACAATACTCTAGGCTTGCTTAGAGTTCGACCTGTCTCCCAAACTAGTCAAAATATGTCATGTGCACGATATAAGACTAGCACTACCCCTTAAGGAGAGACCACATGCGAGGTTTTCCAATTGCAGGTATAAGGTGTTGTTCGCTCTTCATCAACACTCAACTCTGAATGCTTATCCCTTACCATTCGACAAGCCCGCAAAGAATCGTCATGTGCAGAATCCCCAACAAACCAATACTTGTGCTGGCCATCAATGCAATCCCCAACACAGAATAGCCCTACCACCAACTCTAACCACCTTCCACCAGCCACCTTGGCCACCACTAGGTCCCCAGAACCTTCTGCCACACCACCACCAACACTCCTCCACGGAAACCACAGGCGTCCTTGTCACCCACGTCTTCGGTGCATGCTACAGCTTGCTACCTATGACGGTGAGTGCCATGAGACTGGCACTCATCTAGGAGGGGGGTAATGTTAACTCCAACACGAAGAAAGCAAAAGGAAATAAAAAAGACACAGGGCAAAGGTGGAAAAAAGGTAGTCCGACTAAAGAAAGAATAGGAGAAAAAGCCAAAAGCGCAAGGGCAACCTTAAAAGTCCAAGGCAAATGCAAAAGGGGAAAGGTGCATTTTTAAATAAAAAGGCGCACCCTGAGATCTTGTAAAAGAGCACGGGGATCTCACTCGTGCAATTTGTAAATCTAGACGGGCAGTGGAAAGGAAGCTAGGAAGATAGAAGGACAATGGGAAAAAGGGCCTAGGCTACGGCCGGCCATGTAAAAAGGGAAAAGGGAATGACCGCCCAAAAGGGATTTAGGGTTTTGTATATAAAGTTGAAAAGTGAATGAGAAGCTCATTCTTGTGTGTGGCCAAAAGTAGCTCTCTTCTTTTTCTTCTTGTTCTTGTTCTTGCTTGCTTGAGCTTGTGCTTGAGAGAGGGAGTGTGAGAGTGTGAGGGAGTGAGTGTGTGAGGGTGAGGGATTGAGGAGGAGAAGCTCTCCATCTTCTCCTCTCTTCTTCTCTTCTCTTCTCTTCTCTTGTCTTTCTCGCGGCAATGGAGCTTGGAGCTTCGAGCTTGAGGATGGAGCTTGCTTGAAGCTTGCACTTGGATCGTGGAGCTACCGGAGTGCACAAGAGAGGAGGTAACTCGAATGGCATGGAGGTAAGCTCACTACACCCGTAGATATGGATGACGTGTCGGTTATGTGAGAGGTAGCCATTAGTGCTCGGCTTGGAACGCTTGAAACAATAAGTGGTCCGTGGGTCTTGGCGGTTGAGTGAAAGCTCCCACAGTTAAGGAGGTGACCATCGTGTTGATATGGCATGCTATCGCTTGGTGGTGATCTTCATGTGCTATGAATGCTACATGGATCACCACCAAGTAAGAGAGCCCCATCACACTAGTGGACTTCCCACCTATAGCTTGGTAGTGATCCTTGTGGGTGGTGAGGATGAGAACCACAAGTGCCAAGTGTGATACAATGTTATGAGTGGTGATATGTGGTGATCTTCAGGCTTTTAAAAATGTCAATGTTCATTGTGGTATCTTGTGAAATTGTATTGAAGAGTGACCATCGTGTGGAAATGGCTCTGTATGGGTCACCACCAAGCTAGAAAGGTGCCTCCCAAGGGCTTTGTGGCCCGTTATCACTTGGTGGTGTCCTACATGTGATGTGAACCTTGCATGGGTCACCATAAGGGAGAGAGCCCCATCACTATGGTGGAGTTCCTTTCTATCACTTGGTGGTGAACTTTGTGGGTGGCGAGGGTGAGAATCACATAATGCCAAGTATGGCTACACCAATATTTCATTCTTGTATTAGACAATATACCTCTATTATAGAACCTAGCATAACTTTGGTACTATATTCTAAAACCAAATGTCTATTACAATATCAAGAAGAGTGCACAAGGTAAATAGGAAACAATGTCCAAGTTTTAAAGCAGATGGTGATGGAAGCAGACAAAAAAACCCATATGAATTACAGCAATGATAATGTTGTCATACTAGCTAGGGTTTGCAAGCATAGGGCTTGTTACAATGATTATGAGCGTACTTCTTTCTTACCTTAGAAACGAGCTCTGACAAGGTGCAATTGCCTAGAGATTTTGGTGTTGTACTAGCCATCTTCGGATCAGTATTTGCTTTGGCAACTCCTCAAGTATCACCATGTAGGCTATCAACTACACCCTCGCTTGTCCCTATGTCCATACTTTCTCCCCTTAATGGGCATCACTTTAGACATGTAGCATACCCAAAATACCATGTAGACACACAATAGGCATAACCTTTCCTTGTGAGTACTATAATGTCACTATTACGATGACGAGCTACTTTAGCAATTTACCAACTCCTTCAACTCCTTAAATCATCCCTCTTGGATGATATCATGCATATAGAAGATCTCAAGAGCAACTGTAGAGATCCGCCAAGTGTACAATTGATTGAGCAAAGAGCAATAGCACTTAGTACATAACTAATAAAAAAATTTGTTTAAATAGGGGATCATATGGGAGGGAAATATTACATAATTGGTCTCTCTAGGGCCATCTAATTGAGGTCTAAGATTAGCTTCTAAATTGGCGTCTTCTTGATTTTTTGCACTTTTCTAGTCTTGGCTTCTTAGGTCCTAGTTGAATGTAGTAGAGACTCCCTCATGGTCTTATAAACCCTTGGAAGGTAACTCCAACTACTCATAAGACTATTATTGTAAGAGAGGGAAAATAAAATAATGGGGATAAAATACCAACTACATTGCCCGATATAAAAGGTTTAAGCGACTTGATTTTTGGATCATCATTATCATAATACAAGTTTCCTTCATTTTCTCTCTCTCTCAGCTTTCATGGTTGCCTTCTCTCTCTTTGTCTTTTTCTATTATTTTCTAGTTTTTCTCTCTCCTCGTCACTCTCTTTGTCTCTCTTTTGCACCTTTTCTTCTCTCTCCTCTTTCTCTCTCTCTAGTCCTCTCCTTAACAATTGGTATCAAAGCATCTCAAGTTCTTGATCCAGTTAGCCACATTTAATTTAAGTTCTTTCTTTTTAGTCACATAGATCCAAGAACTTCACGTTCACATGTACAAACATGGCAGGGAGCACTAGAGTGTTCAGTGGACATTTCCATGAAGAAGAGATGTACTAGAGTATACTTCAATAGTAGGCATAGGATTCAGTGCAGTCTCAATGCCAAAGAACTTGGTTCCTGCACAGTAATGGGAAGAGATCATGTGCCCTTGGCAAAATGTTAAAGTAATCCTCAAGTTTTGAGAGCCACTCTTCAAGATCGGTGGGGGACGATGATTGACCACTAAACTTAGAGAAAATGATCTTATCCATTAGCTCATGTTCATGGTGAGAGGACTATCCAAACTATCCAAACTAAGACTGATTAGTATTGTTGCCAAGGAAGGTGCTATTATTGGAATAATTTCTTCCAAAAGAGTGTTGAAATCTTGTGGAAGGCATGGAACCTTGTGGAACTTGAGAAGTACCCCGTAGTGCATTGCGCATCAGTTTTCCTTGCCCATGTGAAGGCTCTCCATGCTCAAAACTAATGGTAGGAGTACACATTTTCCCCAAGATACCTTGAGAGCTTACATTTACGGATGGGAGAGTCACTCTTTCAGCGTGTACATGTGATCTATCCTCTTGATATTTTCCTTTCATATGAAATTCCATCCACTTAGTGAATTGGCCAACAAGTGTATCCATGGTGGCTCACATTTGGTACATTTCATTCATCATTTTTGCATGGTTGACTATGTTTATTACTATGCCCACCATCACAATTGCATGTTTTTCCATCATGTTTCATGTCTTTCAGCATGTCCTATTTCATGCAAGTTCTCGCTCTCTTCTTTCTTTCCCATCCTTACTAGTTTCTTCTTCGTTTTCCTTCTTGTTTCTAATTTGCATAGGTTTTCAATCTAATCTTCTAGTCACATCCTTAGCTATGGATCAATCATCCAATGATCTCTGTAGCTCTAGTAAAAGACCTCTCTATTATCTTCATATTGAGTTGGATAGTGAGTATGAACCAATAAGGAAGAGAATAAAATCCATTACTATTACAGAGTCTAAAAAACATATGCTTAGGTTTGAAGGAAAGAAGAATCTTGATCTTTGGTTAGATGGTAGGCTATATCCCAAAGGTCCTAGCAAAAGTAGCACTCCACCTTTCTATAATAGCTCTTCATTGTTGAGGTTCATTGGTGATGGTTATAATGGGTTTCTAGGTTATACACTTAACTTGGTTGTAGAAAAGAATATCCTCAAATTGGCGAACCATCTTTCATCAAAACATAACAACGAGTTGTTGCAAAAGCTAGAGAGCTACCAACAAAGGATTCATTCGTTGGAGAAATGCATCAAAACTTATCAACGAAAGCAAACTATTATAGGCCTTCGAAATCGAAAAAGGCTCTTAGAAATATTGAGAGTCTTAGACAAGGAGGAGGTGGTTGTAGTAAAAGAATCCAAGTAGCAATGTATATTTTTTTCACTTTAAAAATATTAAATATGACTTTTTTTATAATTAATTGTATTGATTTGCGATGTTGATTTTTTAGGTCTCGTCTTCAACCGAATACAAGTGAAAGAGATTCTTTGAAAGCATCTCAGCTTTATTATCATATTCTTCCTTCAATAGTTTCAAAAGATATTTTGGAGAAGAAGAAATTTAAAAAGGCAAAGAAACAATGCTTGGAGTCATTTATAAAGGATCATTCTTTGGATATTGAGTTAGTACAGAAGACACTAGATAATATTGGTATAATTTGAGATGCTTATATATAACTTTTCCAGCTTTTACAATCAAATATGAAGCAAGGACAAGTGTGTGATTGTATACTTCCAAGGCCATCTATGGTTTTAACTATTAGATAGAAAGTAAATAACAAAGTGATGGAGATTTTGGGTGTGCCTTTCCATACCAAGGCTAGCTTCAAGGGCAAGAAAAATGAAGTTTTATTCAATAAATTTAGCAATATTTTCCTTGACTTGCCCACCCTACAATGTTTAATGATTAGATTCTATGACTTGTCACTAGAAGAGGCACAAGGAGTGGCTAGATTTGTGGTTAAACTTGATGAAAGTGAGATTCTAAAATGTACAAAACTAGAGAGGGTCTCTATTACCTTGATGAATAGAGCACTTTGATCAGATCATTGCAATCACTCAATGTCATTTAGTGTTTAATCGGAACACAACATTCGGTGGCTAGGAGCATTCAAAGTAGATACAAAGGATTTTGATATATTGTATTAGGTTTTTAATGGAACACCAATACTTGATGTTATTAAGAGTCAACAAGTACGAGAAGAGCTATTTGTTGAAAGTTTTGGAACTATAAGATTGAGTGGCACATAGCTAGTGGCTTAAATACACTTAAATGTATATACAATGTATCAAAGGGAGCCAACTCTAGATCTCCTTGCCTATATTGTATGTCCCCAGCCATAGAGTTGAACTCAAGAGATTGGAATAGAGCTCCCTCTAGGCACAACAAGGATCCACAGTTTAAGCGAGTCCTAGATATTCCTTTAGTGAATTCGCATATCTGTTGTAGGATAATTGAAAAGATTTTTCATCTTTATATAGGATTTGCATGGAAGCTGAAGTCATTATCAACTAGAATAGATGCTATACCAAAGATTGAAAAAGTATTATATGCAATTGGTTTGCATGGTGATAATGTTGTTGTTGAATGAGATCTTCAAAAGTCTAAGGATGGCAATTGTGTCCCAAAAAAACCATAAATTGGCGGAGTGAAGGCTGGAAGGTTCCTAGAATTTCATGGGAGACTTGGTAAGATAAACTCTAGGAATGGTGGCTCGAATATTAGATACAATTAGTGAAAGTGCCTACCTAATGCAGTTAAGGATCATGTTGATAATGAACAAGATCAAAATAGAAAAGCCAATGTTTGGGAAACACTAGACACAGTATTCTTTTATTGTGATAAAACTGAATGGAATGATGATGGTCTCAAAGACTTCAAAAACCAATTGAACCTTTTTAAAAAGGCAATGACAGAGGCTTGGGGTAATCAACACTTCACTCACTATATGGTAAGAAGTTTGCATATGTATGTCTCTTTATTGTTTGACTCATATAGGATTTTCTAATTGAATATATTTATTCGTTAACTATGCAACATATTTTATACAACCATGCTCCATATTTTATCAAGAAATGTGGATCTTTATCTATCTGGTCAACCCAAGGTATGAAAAAATCACAATACTTTAGATACACAAGGCATGGACGTGGAAGATACAAAGAAAACATCTTATCAGAGGTCTTTCAATGTTTGTACAGACAAATTTGGCACAAATTCAAGCTCAAAGGCACAACCACATCATGTAATACATAATCTTTGGCCAAGAACTCAAAAGTATCCTACCCTAGATTCATTGTATCCAGGCACGAAGCCAAAAACTCCTTGCATCTTCTTCCTTCTCCACCAAAATTATATTGTCTAAACCTCTATTGAAAGCTAGGGATCCAATCACCTTGGAGATAGCTTTCAAAGCCATTATTGGTAAGCTTGGAAAGCTTAGTAACCTTATATGATAAATTGCAACTATTTGATTATTTAAACTTTTAATGTAATGACCAAGGCCTTGACTTTTGTCAATCTTCAATGGCCTTGAGCCCTTGGCTCTTCCAAGAAAGTTGTCTACATCTTCAATTTCTATTTACACAATTTACCACACTAGTATAATATGTTAGTAGATAAATATCCAATAATATTTGTCTATAATGCATAACATACTCTAATATAAATCACAATGGATATATTAGAATTATCTTTTATACCTTAGGGTTTTCATATTCTTCAAGAAGACTATCATCATAAAGATTTATTGAACTTTTTGGTTTCTCCCCTAATGGAGACTTTAGTTTCTCTTCATACCCCATGTTATCAATACCAAGTCTCTGTTGAATTTGTAAGAACTCTTCCTTTGTAGGTATCCCCCCCTTTTCATATTCCATGATCTGCCTCAACATCAAAAGTCGCTAGCAATTCCTCTTGATAACCTATCAAATTCTTATCATTTTGACCCCATGTTGCAAGGATTGCCAAGCAGTATTCTTCTCTAAGATACAAAAGATATTGAATAGCATTTAGCAATACATATCTCTTTTTGTTGATGAGATAATTGGGAAATGTTTGGACACATTCAAAAGGACATTTTTCAATCTTTGGACTCAACTCTATCTCCTTTTCTTTCACTTTTGTAATGTTCTCACTTTTAAACAAAGCAACATCAAATCCCTGCACTGATTGGTTCTCAATATCCTCTTGAAACATTTTTCCCTTCTCTTCAACTTCTTTATCTTTGCTTGCAATATCCTCTATCTTCTTCTCTTGTATTGTATCTGAAGAACAACTATCCATATATTCGAGATATACAAGGAATTCAACATCCTTTTGTACAAGAAGACATTGATGTTGATTCTGATGAAAAGGGAAATCTGCTTTCCACTTCTTGAATTTCTCATCAATAAGGCTAAACCTTGTTTACAAAGTTGTTCTAGCAGCATTGGTAGCTTCCTTTACATTGCTATAATGGACAAATCCCTCAATCTCTAGGCCTTTCACATGTCTATCATAAAACTCCCTAAAATCCCTTAGTTGATCTTCAAGATTCTTCAAGAGCTCTTGCAAATCAAAGGAAACATTGAGCCTCTGATGTAAACAAATCTAGATGAATTTCCAGTTGCATGAAGAAAATCAAAGAGCTTTTCATCACAGGTATCCTCCACATCCTCTTCTTTCGTTCCCTCTAAAGAAAACTTCATTTTAGTCATCCTGATTACTCACAAAACCAAATCCAAAAAAAAAAAGAGTAAATCTAGGGGCATAATATACCAATCTAGATTTGCTAATATCTAGAAGACTAAAGAATGATTGCTAGAAAAAATTAGTCAAACCCTTTATAGAATTTTCGACTACTTGATATTCTGTCAAGAACTCACTCTTCGCTCCAAATTTTAGACTTATATATTACATGCTCACTAATAAATTCTAAGAAAAATGTATTTTCTTCCTCCTCTTACACCAACAAACACAAAACAATGTTATCTTCCTCCTCTAAAACCAGCAAGCATAGAAAAATGTGTAACAATGATAATTCACTTCATTAATCTTGCATGTCTGAATCTCTAACATAACACACATGCTAAATTTATCAAAATACAATAGTAGTTCCTTGTAAAAGGAAAATTTTCCCTTTATGCAGTAGAGAGAAAGTATGAAATTCTGTCTCATCGATCAATTTTTGTTTTACATTTATGACTCATAAAACATGAAAACAATGATCCAAACCCCTTCACAGTTCATAAAATTACGTTTCACACGTCACTAAATCCAAAAAACTTGATGAAATTGTGTGTTATACACCCAAAAAATTGTTCAAAATAATCTATCTAGAACATCAAAACCCTATAGTTTAACATGTGTACAAGATTAAACCAATATTGATAGAAAGACTAAGTAAAACCCTTTATCGAATTTCTAAGTTGCTGATGTATCTTTCTCCTCTCAAACCAACAAACACATATCTGTATTCAACAATGACACCTTATTTCATTCATCTTGCATGTCGAAATCCCTAAGATATCACACATGGTAAATTGATCAAAATACAATGCCTTATAAAAAGTGAGTTGACTACTTGAGTAGTAGAGGAGGCATGCAATTTCGTGTTTCATCGATCAGTTTTTATTTGATATTAAGGACTCATGAAACGCAACAACAAACTTTCAAAATCCTTTGCAAATGGTAAAATCATGTTTCATACGTTAGTGAATCATTTCGCAAGAAAGGTTGCAAATTTGAGAATCTTCAATGCCTCGAAATTCAGGATTGCAGAGAAAAGATGACAAGAAAAAGTTTGATACATGAGATTCATAGTCCTTGTTCTGCTACTGAGAATAAATGGTTTTTTGTTAGAATATGTCTGGTTTGGGTTGCGATGCTTACAAGATAAATAGCTCGTGGAAGACAAAACAAAATGCGTGGAAGAAATATTAACATAAACCTGACCCTGAGTTGTCATATATATATATATATATATATATATATATGCCAACGGTCACTGCATGTTTGTTCGAGAAGTATTGTGCACTGATTCAGAGGAGCTATGCTTAAAATGAAAAAGAAAATGTGAAGAATTATCTTTTACCTTTAAAAAGTGGAGCCATAAAAGCGCTATCATGCCAAAAATGTAAGTGACACCTAGCACAAGTTCCGAGGCAAAAACGATCTACCCGTTGTACGTGTGAAATTAACTACGCATTATAGCAACCACACCTGTAAACAAACATCCTTTTAAACCCAATTTATGAACTACAAAAGAGTTTTTTCGAATATAAAGCTCTTTCTATGCTCGATAATACCAACACAATGCTAACTTGGTCACAATGCAAAATTATTCTGTAGTGCAAGGTGACTAAAGAAGGTTTCATCACCCAGTATATGGGCCAAGGCCTCGAAAATGTAAGTTTTTAAACAAATTTGAACTAGCTTTGAATCACTAGAACAAATCTTGCCAAATCATCCCAAAAAGAGCATGACGTATGAAACACGATTAGTCATGGCTCTCCCAATGGACAAGAGTTATCTCGCATTTCATACGTCCCAAGGAATGCAAGTTTCCTCCAATAGAATCATGGATCAACAGAGCTTGATCACATACTGATAATTTTTCTTCCACTAATATTGATAATAATTAGGTGGATAAGATTTAAATATGATTGATGTGAACATTCAGATAGATCTTCTTTCATGGGTTGAACTCATTGAGAATAAGATGTGAGATTTGCTAGATAACTGACGTTCTATTGTGAGACTTGTAAAACTTCATGGCATTAATTGTCTTTGATGAAATATGTATCCAAAAAAGAAGTGACGTGTGAAATGCGACAGGGTGTAGGTTTCTCTTGTCTAGAAGGCCACTTCGTGTTTCATACGTCTTATGCCTGCATTGTTTTATTGAAATTGGAGGTAGACTATGTGATTAGTGTTTGTTTGCTACTAAGTGATTGTAGATAATATTATATCAGATATTTGGATATCTTTCCTAATTTTGAGGTATCATTTGTTTTCTTGGATGTTTTAGATGGCTAGAACTAAGGCCACTGCAAGGAAGCAGAAAGTTGATTAGAGGTCTTGCTTCAAAGATTCATCAGCCCTCCAAGCTTTCCAAGCTTACAAGGAAATTAAAGACAATGAGAAAATTCTCACAGCATGTTAGATGCCTAAAGGAGATTAGAAGTGCAATGAAGGCTCTGAATAATGCAATTCCAAAACTATCTTTTCAGATAAATTTGTGTGACAAACATAGTCTTGATAGTTTTAGATGGACCAAGGTAGCTCTCAACTATATTCAGGAGACTATAGAAGATTTTTTGATTGAGTTTTTCCAAGATTTTTATATTTGTGCTCCTCATGCACATAGGCTTTCATGTATGGATAAAGACATGATAATTCTCAGGAAATTGAGATATACATTTTCAAAGGTCCTTGAGCTAGTCCCCCTTTCTGATGTGAAGGCTTTCAATATTTTAAATGTGCCTCCATATATAGAAATTAAAAAAATGATCCATTTCTTAAGGTTGAAGATGTCACCCATGAAAAGGACACAAGACTACATGAGAAAGAGGAAAAGGCCACAAAAGAGTAGGTAGATAAATAGAGGGAGTATAAAAGAAAGAAGGAAGAAGAAAAGGAAGTAGAGCAACTCCTATCTTTTGAAGAGGAGCTATCTACTCTTCTTGAAAGGGCTGACCCTAAGGGCTTCAATGTCTGTTGCTTTTTACTTGGTGATATTAAAAAAAGATATGATATGGTATTTTTTTATTTTGAATGTGTTCAAATTCTCAAGAATGAAGTGAGAGAAGTAAATGCTCTATTCTTCTTGCTAAGATGAGATACAGTATACCAAAAGTTATTTTTACTCACTATATTTTTCTAGAAATAGACTTTTTATGTTGATGCTTACTATCTCCATTCCTTTGCTATGTGTGTAATGCATGAGCTCCCCTTTGATATACATCAAAAAAGTGAGGTTCTTGATCCATATATCTCATACTATATGAGGATTGATCTTGATGCAAGTGCATTTGATCATTGGTTCAATTCAATTGACTTTGAAACTTTGGAGGTCCTTCTAATTCCATACAATGAAAAGTAAGTAATTTGATAATTTGTTAGATTTTATGAGATCTTGTTTTGCTAGATTATTGAAATATGATTGTTTTTAGTTCTCATTGGAGCCTAATTGGAATAGACTATGTAGAGAGGCAATGTTTCCTTATTTATTCTATAAAAGGAAGCCATGGAAATGCCAAGTTGTAAGTTATATAATCTAGAGTCTCCTTGATATTTTGATCTTTTTTTTGCAGGTACTCTAAATATTTTGATCTTTCTTTTGTAATTACTCTAAATTTTATTACCTTTTTGGTATAGAGCTATAAAAATATTGATTGAAGTGGTAGAGAAAAAGTCTCCATGCCTTCTGACTTACTTGCAACAATGCAATATAGACAAGTTGTAGTAAGGTCTTTATTAATATGGTTGTAACATAATAAGAAAATTTATTCTAAAAACTACCATAAACAAGTTTCATAGTTTTACTTTATATTGTTGATTGCAGTGTTCTCATTAGGATTATAATTACTCTTGTGGTTGGAGAGTAATTGTAAATGCCAAAAGATTGGTTCAGTTTATTTATATCAATGATGATAAACTTATAAAGGTAATGTGAAAGATAATTACAAAACAATCCATTGGTGATAATAATATAGTCCATTGTAAAAATAATAATGAACTAAAAATCTTTTCTTACAAATGTATGACAGTTTACAAGGGAATGCTATAAAAGTGAGCATGCTTGGTATATAAGAGCAAAGGCCATGAAGTACATAATGGTCAATTGTATACAACCAATAAGAATGGACAATAATAGGGGACTTGGACATTGAAGGAGAGGAGGTGCATGTAACTACAACACGTGAAGCTATGCCTTCAACGCCCAAGGCAACCAAAGCATCAAAGAAATGCAAAAGGACTCCTAGCAAGGATGTCCCTCTTCCTAAGAAAAGTCCTCAAAAAAAGAAGTAGCTTTGCCTCATTGCTTGTAAGCCCCTATGCATAAGTCATGGAGATGGTTGACAAAAATTTGCCACAAAATTTGTACATGCATTTTATATTGATAGTAAATAGATATTTTCTTCAATATCCTTGCATTGTATATTCTTCTCTCTCCTCATTGATATCTGTTAAAAAATTTATGTTACAAATGTTTATTAATCAAGAAGTGAAATCAAATATACACCTAAGTGGATATAATATGATATAAAAACTTACTCGTTTGTTATTAAGTTGGAACACAAATGAGTATGGTAGTTTAATATCTTCATTCTGTAAAACCATCCTCACTTGATGTAGCATACATAATGATCTAACCTTTAGGATTGCAATAATGTCCTCATTGTATCAAACATCAAGATCCACAATAGGATCTTTGCTAAAATTATCAAGATTTTGGTCTAAAGCAACCAAACTACACCAACATAATGCCATCTACTAGAATAAAAGCTAAGGATGAAATTTACAAGCTATAGAGACTTGATCTATCTTACATACAATTTTTTCTTCTATTGTCCCAGTGTCCCATCCCTCATCAACAAATTCTATAGCATTATTATATGTTAGTCTCTTCATTGAAAGCATGGCTTTGATATTCTTATCTCAACATTAGAAAATAAGTCAACAAATATATTAATAGGCATGAACAAAGTAACTTTGCTTAGCCTACTTAAGATACTAGGTTTTAATTCTCTCTGTATCTCAGAAAATATTTTACATCTATATCCCTCACTAATAGCTAGACTTGGCAAAGGCCACTCAAAACTTGAAAAATCAGGCAAAGAAAGGGGGGATATTGATCCCCATTGGCTACGCTACATGGGGACAATATAAGAATGGTCATAGAAGAATATTCCATTCTCTGCAAGCTTTGTCTTCTTTCTACCTTTGTACATCTCTTCTCCAATCAATCCATACATCACATCAATAATATCAATAATAGACTCGACCAATTCCAATCCCTCGATATAGGAGGGATAGACATCTACAAGACAAAAGAAAAAATGTTATAATGGAAAACCTTAAACCAAGTTCAAGAAAAGAAAGACTTTAAGAATCAAATCCTTACAATTTGGTTTATGCATTGGAATATTTAAAGTTCCATGTTTCAAATATAGCTCTCTATGCATAAACACATGTTACATTGTTTTTTATTTACATTCATGTCTTTTGGAAAGAGTAGCACAATACCTCTTTTATGCTATTCTTATTTACTACAAGCTTGAAATCTCTAATTCTACCCTTCCAAACAGAGATAAACAAGCTCTTATATCTTCGTCTTCCCACATTTTGCATGTTGCATGGTGATCCAACTGCCTTCGCTAATGATTGTAGGAATCTCTCTTTCATCTTTTTGGAATGAGTTAAACATTGATATGCATGTGATTTGGGAGCTTGGACATCTTGTTGAAGGTCAAATTTCTGTATCCATGGCAGAGAGAGAGAGAGAGAGAGAGAGAGAGAGAGAGAGAGAGAGAGAGAGAGAGAGAGAGAGAGAGAGAGAGAGAGAGAGAGAGAGAGAGAGAGAGAGGACTAAGCTACCACAAAAGGAGGGAAAAACAAGAGAGGGATAAAAGAAAGGAGGGAAAAAAATAAGTGTCAAGATCTTTATTAATTTGAATTTATATTAAACATATCATTATCATTAATCCAAACATATCATTAAATAAAAGTGGTCGAGATTGTATATCATTAATACAAAGAATATCATAATCACGAATATAAGAGGCTAAAAATAGATATTGATAAAGTCGTAATATTACTATATATATATATATAGTAAAATGATTTTTGTATTTTTAAAAATAGAACTTCCATTACAGAGGCTCTGCTCTGGTCTAGAGCACTCTCTCTCTATCTCCTAAAAGGCATTTTTGAGACCTCAAAACTTCCCTAACTGCCATGTTGATATTCCCACTAAGGAAAAAGGTGGATGTCGGGGGAGATAGTGGAACAATAGAGAGGTGACACTCCACCACTATTAAAGATCTTGAAGGGGTGAAACCAACCAAATCGAGGGGGACTTTTCTCACCTCCTAGTGATTCATAGCCCATGTAGGGAGCCTATCATGATATTATATCTCTCACCATAGGTACCACGAGTGGAGTCGTCAAAGATCTAAAGACTTCACTTGGATAGCATTCTTCGCTACTCCATTGATCAATTATAGGGATTATATAGGTTTACTATAGGGAAAATTTTAGCCATTATACTCCTTAGAGCAGTGGATAGGTGTATTTAGTGGAAATAATGCATTTGGGCCTTCATTTGGATGAATTTTTAGTCATCTACAAGTGCTTCAAGAGGTCATTTTAGATTGGTTACAAGTCTTACATAGAGTATTGTACTCAAATATTGAATTGGGACCACTCTTAGAAGGCTTTTTACTTGGTTACATGTATTACAAAGTAATTTAGAGAATTACAATACCTCTATAAGGTATTATAGGTTGTATTCAGCTCCTATAGGGCATAGATAGGGTAGCATAGGGTTGAAAGACCTTATCTGGACTTAGGGGAGGTGGATATACTAAAATAGTACTTTTATAGGGTGTGGGACTACTCTAGACAGTAGTAAAAGAATACTCCTAGAATATTCAATTTTGATTTTGAGCTTACTTGTTATAGCTCATCGTGAAGAGCTATACTATGGGCTTTGATTTCCATTAAAAAAGTTCAGGTCAAAAGTTATAGCCATTTTTGTATCGGGAGATCTATCAGGATTGCACTATACTAGTGAGCAAAAATGGCTAGAATAAATTAGAGAAGCACATGAGGTAATAGGCATGTCATGATTTGCAAGAATATGGTGCATATAGTACTCTTAATGCCACTCTTTGTAAGCATGAGATTAGGCATTTCATCAGACATATGGAATTGGTTTCTAAATTGAATTAGGTGGTTGAATAGTTGGTTCAATCAAATATGGAAACGAAGGAAGTCATGGAGCACATGGCTCAATCTACCAAAGATTCCATGGAGAAGTTTAATTTTTCTATCAAATATTCTTTGGACAAACTTAGCACTTAGAGCTCTATTATTGTGGTAGCATAAATGGTAGACAAAGAGAGTATAGATAAAAAATTCTTTTAGCCATTAAACAATAATCAATGTGGATATTATTGGAAAGAAAGGGATACCACATAGCACTAATAAGATTGGGGTGAATTCTTTTAGAGCTGATAAGTCTATTTTGAGAATTCATGGGTCAAATCCTTCTCAAAACACTAAAAACTAGTCACCTATTCCTCCAAGCAAGTTTTAAACCACTATCATAGGAGTGCCTATAATCTTTCAAACCCCATTGGTAGTTACATGGACATGTAGCCCCAAACAACTAATGGACAACAAGGCCTTGTTGACAAGAAACTCTATGATAAGATTGACTTAACCAAATATAGTGGACATTCATCATCATATCGACTGATTTGGAGGAGTGAACTTTCAAGTTAGAGTCCTACTTTGATATTTTCCATAGGTCAAATGACCAAAAGATTTACTTTACTACTCTTCACCTTAAGGGCTTTGCTCATACATGGTGGAGGTACATAAAGAGGGAAAATCAGCATGTTGATAGTTGGGAAGAATTCAAAGCTAAAATGGCTCAGGTGTTTGTATCTCCCATTGAGAAAGAAAAGTTGGCAAGAAGATGGTATCCGTTGGACCAAAGAAGCCTATTAGTTAGAGAGTATACAAATCAATTTTTCAATCTTACCATGTATTTAGAGAGTGTGAGTGATGGTGCAAAGTTGTGTAAGTATATATATGGTCTAGAGCCTAATTTATCAGAAACTGATATTATTGCACAGAAACCCACCACACTATTCCATGCCATTGAGCTAACAGAGAGGTATGCTCATAATTATAGGAGGGACATTCCTATACATGCTTATTTTGGACAGCAAAGGGCTATTACTAAATAGGGTAACTTTGGTGGAAATTATGGAGGTTTCAATACTTCATTTGGCAATCCCAAAGTCCCTACATACCCTAGCTTCAATGCTTCAATACAGAAAAGTGCTTCAAATCTAGCAATCAACCATAAAGTGGAACCTCGGCAAGGTGACAATAGACCTCAAAATAATTTAGCAAACATTGGCAAGTTCATACCTATGGATCTTTTCTGAGGAAGAAAAGAAAAGGGTCTATGCTTCAAATAAGGTGAAAAGTATATGGCTAATCATGCATCCAAGTGCACTTTTAAGAATGCCAAGGCTAAGAATTACAACATGATAGTACTTGAAGTTGCAAATGATGAGGTTGTTGATGAACCAACAGTGAGTGCACAAGCTGAATTTGAGGAGCATGATGAGAATCTTGATCTCGATCAGTTTTATGAGGTTGCGAATGGATTTTCATTTGACCTTGGTGGGCATATTCCTTATCATGGTGGGACATATCTATCTCTTGTTGCTATTACCCTTTGTTTTATTTCCATGGATGCTTGGACAAGTTTAAAGAGCCCTAATACACTTCATATAAAGGTACTATACGTGGAAAGGATGTGTATATCCTGATACAATGGCAATACACATAGTTTTGTGAATAAGTCAGTTGTGGATAGGTTACACTATTTTCCCATTGATTTATAGCAAACCATAAGAGTACAAGTAGCTAATGGTTAAGAGGAAATTAGCACTCAAGTGTGCCCATAGATTCCCATGCAATTAGTTGAAAATTGTGAGGTACAAGAGAACTTAATTGCTTTGAAAATGGGACCCATAGATACTTTTCTTAGTTGTGATTGATTGATGACTTTAGGGAAGATTACTATGGATTCTCGTAGTTCTACATGGAGCTTACCATTGATGGGAAACCTATCCATTTAGAATCCCAAGTAAATCTAATTTTCAACTTATCATCATTAAACTACTCAAGAAGCGGTACAAGAAGCGCTCACAGATTTTTGTATTACACTTGAATAAAGAGGTGGAAGATTGGTCCAAGAATTTAGAAGAGCATCTTGCTTTGAAAGCACAATATAGGGACTTATTTGAAGAATCTACTTCATTATCTCCTAAGAGAGTAGTGGATTACCCTATTGATTTAGAACATCATTCAAATTTAGTCAATAAGCCACCTTATAGATTGTGAAAATGTGAGCATAAGGACGTAGCCAAGAAAATCAAGGAGACTTTACAGATGGATTTATTGAGCCTAGTTCTTTGGCTTATTCATCTCTAGTCTTGTTAGTGAAGAACAAATATGGATTCTTCAGGATGTGTATTGACTATAGGGATCTAAACAAGATACAATGAAGAATAGGTATCCAATACCTAGAGTTGATGATTTTCTTGATGAGCTCAAGGGGGCTAGATTCTTTACCAAGATTGGTTTGAGGTTTGGATACCATCAAATCCATATGTGAGAGGGTGATGAAGTTAAAATTACATTTAGGGTTGATCATTGGCTATACCATTTTCTAGTGATACCATTTGGGCTGACTAATGCTCTAGCTACCTTCTAGAAGATTTTATGGCCTTTTCTCTTCAACTTGGTCCTAGTCTTCTTTGATGACATATTGATTTATAGTAAGACTCTACATGACCATTTATCACATGTAAGGAAGGTTTTTGATGTGTTGAGACATCATAGTAGACTCTTTGCTAATAGGAAAAGAAGTGCCCTTTTATGCAGATTGAAGTGGAGTACTTTAGCCATATTGTCAATGAACAAGGGATAAAAACTGACCCTAAGAAGATGCAGTGTGTCAGAGATTGGCCAACACCTACCACCACTACTTCACTTAGAGGGTTTCTTGCTCTATCATCATTCTACTACTAGATTGATTAAACATTATGTAGCTATAGTAGCTTCTTTGACTGATTGGTTGAAGAAGAAAACTTTCTTTTAGGATGTACTTGCAAATAATAGCTTCAACAAGTTAAAGAAATTACTTACTTTTGCTCCTATTCTAGTATGCTCTGATTTCTCTAGAGAGTTTACTATACAGTGTGATGCCAGTGGCCATGGCATAAGGGTTGTTTTGCTACATGAGCATGGACTTATTGACTTTGAAAGTTACAAGCACCATTATCTGTATGGTGCCCGGCTTTGAGTTCAAAGTGATCACACTTAGTCAAATCTTACCCCTATGTAGCATAGATGTGTAGCTACATTGCAAAAATATGATTTTGACATCACTCATACAAGGGAAAAAGACAATGTGGTAGCTGATTCTCTCTCTAGAATGTGGGCATGTCAAGTTTTAACTATGACTAAGTCACATGGTGACTCGATTGAGGAGGTATATGGAGCCTATCTTTTGGATTATGAGCTCAGCCATACACTTTAGACATTGTAACAAGGTCTTATGGAGGAAAACTCACATTATTAGCTTAAAAATGACCTCATTTGGCTTAATGGCAAGATTGTTATTCCCTCTATTTCTTCATTCAGGCTGAAAATTATTGAGAAGTTACATTCTTCACCCATAGCTGGACACTTCACCACATCCATGTCTCCGTAGCATCCCCCAGAACCACTTCCTCTGTCTGGCCCAAGTCTGAAGCGTCCCTCTTCTAGTGGAAACCAAAGCATCCATCTGCACCCAACTACGGCCAAAGTTCCTCCATCTTTCTTACCTCCTTTAAATCCATTCATGCCCCTACAATGTCTCTCTTTCCTATGATGTGGTCCCATAGTAAGTTGCCCACACTCTTGAAAATATACATGGGATCCAACAAGTGGTTGATCTGTAAGTGAGTCCAATATGGAAACTCGTAGAAAATTGAGAATCGTCGCATTCCATTTGGATGCGACTCTATGTAGACCATTTTCAACTCGTACTAGCTTTGGGCATTCATTCGTATTGGATGTCATCGAAGAAAACCTTCCCTCAGTTCATGACCCTCTATCAAGAAAGTGGCATGTCCTTGATATACCATCTTCTTCATGGTTCGTGACTTTTGGGAGTCTAATTGTGGCCCACACAATGGACATGCATGATAACCTGAGGTAACTAGACATGTCCCAATACCTCTATTTAGTGAACACAAACTTGAATGAGCATAGATACGACCAATGAGAACGGAAGCCTACTTACTTGAGCACTCAGAGAATCCCAAAAAGTCATGCATGGTCCACATGAGAATGGTTCGTATATTGGTGGATCGTCAACCATCGTGCTTGCTCATATCTTCCACGGTGACCCCCTCCTCCCACAAAATCTTAAGCTCATCGACTAATGGACAGAGATAGACATCCATATTCTTGACTTTGTAGCAGCCAAGAATGAGCAAGCTAAGGATCAGGTGTCCTTTCTTCGTAGAAAGCCATGGTGGATGTTGTAGTTAACAAGGACTACAGACCACATATTGTAAGATATTGAGCGGAGATTGAATGGGTTCACGCCATCCATAGCAAGACCAAGTTGATGATTCCTTGGCTCTCATGCAAACCTTAGAAAGTTAGAGTCAATGTGGCTCCATGCGTGTGAATCTGCTAAAATTCATTGGACTCCATCTATGGATCTATTCTACACATGCCACGTTGTCAAGCTCGCCATGCTCAATGTACAAAACATGTGAAGTATACGGGGGATAAGTGGAAAGTGTCTAAGAACTTTCTGAGGGATGGTTTACCCTTGCAAGCCCTATTGATACCTATGAGCACCACGCTTTGGAAAGGTCTCCATAGTCTCGTACTCTCCTCGAAATAGCACGCAATCGTTGACACATGCATGGATGCTGTTGTAGTCCATGCCAAGCTTTCGTAAAATATGTTGTACATCGTCACGAGACTTAGGCATGGTATTTCCAGGTGGTAATATATGATACTTTAGCAACCTTTAAAAAAATCATAAAACACCTTGAAAAAGCACAATTGTTTTTTATAATGGTACCAAAAAGAAATCAACAAAGTGTACGTAGAAGGTACCTGAATAACTCGGTCACACTCGCATCGCTCCACTCGTATTTTTCTTGCACACTTAGGAGTGTAAGTAGCGTCTTCAGGTGAGATACTCGGCACCCATCATATAATGGTATGGATGCTTCCTCTCTAAGTGGATTAGATGTCTTGGTATCCATGGGCATCAACGCATTGATCATTGCCTCCATCTCAAGCTCCAAGATTGTAGGAAAGTTTGAAAGGCTGTCTATCTCCTTTGGTATTGACGTATAGACTGGGTAGTGCCTTCCAAGTAGCAATCCATCTATCACATGCCCACAAACTCTTCTAACTGGCTGCAATAGGTGCACTCCGAGACTTGGGCTCATAAACATAGTCTTGTGTGGTTTAGGCACTTAACTAAAAGGACAAAAGTACCATCATATTGCATTGAAAATGAGAGGCAAGTACAATGATTTATAGCTTGAGGATAGGTGGTATTTTCTTACTTTGTGCATATGTGATTTTGGATAGCCTGCACATCCTTTACCAAGACTGCTTTCTCAAAGAGCTATACTAGGTGTGATTACCTAAATCTCAACACCCCTCCTCAATCACAACCAGAAAGGCACAAAGTCTGAAGAGGCTTTAGTGAGTCACCACCTATAAAGTGTGGGCACACTACAAACATGGTAAACACCAGATACTGTCACAAAAAAAGCTAAGTGTAGGTACCAAACACATGATGGACATCTAGAGTCTATAACAAGGGCCTCACAAAGTGTACAGAGGCTATAATTCCAGATTATGTGAGGAGTTCACAAAGCTTATGATAGAAGCATCAGGGAAAGGTTATATAAGCCTTCAAAAAAGTCTATTAGAAAATTGGGAATAGGACTTATGAGGCTTGTCCTTTTGCTCCTGATAGTATTCTTCTTCCTCTTCCTTTGCTCCATGATCTTCTTCTTCTTTTGTAGTTGCAAGGTAGACGTTTTGAGACCTCTTTCTAGCATGGAAAGACTTCTAAATGTGTTCAGTCCTTTTGCAAAGAAGACACAAAATAGATGGCCCTTTCTTCCTTTGTTCCTATTGATCACTAACACACAACATTTGTTCATCTTTAGAAGTACTTGATTCTTCTTTATTTTTTATCTTATTTTCTTCTTCCAATAGAGAGGCCTTAATGTAAATCAGTTTAGGATTTGGCATGTTGATTAAGGTGGTTGAAACATTATCATAATTAGAAGGCAAACTTTTTAGCAAAACACCAGTACAAATATCTTCATCCATTTTGAGATTTATCCCTGCAAGCTGGGTTAGGAAACTTTCCATGCAGTTCAGATGAGATGCTAGGGATGTATTAGGCTTCATATCAAGTCAAAAGAATTCAATCAGTAAACCAAACTTTGAGGACTTGGACTGTGCACCAAACAAGGTATCTAATCTATCCCAAGTGTCATGGGATGTGTCATAAGCATCTACATGATGGATGTAGTTGTCATCAACTCCAATTTGATGATGGCATGTGCTTTGTCATCATTCTTCTACCAAGTAGCTGCAAGAGTTGCATCCCGAGGCTTCTTTTCTTGTCCATTGGTAATGGCCCATAGGCCCATAAGCCCTTCTTCATCAGGATGAGTTTGATGCGAGTTTGCCAAGTGTGAAACTCGACTCCTTTAAATCGACATGTGACAACACCTAAAAACATATCAATACTTACCAAATTGTTTGCCAAAATTGTATACATGTGAGATACTATTACCATCTTTTTATATTAATTCTATGTAGGTACAGTCGTAGTTGTTGTCCTTGGAAGACAGTCTTTGCAGTCAGGCGAGGAGATGTTGGTGTGCAAGGAAGTTCTTCTATGAGAGGAAGGTGGAGTTATAGACAAAATATGATAGATTTTTTTAGTGAATCTTAGCCATGGATGTTTAAAATTTTCCCATAAGGATTATTATCACCTAGAAAAGATAAGACATTGTTACAAATTAGAGGTTTTCAAGGGATTTTTAGATTTAGCAAGGTCTTGGCAGGTTGATATGAGGATGTTAGAAGTGAAATTTTAAGGTTTGAAACTAGGATATCTTAGTATTAATTTAAAGGGGGGAATTTCATAAGTTATGCTACCTTCTAAGGAAATTATTAAATCATCATGATCCTACCTACGGAGACATTACTTCCCAAAAGCTAGCATGCATGGTTAAGAATTAAATCCTCATGTTGTTGCGCCTTCATCAGTAACATTGATACTATCGTGATGAAGGTGTGATGATCATTAGATCATATGATGATGGTGGTAAGTTGAAAAAGGGGGATTGGAAGGTTTAAGCTTTCTAAGGTTGGGGGGGGGGGGGGGGGGGGGGGGGGGAGGAAATGAATTGAAGGAAAAGAAAGAAAAAAATAATTAAAAATAGAAGGGGGAGGAAGAAGCCATTAAAACGAATCATGAAGAAAGAAGAGGGGAGCACGGGATCTTGGGGGACGTTTTTCCTGTTAGCGATGAATGTAAAGGAGAGGAAGATTGGGGCAAGGCACCATCAATAGGGTGAAATGCATGAAGGAGAGAGAGAGAGAGAGAGAGAGAGAGAGAGAGAGAGAGAGAGAGAGAGAGCATTCGATTGGATGCCTATCATCATTATGATCTTCATCAACATCACATTACTACCATCATCATAATTGCCGTTACCATTTTCTATCTACCCACCCCAACAATCACGGTGGCTATTGGAGAGGGGGGGAGACTAGAAAAATCAAACGTGATTAGAAAGGGAGGGATTTGAAAATAATTTCCATCAATCACCAACACTTAAGGGAGAGAGAGAGAGATGTTAGCATTGGCATTCGCTACTAATGGGAGAGACAACATGCTTAGCAGGTTGATGGGATCAAAGACATCATGCTCAGCATCAACGTTGCCATCCATTTCTGCAACATCATGGCGACAAAGAGAGAGGTCCACGTTGGCATTAGCTACTAATGGGAGAGATGGGCATTAGCTACAATTAGAAAGAGAGAGAAAGAAAAAAAAGCTTCTCAAGGGCGTTGTTTCCTAAGAGAGAGGAAAGGATCAAGGGCACCATTTTTGGCCCATACTACTGAAACAATAGGAGTAGAATGAGGTCTAGGAAAGCAGCAGGAAGATACTTTAACCATTCTCAAAAGTTATACCAATTCCTTTTCTTCGTCCTCCATCGCCATGATCATTCTCTTATCATCAATCTGGAGTATCAATGTAGTGAGGCAAACTAAGAATGCATGCATGTAGAAGATTTTCTGAGCTTCAAATTGCTCTATTTCACGCGCAAATCTGTGAAGAGATGAGCTAGATCTTCAATTAGTCTACTTCTCCTTCATGAAGATGTTGCCATGTCGAAGAAGCATTAAGCTCCCAATTAAAGATTAAGCTTTAAACTTCGTAAAGATCATTCTTGTTGTAATAAAACAATTGGCAAGTTGGAATTCTCAAGAGAGGGGAAATAGGAAACTTGTGTTTGAGACGACTGGATGGACCCCACTCCCTAGCTGGACTACGAGACGCGTACTTCCAAAGACAAAATTTTGACTTGTGTGTTTCCAAGTAAGTGCCCAATCCGTTTAATAAAAATAAGTTATATAAAATTATAATTTTCTTGGTTTAGAATTTTTCTCAAATGCCTTAAAGTGAGCTTTTCTACTCTGAATGGTTTTTAGTATTTATTTACATATGCTTTTATTTTCTTGTCAAGAAGAGAACTAGAGAGAGAGGAAGAGGAGAGAGAGAGTGTGTAGAAGAGAGAAAAAGAGAGTGATGAGGAGAAAGAAATACTAGAATTGGAGAGAAAAATATAGAAAAGAGAAAGAAGTCATGGAAGCTGTGAGTAAGGTGAGAGGAGAAGGATAGTAATTGTATTAATCTGTCAAAAAGATGAGAAAAATTACATGTCCTCTCCTTTTATACCAATGTCAATGTGACACGGCATAATATCAATATTATTTACACACTAAATCCTTAATCTTCCTAGATCCTTACAATCCATCCCGTCCCAAAGGTTTTTGCCCTTAAAAACAAACTTAAAAGACTAGAAAAGGATGGATAGAACATAGTACTACTATGTTTTTATAGCTTTACAAATGGGAAAACGAATGAAAAATGACCAACATATGGACTAGAATGGAAGAACGAGAGTAAGCCTCAGCTATACTCATGATCAGGAATGCTTTGGAAGTATATTGAGCCATAAAATCTTCAACTGATTAACTCAAAATGAAATAGACAGCTTGATGTGAAAACAGACCCTGTTAGACCAAATATGCCATAACTTCTAATAGAAGTGTCCAAATGAGGTGTACCACACGTCAAAACGTAGCTCTTGAAGAATACTTTGACCCTATGTAAGTGGCTTAATTCTGAAAATTAGGCACAATAAAAAATGTTCTAAAACAGTGTGTTGTCCTGACCCTGTCTGCACCATAACTAGCTCCATAAACAGTAGGCTTCAACCATGTGAGGTGCTCGCCCATTGGCTTTCCAGGCACTCTTTTAGCGGTCTACCGAGAAATGAATCTAAGCGTTGCTGCCCGACACTCCCAGGGAATGTTCCGAGTTTTGTCGCCTAGGGTTTCCCGAATCCGCCTCGCAACGGAACGTTCACGACCGAACCCACTAGGATCGACTTGAAATTCGGGTTCCTAGTTGTCAAGGTCTCCTATTAGCATTCTAGCGTCAGGTTTTAGACATCCCACTTTACGCAGAGACACCCAATCCGAAGCAGATCCATGTCGCACTTGGTTCAAAGAGAATGGAAAACGAGAGGGATGCGTTGCTCAACCTCTCTGCCCATAGGGCATAGTCCCATTCCGGTCCCCTAAAACGGCATGAATCGAGGTTCTATCCTAACAATTTCTAAGGTCAAAGACGGTAAACCTTGTGAGAAGCCTCCCAGTTCTTTGGGACCACCCTGCCGTAGGACGGACCCGTTGGGGGTTCCGCCCACTCGCTTCCCTTAATAGCTTTAGTTTTCTAATTAGGTCCTACCACATTTATGTATGACACTTAAAATCAGCTTCATTAATTAAGCCTTTTAGGGAACAGGGTTCGTTCGCATAACTTATAGCACATGCACAAAAATAGAGCAAAGCAGTCTATTGACAAAAAAGTTCAAACAAGTTCCTTAACTTATCTTCAAGTTAATCTTTGGGACCGGTGTAGTTGCATATATTGATATCTGGCATAAACTCATTGGTCATGTTAATGTACAATGACTTAAATCAATGCAAGCCCAAAATATTGTTGCAGGATTCCCGCCCGTACAGGAGAAATTATGTTTCGCTTTTGTCCAACAGAAGTATCCCTTCTGCCCTGCAGAAGTAACTGGTCCAATTCGCATGGCACCACAAACTCAATCCTTTATCTAGAATAGGATCTCCCAACATGCCCAGATGTTGGGGGCCACAGAGGTCTTCAACTCCATTCTAGACCTAGCAAGGGGTGTCCAGAGCTCCAACTGACCCTCAAGCTGTCTAGGAGCGAAACATCATTCCCGTGGTAGGCCTTTTCACCACTCGACCTTCGGCCCATAAATCGAGCAGTGCCCTCTCGGGTTAATACGCGGTGCGACCATGGAGGTGATCCACCCGTACAATATATCCTTCCTTAATTAAATCCTTTAAGAATCAAGCACAAACAATGCATTCAGCTTAATATCCTTTTCCAAGAAAACATTCCTTTATTCCCATGGCGACTTGTCATCACAGACCCTTGCCATGCATTTACCATAAATCACAAGCACTTGGATTAATCATCCAAACAACAACTAACAACTAGTTGAATATAAAAGCATTTAGGATGTTGTTTGATCAACCAACAAAACCAATTGCATTCTTTTCTACCAATGCAAGAATAGATGATTTAACATTTTCATCGTATATTTGCTCTTCCCCTTGGGATTTAAGAGCTATACTATGCAAAAAAATGTTTATTAACACTTCCTTCCTTCGGCTAGGGCATATGTTAAGGGTTCAAACACTATTCATGATGTAAGTTCTATAGGTCACTTACCTTGATTGATAACCTAACCCTGAATTTGGATTGGCAAAAGTCATCGTTATCCAACGGATCTCAAGACATCCTAGTTTAACCCCTATGATCAATTTCTTGTACTAGCTCTTAGTCAAGTCATGAGACAACTAGAAAATTATCCTCATATATCAAACATGTTATAGGCATAACGTGTGAATACTTAATAAGATAAGTGCGAGATGATCTCAAGTATTTAGACTCCAATAGACCGTGCATTGAGCTAGAATCTAGTTTTTCTTAATATTTGGACTCTTAGGCTAAGTACTTTTGAAGTATCTAGACTTTAAACTAGTACTTCTCTATTCATGATTCTTAATGTCATATTATTTTAGCAATTATACTATTTATAACCCTTGAATATACTTTAATCTAGCACTTGTATGCCCAATCTTTTAATGTCATTCTTTTGACGACTAGGCCACTAATTCTTCCTTGTAATTGCTCTACTAGCAAATAAGTGATATGTAACTAGGTGCAATTATCTTCCCTTGATATATGCACTTTACAAACTCCATCTTCCGAGTAGGTGAGATGAAATTTATCCTTTCCCATGACCTATACTCGTGCAATAGTATGGGGCCTAACGTATCTCATACGAGAGTCAAAACAAGCATCTATCAATTTGAAAATACATTACTTACGACTGGAACTGCAGTTGGATTGACGGTGATGCCTTTGCCCGAAGCCTTGTTGCTGGTTGCAGGATTATCATCCACACGCGACATTCTTTGCTTGGAGGCCATTGTCCGCAAATAGACTCAAGAGATTAAGAAGGTAGAATAGATTCAAGATGGGAGAGTGTAAGAGAAGATGGTTAAGTCGAGGATCGAGATAGACGGAATTGAGCTAATTCTCTTCCTTGCAGCCTCTCGAGGTGACTCTTCTCTCTCTCTCTCTCTCAAGCTCTCTTTCAAGCTCTTTCTTACAATCTCTTGGAGGGGTATCCTTCTCTCTGCCTCTCTCTCACAGCCTCTCAAGGTCTCCTTATGCTTTTATATGCCTCTCCCATGCCTCATATTTATAGTGAATTAGAGAAGAGGGCTTGTGGTTGAGAAGTGGAGCTCTTTGTGGAGGGGGATCTTGGAAAGATCAGTGATCTGTTGCTCAGATAATAAATCTGATGGTTCCATTGGCTCCGAAAGGGGGGTAAAATTCCAAGACACTTGGTTACAAAGCTCTTAGTTCACTCCTTCTTCTTTTCTCTGTTCAAAGTGCTGTCCACTGCTTGTGTACTGCAATCGCGGCGCCCGCGATTTCGCAAATCCTCTCTTTTTTTTTTCCTTTTATAAAATCTCCAAACTAACTAAAATATCACTTGTCTTTTCTATTAAATGACATCCAGTTCTAAAAAATCTCCATATCTTTTTTTAAGGATAATATCTAAAATATCTAAAATATACTAGTTTTGCCCAAAATCTAATATTTTTGGACCATCTAAACTATACACATTAACCTAGTGATTAATATAACTCATAAGTCTTCGTTCACGTTGTAATTTACGTGAAGGGTGGCTACGGTCCTTGTCAATCCGAGAAAAATATCGAATTTACGACTCTCGATTTTTCTAAATAAAATATTTTAAATTAAATAAAAATTATTAATAATTAATGTTAGTTAGTTTTTACCTTAGTTAGTCTTTAGTTAGTAATCTTACTAACTTATTAATTGACTAACTAACTTTCAAACTAACCAACTAACTTTTATTGTGCGGAGATATTACATCCTCCTCCCCTTAGAGAAATCGAGATGTCCTTATCTCGAGAGAAACGGGGGGTATCATCTTGGAACCTGTGGGGTATGGACCACCATGCTTTCGCTGCGCTACTCTGATCTCTCACAGACATACGGTCTTTTGAAAAACAAAAAACCTATTGTATTTAATATTTCCGAGTCTTGATGACAAGATAAAATTTATTGTAGTTACATCTCATGGATATCTTCTAGGTTTTTCCTAAGCACTTGGTATATTCTAGATCACTGGAGCTTGTACAGCTTATTTCTTGTAAGCTCAAGTTCTCTTCGAGTTCCATTGGGACAATTGATATAGTTATGTCCAATGTAGTGGCACTTGGAGCATCGGTGTTTAGGGTGCTTTGGACATTCCCTGCAATAGAAACAACACGGAGATTTATCACTTGCGGTCACAAGGTTCTTGGTTGTCCTTGGCAGGATTTTCTTCTTTAGACCAAAGTGTCCTAGGGTTCTTTTAGCAGATTGGAGTGGTCCTTTATCTTGGAAACTACATTTCCAGATTGTCCTATCCTTAGTTCGCGACTGAGCTCCATGGAAAATTGGCTTTGCTTGTAATACTAAAGAATACTTCCAAGCTTCGACATTCTGGTAAGACCCAATCTATATTAGTTGAGAAGAAATGACTTAAGAGAAATTCATTGCACATTATAACTATCATTCCTTGCCAGAGTATCTCTAATCATTTGCAAGTTCTAGGCTCAAAATAGATGCAACTCATAATACTCAAGTTAACTATAGTTACAAGAGTAAAGTTTATTCCAATACAAGTTGTATTTCATGTCGACAAAATTTCTAGGATTTCTAATAATCCTGAAGTGGTGTAGTAGGTTCTAAGTCTTCGTCTTCATCTGATTCCTCTATATATCCGAAGACTGCACTTGTGTAGCTTCGTTTTCTTGGAGGCTCCATATCTTCTAGACTTAAGTTAGGGCAGTCTGCTTGGACATGTCCTAGTTCATTGCAATGGAAACATTGACGGTAGGGACATCTCCTACGGATGTGCCCTATCTCTCCACATGTATGGCATCTCTTACCCAGATCTCAGGAGTCATCTTTACTACAATTTCGCGACTTAAATTCTTAGATGATTGGATTCGCTATGAGTAATGCGTCTTGCTAGTCTGTTGGATGCATTGCTTCAAGACGGTGGTTCAGAGGAGTGTTTAGGCCATGGCAAAGCTTGGATACTTGCTGCGCAATATCCATAGGTGGTGTGTATTTTAGTAGGGTTACAAACTTTGAGTAGTAAGCTTCCAAAGACCCGAGACTCCCAAGGAATGTTCCGAGTTTTGTCGCCTAGGGTTTCCCGAATCCGCCTCGCAATGGAACGTTCACGACCGAACCCACTAGGATCGACCTGAAATTCGGGTTCCTAGTTGTCAAGGTCTCCTATTAGCATTCTAGCGTCGCGTTTTGGACATCCCACTTTACGCAGAGACACCCAATCCGAAGCAGATCCATGCCGCACTTGGTTCAAAGAGAATGGGAAACGAGAGGGATGCATTGCTCAACCTCTCTGCCCATAGGGCATAGTCCCATTCCGGTCCCCTAAATCGGCATGAATCGAGGTTCTATCCTAACAATTTCTAAGGTCGAAGATGGTAAACCTTGTGAGAAGCCTCCCAGTTCTCTAGGACCACCCTGCCGTAGGATGGACCCATTGGGGGTTCCGCCCACCCGCTTCCCTTAATAGCTTTAGTTTTCTAATTAGGTCCTACCACATTTATGTGTGACACTTAAAATCAGCTTCATTAATTAAACCTTTTAGGGAACAGGGTTCGTTCGCATAACTTATAGCACAGACACAAAAACAGAGCAAAGCAGTCTATTGACAAACAAGTTCAAACAAGTTCCTTAACTTATCTTCAAGTTAATCTTTGTCTCCCACCCATACATGAGAAATTATGTTTCGCTTCTGTCCAACAGAAGTATCCCTTCTGCCCTGCAGAAGTAACTGGTCCGATTCACATGGCGCCACAAACTCAATCCTTTATCTAGAATAGGATCTCCCAACATGCCCAGATGTTGGGGGCCACGGAGGTCTTCAACTCCATTCTAGACCTAGCAAGGGGTGTCCAAAGCTCCAACTGACTTGCAAGCTATCTAGGAGTGAAACATCATTCCTGTGGTTGGCCTTTTTACCACTCGACCTTCGGCCCATGAATCGAGCAGTGCCCTCTCGGGTTAATACGCGGTGCGACCATGGAAGTGATCCACCCGTACAATATATCCTTCCTTAATTAAATCCTTTAAGAATCAAGCACAAACAAGGCATTCAGCCTAATATCCTTTTCCAAGAAAACATTCCTTTATTCCCATGGCGACTTATCATCACAGACCCTTGCCATGCATTTACCATAAATCACAAGTACTTGGATTAATCATCCAAACAACAACTAACAACTAGTTGAATATGAAAGCATTTAAGATGTTTTCCAGCTAAAGGCAAAGAATGTAGTTCCTCCATAATTTTCCGTGTCAAAGAAGAGGTAGAAGGAATGAAAATCTTGCCATTTAACCAAATAAGGCCATTTTTAAGCTGTTAATGTGAGTTTTCTTCCATGAGACCTTGCTGTAATTTTTGAAAAGTATGGATGAGCTCTTCATCCAAAAGATAAGCCTCCTGTAGTTCTTCAATCCAATCACTATGTAGTTCAGCCATTGCTGAAACTTTGCAAGCCCACATACGAGAAAGAGAATTAGCCACTATATTGTCTTTACCCCTCATATGAGTGATGTCAAAGTCATAATTTTGTAGTGTAGCTACCCACCTACACTGCTTAGGAGTAAGACTGGACTGAGTAAGGAAATACTTAAGAACCATGTGATCACTCTGGACCCTGAATCGGCTTTTTTCATACAAATAATGGTGCCATTTCTTTATTGCATGCAAGATAGCCAACATCTCTTGGTCATAAACATTCATGACCATTTCTTTATCTGTCAGCTTACGACTTTCAAAGGCAATCACTCCATGCTCCTGTAACAAAACAGCCCTAATGCCACGACCACTGGCATCACACTGAATGGTAAATTCTTTGGAGAAGTCTGGGCATACTTAGATAGGAGCAAAAGTGAGGAGTCCCTTTAACTGGTTGAAGCTACAATCTACAACAAGAGCATCCCAAAATAAAGCATCCTTCTTCAACCTATTAGTCAAAGGAGCTGCAATAGCCACATAATGCTTGATGAATCGGTGATAGAATGAAGATGGACCAAGAAATCCTCTAAGAGAAGTAGTAGTGGTGGGTGTTGACCCATCTTTGATACATTGCAGCTTCTTGGGGTCAACCTGTATCCCTTTTACACTAACAATATGTCCCAAGTATTCCACTTCAATCTGCATGAAAGAACATTTCTTCTCCTTAGCAAAAAGCCTATGATGTCTCAATACATAACAAACCCTCCTCATACGTGCTAAGTGATCCTATAAAGTCTTACTGTAAATCAGAATGTCATCAAAGAACACTAAGACAAACTGAAAGAGGAAAGGCTGCAAAATCTTATTCATCAGGCTCTAGAAGGTAGCTGGAGCATTTGTAAGTCCAAATGGCATCACTAAGAAATGATAGAGCGCACGATCAGTCTTGAAAGCAATCTTGACTCCATCACCCTCTCACATGTGAATCTGATGATACCCTGACCTCAAATCAATCTTCGTAAAGAATAGAACCTCCTTGAGTTCATCAAGCAAATCATCAATCCTAATTATCGAATATTTGTTCTTCACTGTGATCTTATTAAGATCCCTATAATCAATGCACATCCTGAAAGATCCATCTTTCTTTTTTACTAACAAAAATGGAGATGCATAAGGTAAAAAACTTGGTTCTATGAATCCCATCTCAAGAAGCTCCTTGATTTGCTTAGCCACTTCCTCCTGCTCACATTTGGATAATCTGTAAGGTGGCTTATTGATTGGCTTTGACTTGGGTTTCAAATCAATAGGGTGATCTACTACTCTCTTGGGAGGCAATGAAGTAGGCATCTCAAACAAATCCCTATACTTCTTAAGAAGAGCTGTCAAGGCTGGATGACTTGCTAAATTATTAGGCTGATTGTCCATCTATTTATTCAAATGCAAAACAAATATTTACGAATGCCTCTTGTACTCCCTTTTGAGTTGTTGAATGGTGATAAGCTAAAAATCTGATCTACTAGGAAATCCCTATAAATGGATGAGTTGTCTATTGAAGATAAACTCCATATACAACTGTGAGAAATCCATAGTGATTTTGCCTAATGTCATCAACCAATCACAACTGAGTACAATGTCTATAGGCCCCATTTCCAAAGTAATCAGGTTTACTTTTGCTTCAAAAATTTCAGCCAGCTGTAAAGAAACCTATTTGTGTGTTGATTTCTTCTGCACCATTGGCCACTTGAACTCTAATGGGCTATTGAAAATCAGTGGAAATACAATTCAACTTGTCCATAATGGACTTATTCACAAAACTATGTGTACTGCCACTATCTATCAAAATGAATACTGCCTTTCCATGAATGTTACCCTTCATACAAAGTGTATTAGGGCTCATAGAACCTGTCCAAGCATCCGTGGAAATGGAACAACTAGTGCCAGCAAGTGGCTCATGACAAGTCCCATCTGGGTCAAAAGAAACACTCCCACCTGGATCAAAAGGAAAAGAGTCGGCTTGTAATGAAAGCAATCAACCATGGAATGAAATCTAACAGAAATTGAAAATTAACTAAGCTACAACAAAGTATTAACAAATCTATTGCACCAAGACATCCTCATCATGTATTAATGGTTGGGGATTCAAGAATACATGACGGCCATGGCTGAGTGCTTCATAGGCTAAGAAGAAGCTAGCTCCAAGAAAATGGTAAAGCCAAGATTATTGAATGATCAAAAGATGTCTTGCCTTTGGCCTCTAGTCCCTTTTATTCTAACCCTCTTCCAAACTTAAGGGCTGTTCACACATGTACACATAGGCTAGGGCTAAATTTACAAAGGCTGGAATTAATCCAAGGTGCAAATATTAATGTTGTATTTTTCCTTCATGACAAACCATCCCGTCCTGAAGATGGTTTTGTCCTCAAAACCAAGAAGTAATGGACTAAATCCAAGTCAAGGATGATAGTAATCATGCCCATTCATCTTCCAAATGATAAGAAAGCACTGTCCATGAAAAGAAGACCTTTTGCATGCCAAACTGTGAGAAAACTGGCTGCTGTCCAAACAGGGCTGATTCACTAAAACTGCCATAACTTTTGACATATTGGTCTAAATAAGGCGTATGAGGTGTGAAAACAAAATATACACTCCCAAGCATCACCCCATAACATCATAATCAAATTTTGATGAAGTCAGGACAGTTTTATTGTCTGCAGAAATTTCAAGCTGTCTCTGCACAGTCACTGCATACTGCATCATATATCATCCTGTAATAACCAAGGAAAGTTACTGACATAAGTGGATGGTTGCCAAGAAGACTCTTCAATGGGCAAATTCTTCCACTTAATGAGATACTCAATGAGAGTACGATTTCTGAGAACTTTCTCTCTCTCCAATAATGCTTTCAGGTTCATATATGATCAGTCCTGCCTCATCCAATGGTGGTAACTCTTCCAATACTTGTACATCGGGCCCAACATACTTCTTCAGCTGTGAAATATGGAATACATCATGTATTTTAGTGGAGGATGGTAGCTGAAGTTTATAAGCAAGCTCTCCAATTTTGTCCAAAATCAAATATGGCCCATAAAACCTATGAGCAAGCTTGTTATTCCCACCCTTTAATGAAGCATAATGCGTCTTGGGCACTTTGAGAAATACCCAATCTCCAACCTTGAAGTCTAAATGTCTTCTTTTCTCATCAGCATAGACCTTCATTACGTCTTGTGCTTTCCTTATGCTGTCCTTGCATTGCCTCATGAGCAACTCCATTCTTTCCAACTCTTCCTTTGCTTGTGGGTTGATGTCTTCATGGAATAAAACTGATGGAAGTTGGACTTTATACCCATAAAGAGCTTCAAATGGAGACATCCCAATGCTCATGTGATGCGTGTTATTATAGCAAAATTCAGCAAGGTGGATCCAACGATCCCATGAAGCTTGTGTGTCATGACAATAATGCCTAAGGTACACTTCCACCCAATGATTAACTCTCTCCGTTTGCCCATCAGTCTGAGGGTGATAGGCCGTGCTAGGAGTGAGGAAAGTACCCATAGAGGAGAATAGACTTTTCCAGAAGTTGCCCATAAACTTCGAATCACGGTCTGATACTATTCTCATAGGCATACCATGTAGTTTGAACACACCTTCCATAAATTGCTCGGCGACTTGCCTTGCTGAATATTGGACTTTAGTTGGGATAAAGTGGGCTGATTTGGTCAATCTATCAACTACCACATAGATACTATTCCATCCATGACTGGTAGTAGGCAATCCCGTTATGAAATCCATGGAAATATCTGTCCATTTGCCCGTAGGCATGGGTAAAGACTGAAGTAAGCCAGCTGGTAATAGAGTGGAATCCTTATTTTGCTGACACTCCAAGCACTGAGATACATACTCTTTAACATCTTTCCATAGACCTTTCCAATAGAAGCTTTGATGAACTCTATCAAACGTCTTGAAAAGGCCCAAGTGACCAGCCATTGGTGATGAATGCATCTCTTGAAGCACTTTCAGCTTGAATTTACTACTGGGAATCAAGTACACTTTACCCTTAAACCATAAGAGGCCATTATGCACTTTAAAATTAGGAAATTTAGCATCACACCCTTGCTGTAATTTCTGTAAAGTATGGGCAGCATGCTCATCAAGCACATATTCCTCTTGAATGTCTTCAATCCAATCCTTATAGATGATAGACACTGTAGATAGACTGCATGCCCACATTCTTGATAACGCATCAGCCACCACATTATCCTTGCCAGCCATGTATGATATTTCAAAATCATATGATTGCAAAGTGGCCAACCATCTCTTTTGCTTGGGAGAAAGATTGGGCTGCGAGAGAAAATATCTCAAGACCCTATGATCGCTTTTGACTTTGAAGTGTGTCCCATAGAGGTAGTGGTGCCATTTCTTGATTGCATGTAAAATAGCAAGCATCTCCTGCTCATAAACATGCATCTCTCTCTCTTTGTCATCAAATTTTTTGCTCTCAAATGCAATGACACCATGCTCCTGTACCAAAACTGCTCCCAAACCTCTACCACTGGCATCTGCATAAATGGTAAAAGTCTTGGAGAAGTCAGGGCAAACTAGTATGGGTGCTAAAACAAGCAATTCTTTCAGCTCATTAAAGCTCTTGTCAGCGATCTCATCCCAAAAGAAGGCCTCCTTTTTCAGCCGATCGGTAAGAGGAGCTGCAACATGAGCATAGTTCTTCATAAACCGTCGGTAAAAGGATGACAAACCAAGGAAACCTCTTAATGAAGTGGCATTGGTTGGTGTAGGCCATTCTTTGATGCACTGAACCTTCTTAGGATCCACTTTGATTCCATCTTCTCCCACTATATGACCCAAGTACTCCACTTCCTTTGTCATGAAAGAGCATTTAGTGGCCTTGACAAACAGTTTGTGTATCCTCAATATGTCAAAGACCTCTTTTACATGCTGCAAATGGTCTTCTTTATTCTTGCTATAGATCAAAATGTCATCAAAGAATACCAAAACTGTTTTAAAGAGCAATGGCTGAAGTATCTTATTCATGAGAGACTGGAATGTGGCTGGAGCATTTGATAACCCAAAAGGCATAACCATAAACTGATAAAGACCCCTCTCCGTCCTGAAGGCTGTTTTGAATTCATCCCCTTCCTTCATGCGTATTTGATGATATCCTGATCTCAAGTCAATTTTGGAGAACACCTTGGCATCCTTCAATTCATCTAAGAGATCATTTATTCTAGGTATTGGATACCTATTCTTGATAGTGACCTTGTTGAGATCGCGGTAATCAAATCTATGAGTATATGAGTGGTCCTTCCCTTGATTTGACCTTTAAGGCGTAGGGTATTATCCCCTCTTGAACCACTCCATGCATCACTTGATATGGCACATAGCGATGGATGTAAATCAGTCCATGAATCATCCAAATAATGACCACCCGGGTCGAAAGGAAACCCATCCATCGGATCATAGAACTCATCATGGCCATTCTCTTCATTTTCATGTGCCTCTTCTTGAGTTGTTGTGACATCAAGCTGAGCCAAGCTTCCTTCAATAGATTCAACATCGGAATCATCCTCGATGATCATGCTAATCTTCATATTTTTGGCCTTGTATTTGGACTTATGATCGGGTGACCATTTCTCTCCACATTTGTAGCATAGACCTTTAGCATAAATATCTTTAAGCTTGTCATTCGATACATGTTTGCCTTGAGTAGGGGCTAAAGTTTTGGCATTTATATCAGTCCTCTTTCCATCAAATCTATTTTCAGCATTAGGTCTGAAATTACTGCTTTATTTTGACCCAAACACAGTAGGAAAAGTGGGTTATCTTGCTGTAGGTATTGCTGAAAGTATTTGATGGCTTCCCAATATGCTGAAAATCAGTTTTAGCATGCCCATAATGGCCTGATGTCCTTGGAACTGCGTAGGCTGAAAAGAATGCCCTGTTTTTGGTTGAAAACCCTTGTATTTCTGCCCATAACGTTCAGCCAATTGAATGGCAGCTTGTAGGGATGTAGGATTCATGGCTCCAACTTCAGAAGAAAGAATAGGTTCCAAACCAAATATGTATTTATTCAACTTGGCACTATCGGAAACCCCATGAACATACATCGAGAGGTTCAAAAACTGATTTGAGTACTCTCTAACCGAGAGACCACGTTGCTCAAGTGCATACCACTTTTTCTCTAACCGCTCTTTTTCAATAGGAGAAACAAAGACTTCAATCATAGCATTTTTCAATGCATCCCAAGACAAGAAGTCATGTCCCATCCTCGCCATATATCTCCACCAAGTGTGAGCATAGCCTTCTAGATGAAGAGCTGCAAATTTTACTTTGGCATTCTCAGGCCTTGGGTAAAGGGAAAAATACATCTCTAACTTGTCAAACCACTCCTCCAACTCCGTGGGTGAAGGGTTCTCTCCCTTGAAGTTTGAGATAATTATTTTCTCCTTGTACTCTCTCTCGTATTGAGGAGGTTGTCCATTAGGGTGCTGCTGCCCACTATGGTGTTGTGGCCCAAAAGAATTGCCAAAAGGTCCTTGCCTAGGATATTCATTATTTCCATGCCCTTGCGCATAAGGAGTTTGCTGTCCATAATGCATACCATGACTTTGTGGCTGGAAACAATGTCCTTGAGGCTGAAAGTATGTGTTGCTCACATTGGGAGGTTGTCCATGCATAGGTGAGTTGAAAGGTGGTTGCTGCCCATTATTTTGCTGATTCCAACCATGATTTAACATGGGACTTGGCCTATTGGGCTGCACTTGAGTAGAGAAATTATGTTGTGGCTGTCCAAAAGCATTTGGGGCTGAATTCACATGTCCATGTGGCTACCCATAAGAGTTTGGGGCTGAATTAATATGCCCTTGCTCATAGCCACCAACATTTACTTGAGGGTAAAATTGCTTGTAGAAAGAGTTGCACCCATGGATGTCTTCATCATGCTTTGAGTTTGTTTGCACTCTTTCTTGAAGATCCTGCCCATGTGACTGAACGTGACCCTTTTGTTGATGGAATTGTGGCTAAAGTGAAGTGGGTTGAACAAAATCCTTAGCTTTAGATGACTCTCCAACTTCAAATTGACCTACCACCTTAGGAGTAAGTGGTTTAGGTGTTTCTTCAGCCCTATGAGGATGTGGGATATTAAGACCAGCTGTAGGCAACATTTTCTCACCAAGAAGTGCTACAAGCTTGTCAATACCCAACCTCATACCCTCAAAACCTGATTTCATATCCTTTATGTCATTTGACAATTGTTGAAAACTGTTTGAATTCATTGAGATATGAGACGTCTCTATGGGTTGATTGGTAGGGGAGTGGGTGGAACTTGCATCGACCTCATCGTTCTCATAATGCATTCGGTAAATGGCATCTTGAGAAGTGTCATGTTCACCCCTTTCCTGTTGATGTTCATCCCTTTCCTATTGATATTCCTTCAATTCTTCATTGATAGTATCCAAAACAGGGTCTCTCTTCTTATTCCTAGCCATGGGTTGATTTCTGTCCTGAATTTCCTGTAGTAGAAAAACTTGATTATCTTTACTTCTAGAGCTCCAAATTACGAGGTCTCTGGCTCTGTTCAAAGCTTGAAGAGCCCTCTATCCCACGATCTATCAAGCGCAGAAAATGGATGAGTACAGAAATTTCTGTAAGGGATTTTCTGTTGCTGTCTAAAAATTCCTGCAGGCAGTGAATACCTTGTTCTAGTCAATTAATGGCTTGTACCATCAATACCAATCATGTACCAACTTCATAACCCTGTAGGAGAGTCTCATACGTCTGCCCATACTGAAAATGACCTCTATAACCAGTAAAATGGCTGTCTAACTCAATGTAGACTGCAATCTTTAATGAGGGTATGTATACATACTCTGTTCCAAACTTTAATGCTGAACCATAGTGTATTTACCATAGGATGCATACATTTTACTGTAGCCATATGTCTTCATACATTTGCCATACCATACATTTGCCAATATCTCAAGAACTCACTGCCCATAACTCATGCTGTAGGCTGATTTCAAGTGCCTTTGAGATTTGTACCTGCACCTAAACTTGAAAATACGTGGAATCCGAGACCCGAGGGGTTTGCAAAGTTCCCTCTCGGGCCGGGTTGCGCTCCCCTTCAGGGTCCTCGTCGGTAGGGGAGGGTCACCTCTCTTTTGTCCTACCGACTCGCCCGGCATCCACTTTTCCTCATGGGCAAGTACATGGCAAGTGAATTCTAGCTCTAAAAATCAGTATGATATGCATGGAATAGGAAGGAAATACAATTGCCTTTCATTTGCCCTTTTCATGATATGCAAGATTGGAATTGAAAAGGCTGAAATGTAAATGAGAAATGGAGAGGTATTTACCTCAGCAGTGACTCACTGCTTACAAAGCTTTTCTCACTTACCAATTGGGTAATGATTTTCTTATGATCAAGAGGCAAAATAGGCAATCAATTTCATGTCAGGGTTAGGCAATAAAGATTGAGTAATGAAGCTCAAGAAATTACTGATTTCAGTGAATGAAAGTAGATGGGTAATGCTCATTCATTATAGAAGAGTTTGAGACATTTAGAGATGGCCATTTCAGTAAATTGAAAAGGTTTAGCAAAGACAATGACTGACATAACCTATAAGCTTCATGTAATGCATTAAGCTATGAATGAAAGCTTCATTAATCCTCTTATTTCTCTTCAACAATTGGAAATGAGATCAGCAATTGGATGGAAAGAGAAATTAAGAGTGATTAGAGTACCTCATTTAATTGATTGGAGAAGAGCATTGTTGATGGAATGACCTTCAATCCATAATGCTTGACATAGGTGAGCTGAGCTTGATAATCCATCTAAAATCAGTCCAAGAGATCTTCAATATTCAAGGATAATCCCTTCCTTGATAAGCTTCAGCTTCATTAATCCCATGAAAGCTCCATGACTCCATGAATGCTCCAAATGAGGGTTGATGAAGACCAATTACCTTCTCTACTTGAAGTAGGTTGCAATAGGTAATAGAGAGGGCTTCAATGTGTCCAAGAGATCCCGAAATTTGAGAGGGAATGCCAAAATTTAATGGCATAAAAGCTTCATGCTGTCCATTGAACACCTAGACCTCCATTGGCTTCAATCTCTTCAATGTCGGTCCAATGTTGGTGGATTCTTGAGGGGAAATGGTTGAGGAAGCTTCAGAGATGCTTTGCCCACAAAAGTCCCATGAATTGCTTAAAAAATTTCAGGAATCTTTAATGCTGTCCCAAACTGTTATACATAGAGTTTTCAATCTCCATATCCAAGCTCCATCAAAGCTTCAAGCTTCAAGATCAATCAATGTTGGTACTAGGATGTATGTAGAAGCCTCAGGGAGCATAATAGAGCAAAAACCCTTTGATCTTGATGAAGAAATCTGAGAAATTTGAGTGCTGTCCAAAACTGTCATAAAACTCCATACCTAGGGTTTGAGAAAGCTCCCATCTTCCAAAAGGAGTGAAAGATCAAGTAGAAGATGATGTATACTCATAGTTGCACTCCATTTAATCATCCCATGAAGAGTACAAGCTCTGGTTGCCTCACGTTTGCTGATCACGAAGGGGGGGGGCTGTAAAAACAGCGCAAACTGCTGCTGTACATCCTCTTACATCACGTGATGAAAACGTGGTGGATATGAGGCATGTAGGTACTCCATAGGTAGCTTAAGACCCATACTACACTCTTACATAAGCCATTTGAGTATTAGAGGTCGTGGGAAGAAGATCTGAGAAGAAATGTCCATGGCAGTTTGTATGGCAGCTTGAAGGAATGAGGAAAGAGAAGAAGAAACCCTTCCTTCTCAAAAGTAACCACAGTCAAAATGTCCTATAACCATTAGTTTGTCCACTTACCCCAGTTTTTGGCTCAAATCTTGATCACATCCTGCTATTTTGGCTAGAGCCCTCCATTTCTTCCATTATTAATGCCAAGAATCACCATCTTCATCCATGTTTGTAGCAGACTTTCACATGTAACTCCGGTTTGAATCCTTCATGTCCTGTCAAGTCCTGTCACTCAAATTTCTAACTATGGTTTGCTCTCTCTAGCCTAGGAAACTGAATCTAGTACTTGAAAATGACTTCTGCAAGGATCTAAGCTATGGCTCTGATACCAATGTAATGAAAGCAATCAACCATGGAATGAAATCTAACAGAAATTGAAAATTAACTAAGCTACAACAAAGTATTAACAAATCTATTGCACCAAGACATCCTCATCATGTATTAATGGTTGGGGATTCAAGAATACATGATGGCCATGGCTGAGTGCTTCATAGGCTAAGAAGAAGCTAGCTCCAAGAAAATGGTAAAGCCAAGATTATTGAATGATCAAAAGATGTCTTGCCTTTGGCCTCTAGTCCCTTTTATTCTAACCCTCTTCCAAACTTAAGGGCTGTTCACACATGTACACATAGGCTAGGGCTAAATTTACAAAGGCTGGAATTAATCCAAGGTGCAAATATTAATGTTGTATTTTTCCTTCATGACACGGCTAGATCATAAAAATACTCTTGCCCAACTTCTTCCTCGAGATCATCATTTTCAGCATTAGGTTTGATTGCATTAGCTTCATCAATCTCATCTTCAAGATCCTCAAAGACTAGCATACTCTGAAGCTTGGGTTTGACATTTTTGTATACACACTTTGTGGCACGATTAGGTGTATACTTTTCCCCACACTTGAAACATAAGCCTTTTTCCTTTCTTTCCTTATAAAGATCCATAGGGATAGGTTTAGGATTCATGTTGGCTGAAATGGATTTAGGCTTGCTATCCCCTTGTTTGAAGTCAACTCTAGGACTGCTTGATGTCCTTAAATTACTTTGAGGTATTGAAGCATTGAATGATGGATAAGTTGACACATGATTGCTGCCATAAATGTTACCAACTTTTCCCTATTTTAAAGCAGTCCTTGGCTGTCCAAAACAAGGTTGAAATGAAGATTCTTTTGTATATTTCCTTCCATAGCGCTCCACAAGCTCAATATCCTTAAAGAGAGAAGTAGGGTTTTGTGCCATGACATCAGCTGATAAAGATGGCTCTAAGCCATACATATACTTGTGGAACTTAGCCTCATCACTGATGCTCTCTACATACATAATTAGGTTGAGAAATTGGTTAGTGTGCTCTCTTACACTTAGGCCTCTTTGCTCCAAACCATACCATCTCCGTGCCAATTTCTCTTTTTCAAGAGGGGAGATAAAGACTTCAGTCATGAGTATCTTGAAAGTTTCCCAATTCTCTATAAGAATGTTATCTTTTTTAATATACCTCCACCAAGTATGTGCAAATCCCTCCAAGTGCAAGGAAGCAAAATGAATCTTCATGTCATCGGTTCTAGGAAATATCTCAAAGTAAGATTCCATTTTAGAGATCCACTCCTCTAAATCAGATGGTAAAGATGACTGACCATTAAACTTAGCTAAAATGATCTTATCTTTCAATTCCCTTTCATGGAATGGTTATTGTCCCAAAATGGACTGATCATGATTGCTAGGCATTGAACCCCCAAAGTGAGATGAAAATCTCCCAATAGGTGGCTGAGAACCACTACGCAATCTTCCTATTGGTAGAGGACCCCTAGGAAGTTGAGTATTCAGCCCAAAAGCTTGAGGGTTGGCTCCATTCAAACTACCCAAACAGTCATCATGCTTTTGTGAAGTCTCACCTACTTCATAGTAGCTATTTGGGATGCCTCTTCATCCAATAATTATGTGACCATGACCATCATTAGGGGAGTTTTGAGGTCTTGAAAATGCCTTTTAGGATGTGGAGAGAGAGTGCTCTAGACCAATAGGAGCAAAGCCTCCGTAATGTAACTTCTATTTTAAAAATATTAAAAAATCATTTTACAAAAACATATAAATATAATAATATTATGAAAAAAAATTATAATCTATTTTTAGTCTCTTATATTCGTGATTATGACATCTTTTGCATTAATGGCATAGAGTCTCGGTTACTTTTATTTAATGATATATCTAAATTATGATGTAATCTAAATTCAAATTAGTGAAAAGTATGGCACTCAATTTTTTCCCTCCTTTCTTTTATTCCTCTATCCTCCATTGTGGTAGCCTAGTCCTCCTCTCTCTCTCTCTCTCTCTCTCTCTCTCTCTCTCTCTCTCTCTCTCTCTCTCTCTCTCTCTCTCTCTCTCTCTCTCTCTCTCTCTCTCTCTCTCTCTCTCTCTCCTACCATGGATACAGAAACTCGACCTTCAACAAGGCATCCAAGCTCCCAAACCACATCCATATTAGTGTTTAACTCATTCCAAACTGATGGAAGATGGATTCCTACTATCATTAGCAAAGGTAGTTGGATCACCATGCAACAAGCAAAACGTGGAAAAAGGCAGAGACATGAGAGCTCGTTTATCTCTGCTTGGAAGGGCAAAATCCAAGATTTTAAGCTTGGAGCAAATAAGAATAGCATCAAAGAGGTACTAGTGCAACATGTGTTCATGCATAGAGAGCTGTGTTTGGAACCTGGATCTTCAAAGCTTCCAATGCATAGACCAAATTGTAAGAATTTGATTCTTAAAGTTTTTCCTTTCTTAAACATGGTTTAGGTTTTTCCATTATAATATTTGTTTGTCTTGTATATGTCTATCCCTCTAGTCTTGAGGAATGGCAACCAGTGGAGTCTATTGTTGATATTATTGATGTTATACATGGTTCAATTGGAGAAGAAATGTATAGAGGCAGAAAGAAAATAAAGCTTGCAGAGAATGGAATATTCTTTTATGACCATTCTTATGTTATTCCTATGCGGTGTTGCCAATGGGGATCAATAAACCTCCTTTCTTTGCCAGATTTTTCAAGCTTTGAGTGGCCTTTGCCAAGTCTAGCTACTAGTGAGGGCTATAGATGTAAGATATTTTCTGAGATCCAGAAAGCATTAAAATCTAATATCTCAAGTAGGCTAAGCAAAGTTACTTTGTTTATGCCTATTAATATATTTATTGATTTCTTCTCTAATATGGAGATAAGAAGAACAAAAACCATGCTTTCAATGAAGAGACTAACATATGATCATGTCATACAATTTGTTAATGAAGGATGGGATACAAGGACTGAAGGAAAAATTATATGTAAGATAGATCAAGACTCTATAGCTTGTAAATATATTATTGCTACTCAAAATTTTATCCTTAGCTTTTACTATAGTCGATAGCATTTTGTTGGTAGTAGTCTAGTTGCTTTAGACCAAAATCTTGATGATTTCAGCAAAGATCCTATAGTGAATCTTGATATTTGGTTCAACGAGGATATTTTGGCAATCATAAAAATCACAAAATCATGTACGCTACATCAAGTGAGGATGGATTTACAAAATGAAGACATTGAACTACCATGCTCCTTTGTATTCCAACTTGACAAGAAACGAGTAAGTTTTCACATCATATTATATCTACTTAGATGTATATCAAGATCTCACTTCCTAACTAATAAACATTTGTAATTTATTTTTTGCAGATATCGAAAAGGAGAGAAAAGAATATACACTGCAAGGACATTCAAGAAAAGATATCTTTACTGTCAATATAAAATATATGTACAAATTTTGTAGCAGATGTCTATCTGCCATCTCTATGAGATATACAAGGGTTGAAGGGCAAATTTCTATATATGAAGGCTTACAAGGCGATATGGCAAAGCTATTTCTTTTTTTGAGAACTATCCTTTCTAGGAGTCCTTTTGCCTTTCTTTGATGCCTTGGGTATAGAAGATGTGGGTAAAGGTGTTGAAGTTGTGGCTTCACCATCTGTGGTTATAGGCACCGCATCTCCTTCATCGTGTAAATCGCCACCGATCTCTGTTGTTGGTTGTATACAATTGACCATTATATACTTCAAGAGCTTTGTTCCGACGTACCAAACATGCTCAGATGTATAGCAATCCTTCGAAAACTGTCACACATTTATAGGAAAAAGAGTTTTAGTTCATTATTGTTCTTACAATAGACTATGTTTTTATCATCAATGGACTATTTGCAATGAATATCCATCTTAAAGTTTAGCATATTTCATATTACCTTTACATGTTTATCATCATTAAGATAAACAAAGTTAACCATTCTTCTAGCATTTGCAATCACCCTCCAACCACAAGAATGGCTATCATCCTGATGAGGACACTACAACCACCAACACAAAGTAAAACTATGAAATTTACGGATGGTAGTTCATAGGATAAACTTATGTTTCAATTATTTTAATCAATAACTTACCGCAATTTGTTTATATTGCATTGTTGCAAGCAAATCAGACGGCATAGGGGGCCTTTTCTCTAGCTCTTCAATTAATCTTTTTGCACCTCTATATATAAAATATATTGAAATTTAGAGTACTTACAAAAAAAAAGAATTGAAATATCAAGGAGCCCTTGGATAATATAACTTACAATTTAGCATTTCCATGGCTTCCTTTCATAGAGTTGATTAAAAAAATTGCTTATCCACACAGTCTATTGCAATCAAGCTCCAATGAGAACTGAAAGCAATCATATCTCAACAAATCAGCAGGATAAAATCTCAAAAACTCTAATAGAATATTGAATCACTTACTTTCATTATATGGAATTATAAGGAGCTCCAAAGTATCGAAGTCAATCAGATTGAACCTCTGCTCAACAAAACTTGTATCAAGCTCGTTCTTCATAAAGTATGAGATAGGTGGATCAAGAACCTCAATTTTTTGTTGCATATTCAAAGGAAACTCATGCATTACATACCTAGAAAAGGCATAGAAATAGTGAGTATAAACAAGAAAAATCTTATTGTTAAAAAAATATCAAAAAGTAGAAGTAATTATGGGTGGATATACCTTAGGCTAGCAAGAATAATACTCATTTATTTCTCTTCTTTTATCCTTAAGAATCTGAACAAAGGCAGCATTAAAGGAGATAATCTCGGCTCTTTTGCCTAAGTCACCAGGTAAGAAACAAAACACATTGAATCCTTCTGGATTAGTTGCTTCAAGAAGGGTGGCCAGCTCATTTTCAAAGGGCTCTAGTTGCTCTGCTTCCCTTTCTTCAGCCCTTTGCCTCCTATACTCTCTCCATTTATCTGACTGTTCCTCTTTAGCTTTCTCCTCTTTTTCATGTTGCCTTGTATCCCTCTCATGGGTGACATCCTCAACCTTGGGACCAGAATCTTCTTTCTTTCTTCTAACTGGGGGCACATTAAGGATATTAAATGTCTTCTCATCAATGAGGGGAACTGGCTCAAGGACCTTTGAAAATCTATATCTTAGCCTCCTAAGAATTACCATATCCTTGTCCATGAGTGTGAGCCTATGAGCATGAGCATCGCAAATATAGGAATCTTGAAAAAGCTCAACTAAAAAATCCTCCGTGGCTTCCTGTATACAATTAAGGGCTGTTCTTGTCCATCTGAAACTATCCAAACTATATTTGTCACAAATCTCCCTGACAAGCCTTTGAAAATGCAGCTTTGGAATTGCATTGTTTAGAGCCTTTATTGCCTTCCTAATCTCCCTTAGGCACCTGGCATTTTGAGAAAACTTTCTCTTTGGCTTTGACTTTCTAGAGCGCTTCTGAGGCTTTGAAGATTGATGAATCTTTGATGCTAAACCCCTAGGATCAATCTTCTCCTTCCTTGCTGTTGCTTTAGTCCTAGCCATCTGCCAAAAAAAGACATATTACTTCTTGTCCAGTGAAACGTGAGTTTGAGAAGAGAGACCTCCTTGCAGCATGTTATTTTCACGTTTCACGAGACAACACATAAATAGCAAAACAATCAACAAAACTAAGGAAAACAAAACATTAACCTAAGAAATACCATAACAATTACCTATAATCTCTACACCATTAAAGCCATAGAAGCAATGTTATAAAACATCAGGGGAAATATAATTATTTATACTACCACCAGGTTATATCATAGACATGAACTTTTCAAATGCGAGTCAAAGGAAGAGTGCAGAAAACCATACCTTGTCTCGCGCTTTGCTGGAAAAAGTCCGTTTAAAACCAATTTTGTGAATAAGCCCGGTGAAACACGAATACATTCTTCACAACCACAGCTCGAAGTCCCTGATCGCATTTCACATGACAATGTTATGCTGGTACAAAAAAAACAAGTATAAAAGTGACAACTACCTATAAGCTCCATACTATCAAAACCCTAGAAGCAATGTCATAAGACATGAAAAGAAAGATACTTTTTCACTCTGGTATCAGCTTACCTTACAGACATGAATTTTGAAGTGCGAATCAAAGCCAATTTTTAAAAAAACTCTCGGTGAAACGCTAAAATGTACTGCATGACCACGAAAATGTGCTGCATGACCACGAAAATGTACTACATGACCACGAAAATGTGAAACAAATTTGGCCGTTGTTTCCCTATATTGGGGGACTTTTCTAAAAATTGATGGTACATGCATTAATTGGCGGTGTGTTAAGTGAAACACGTGCGCACGTATTCTGAGATATTGTTATCCTCGAAAAAAGGGAGTGCACACGTATTCTGAGATATTTCATGCGGTGTATTAAGTGGAACACGTGCACACGTATTCTGATATATTTCATGCGTGCGAAAATATTGGAAATTTCCTCAAAATTTGCGATCGCCTTTATTTTGCCATCATTATGTTAACTTTTTTGTTGGAACTATCAACACATGTTTGACAATTAATCAAACTCTAAACATACAATATTAATATAAAAGCTTTTCGAAATCATCTTCTCCGATATTGTCTTTCTTTCTCCCGAAATTTTGCTTCAATTTTTCTTCAAGGTCCTTGCTTCCTGTTTAAAGAGCACTTCAACAATTTCTGATAGGTAACAAAATTTTGTTATTACAAGTATATGAACAAAATTTCATTGATTAATATAGAAAGAATTTTTAACAACACTTGAAAAATCACAGATGTCATGTGTTTTGTGTCTTTCAAAAGGAGCATGGCACTTCTAGAAAGGATTTTATCACAAATTTCTGTGTTTTAATAGAATTAATTCATAGTTCATGTTTCTCTTCTTGTTCTGAATCTATTGACCGATGAAACACGAAATAATGTCTCTGGTTAGTGATGTCTTCCTAAGTGTTGTGTTTCACCGGTCAAATGTTGAAATAACGCTTGTTTTCAAGTAGTGTTTGGTGAAACGTGAGTTCTTCACCGGCTTTGGCCTCTAGACACCTGTTTTCGCGTTTCACCAGTCACACAAGAAATTTTCTCCTTTTTTTATCTATTGTCTTGTGAAACGTGATTTGTTTGCATTTGAGGCCTCTTTCCATGGTTCTATCGCGTTTGATTGGACATTGTTGCCATTCTGATTTGTTTGCAGGGATAAATCTTTTGTTGGTCAAGATGACAAAGAGAAAGGTATCTTTGGAAGGAATGGATGAGGAGGAGCTAATGGAGACTTTTGATGATAGGCTCTTTGATTTCTTACACACAACTGGAAATTCTTCCAAGTTTAGCTATTTCAGGGAAATTTTCAATGTTCCTTTTGATTTGAAAGAGTTATTGGAGGATCTTGAAGATAAACTTAAGGAGTACAGATATTTTTATAATAGACATGTGCAAGGTTTGGAAGTCAATGGATTTGTTCATTATAGTGATGTCATGGGAGCCACCAATACAACCAGATCAACTTTGCTAGGCAGGTTCAACCTCATTGATGAGGAATTCAGGAAGAGAGAAACATGTTGCCCTTTCCACAGGGATCAACACCAATGCCTTCTGATCCACAAGGATGTTGGATTTATTGTGTATCTTCAGTACATGGAAAATTCTTCTCCAGATATAGCCCAACAGAGAAAGCTAGAGGATATTGCAAGTATGGATAAGGAGGTCGAAGAGAAGGAGGAGATGTTCCAAGAAGATATTGAGAATCAACTTGTCCAAGGTTTTGATGTAGGTTTGTTTAAGAGTGACAATATCACAATGGTGGAAGAAAAGGAGATCGAGCCAAGTGCATAGGTTGATGAAGAAGGTCCTCTTGCATGTGTTCCAACATTTCCCACTTATCTTATCAACAAGAAGAGATATGTGTTGCTAAATGATATTCAACATATTTTTTATCTTAGAGAAGATTATTGCTTAGCAATCCTTGCAGGTTGGGGCCAAAATGACATGAATTTTATAGGTTATGAACAAGAACCACTAGCAAGTCTTGATGTTGAGGGAGAGAATTTCCAAGACAGCTCTATAGCCTTACATATGTGTATTAATCAGATCATAGAATACAAAAAGGAGGGGCTACCTACTACAGAAGAAGAGTTCTTGCAGGTTTAGAAGAGACTTCGTATTGATGATATAGGGTATGAAGAGAGATTGAAGTCTCCATCAGATGAGAAACCCAAGAGTTCAATAAATCTTTATGATGATAGTCTTCTCGAAGAAGACGGACACCCTAAGGTATGAAATATAATTCGAAGTTACCCATTGAGTTTATGTTAGACTCTATTATGCATTATAGATAAATATCTTATATCTTATACTATTGTGGTTTGTTGTGTAGATTGAGATTGAAGATCTGGACAACTTTCTTGGAAGGGCCAAGGGCTCTAGGCCAATGAAGCTTGGGAAAAATCAAAGCCTTGGCCATTATATTGGAAACTTAAACAATCAAACAATTGTAATATATCATAGTAGATTGTCAAGCTCTCCAAGTCTACCAATGATGGCTTTGAGAGCTATCTCAAAGGTAATTAGATCTCCAGTTTTTAGCAGAGGTTTGGACAAGATCATTTTAGTGGAGAAGGAAGAAGCCATAAGAGTTTTTGGCTTCATGCCTGGATACAGTGGATCTAGAGCTGGATATTTTGGAGTTCTTGGCTCCTATTTGCTCTCTTATGTAGGAGATAGTAAGAATTTGAAGCTTCTTCTAGGCTATCGAAAACAGGAGTTTTTGAAATACAGAGGTCTTATTGAGTGGGATGAAACAAAAGATTCCTCTAGAGGCCCTTTCGAGCTACCTGAAACCAAGGACTCCTCCGAAGGCCCTGTTGAGGTGTTTGAAATTAAGGACTCCTCTAGAGGCCCTGTCGAGGTGCCTGAAACTAAGGACTCTTCTGCAACACAATCAGACTAGAAGATGCCAAAGATCAAGGGTTTCTTGAAACCCATCTTTTCCCAAGTCTTTGTTTGGTTTGTAACCATTTTGTAAATATTTGCTTTGCGCAAGAATTTAAATATCTATCTTTTCTTCTTTTGGTAACAATTTGTATAGTCCTTGCTAAAGATGATGTATTGCTTAATGTGGTTGTATCTTTAAGCTTGAATTTATGCCAGATTTGTTGATAGAACCACTGAAATACCTCTAATAAACTGTTGGCTTTGTGTCTTCCACCTCCATGTCTTGTGTGTCTGAAATATTTTGTTCTTGCTTGATAATGTGATTTTTCCATACCTTGGGTTGACCAGATAGATAGAGATCCATATTGTTTAATAAAGTATGGAGCATGGTTGTATAAAATATGTTGCATAGTCAACAAATAAAGAAAGTTATTAAAAAATATTATATGAGTTTGACAACGAAGAAACAAACATACACAAACTTCTTACCATATAGTGAGTAAAGTGTTGATCACCCCAAGCTTCTGTCATCGCCTTTTTGAAAAGGTTCAATTGTTTTTTAAAGTCTTTGAGATCATCGTCATTCCATTCAGTCTTATCACAATAAAAAAACGCTTTGTCTAGTGTTTCCCAAACTTTAGCTTTTCTATTCTGAGCTTGTCCATTATCAGTGTGATCCTTAATTGCATTATGTAGGGATTTCCACTGATTAAATTTAATAGTTGAGCCACCATTTCTCGAGTTTATCTTGCCAAGTCTCCCATGAAAGCCTAGAAACCTTCTAGCCTTCACTCCACCAATAGATGGTTTTTTTGGGACACAATTACCATCCTTAGACTTCTGAAGATCTGGTTCAATAACAGCATTGCCACCATGCAAACCAATTGCAGAGAGAACTTTTTCAACCTTTGTTATAGCATCTGTTCTAGTTGATAATGGCTTCAGCTTCCATGCAAATCCTATATAGAGATGAACAAGCTTTTCAATTATCCTGTAAAGTGCATGAAGTGTACAAATATGGGCATTTGCTAAAGGAATGTCCAAGACTGGTTTAAACTGTGGATCCTTATTATGCCTAGAGGGAGCTCTATTCCAATTGCTTGAGTTTAACTCTGCAGCTGGCGACATGCAGTATAAGCAAGGAGATCTCGAGTTGGCTCCCTTTGATACATTATACATACATTTGAGTGTCTTTAGGTCACCAGCTATGTGCCACTCAATCCTGTAGTTCCCAAATCCTTCAACAAATAGCTCTTTTCCTACTTGTTGCCTTTGAATAACATTAGGTATTGATGTTTGATGAAAAATCCAATATAATATATCAAAATTCTTAGTATCTACCTCAAATGCTCCTAGCCACTAGATGTTATATTCAGATTGAACACTAAATGATGTTGAGTGATTGCAATGACCTGACGAAAGTGCTCTATTCATCAAGGTGATAGAGATTTTCTCCAATTTTTTACATTTCAGAATCTCACTTTCATAAAGTTTAATCACAAATCTAGCCACTCCCTGTGCCTTTGCTACTGACAAGTCATAAAATTTGAAAATTTGATCATTAAGCATTGTAGGGTGGGCAAGTCAAGGAAAATATTGTTAAATTCATTGAATGTAACCTCCTTTTTCTTGCCCTTGAAGGTAGCCTTGATATGAAAAGGCTCACCTAGAATCCCCATCACTTTGTTATTAACTCTCTGTCTGATAGTCCTAACCACAAATGGCTTCGGAAGTATGCAATTGTGTACCTATCCTTACTTCATATTTGATTGTAAAAGTTGGAAAAGTTGCATATAAGCATCTCGACTGATACCAATACTATCTAATGTCTTCTGTACTAACTCATAATCCAAAGAATGATCCTTTACAAATGACTCCAAGCATTGTTTCTTTGCCTTTTTAAATTTCTTCTTCTCCAAAATATCATTTGAAACTACTGAAGGAAGAAGATGATAATAAAACCGAGCTGCTTTTAAAGGATCTCTTCACTTGCATTTGGTTGTAGAAGAGATCTAAGCAAAATTAACATCACAAATCAATACAAGTAATTTAGATAAAGCCATATTTAATATTTTCAAAGTGAAAAAAAATATACCTTGCTGCTTGGATTCTTTTACCATAGCCTCCTCCTCCTCGTTTGAGATTCTCAATATTTTTAAGAGCTCTTTGTCGATTTTGAAGGCCTAATAAAGTTTGCTTTCGTTGATAAGCTTTGATACGCTTTTCCAATGAATGAATTTTTTGTTGACAATCCTCTAGCTTCTGCAACAACTCTATATTATGTTTCATCAAAAGATGATTCTCTAGTCCAAGGATATCCTTTTCTGCAACAAGGTTAAGTGTATAACCTAAAAATCCATTGTAGCCATCACCAATAAACCTCATTAATGATGAGCTATTATAGAAAGGAGGAGTGTCATTTCTGCTAGGACCTTTGGGATATAGCTTTCCATCTAACCAAAGATCAATATTCTTCTTTCCTTCAAACCTCAGTATATGTTTGTTGAGAAATAAGCCAAATTCTAAGGCATAGTCTAAGCCTTATCATATTGTTGTATGTAAGGTGTCCTTAAGTTTGGGGTATCTATCTTTTGAGGATACCATTTTAGTGTGTGGACTGTTTTTGAGATATGGTGGGAGAATATTGAAGAAGAAGAGAATGAAGAAAGCTTGAGCCTCTCCTTGTCTCAACCGCCTTTCGTTGTGCATCCCCATCGAATCTCTCATCTACTTTCATTTGGTATCAGAGCGGGAGTGAAGGATTGACGCGAGGAGCATGTCAAATCGAGGTCTACATCAAATTGAAAGCTTGTTGTCCATCATTAAATGAGGTACAAATCCCTATCTAAACCACTCAAAGTAGGTACATCAATTGGAAGAGCTATTGGGGCTCGAATTTGTGGGCCATTGAGCTCGCATTGAGGGTTTTTTGGAAGCCAAAGGAGGGGCATGTCTAGTATAATTCCCAATCGCAACGCAAATCAATGGAGGAGGCACGAGCTTTCCTTCATTTTGGCTGAAAGGGTCTATGCCATTGCCAAGAGGGGGCTTGTGTGCAAGTGCTAGTAGCACTTCTGATCAGAGAAAAGTCACCTTTTGTTGATAACAATATTCTTTCTCACTCCCTCCCAGATCACAGTATGGCATCCTACCAGCATCCAGTTTTGCAGAGAATCGGTGGAAGGAGGATATAGACAGTTCAATCGAGTAGAGGCTTAATTGCCTATTAGCAAGACAGAAGCTGCCGTGAATCCGAGGTCGCTGATAATCACCATTGCTGCCTGAAAGAGGCACTAGAAGAATCTCCATTGCTCCTGGAAAGAGGATACAATCTAGTGCCAGTGAGACAGAGGGTGATGTAAATCCGAGGTTGCAGACTATTGCTATTGCTGCTGGAAAGAGGATACAATCTAGCGCCCCCTGGTTACGATTAATATGTTTTTATAAGGCTTAAAGAGCCTTATTACTAAGCCTTATCCACTTGATAAAAACCATGTTCACATTAGAGGGTTGGAAACCAAATAATTGGAGACCATTTTCACATTGTACAATGTTGGAACTAGTTATTTTGAGAAATGGTTCATTTGACACATATTTCACACTGCAAACAGAAGAACTAAATGTTTTGAAGGCTAAAATGACAGTTTTCATGCCATTTTCGGCTGCGATTTTGGAGGTAAAAAAATTACATAAAATTTCCAAAAAAAATTATGTAGCTTCAACTTGACTACGACTTCATTCTTGGTACAAAAAAACTGCAGAAAAACAGCAAGGAAATTGGTCGATTTTAAGCCTGTATTTTGATGTTTTTTTTGGGTCATACAGACATCGTGTGGAATCCGATTTGGATGGTTCTTGCTGGGAACTGAATGTATGACATGTTGGCATCATGGATGGATGTATATGACAGTTTTTGGACACATGTATGATAGTCATATTGTTGAATACCATTTCTGGACAGATTGTACTGTTGTTTTCTTCTGAATTTGCAGCAGTCATAATGTCTGACACGGCACAGATCGTGGGGGACAAATTGACCAAAGACAACTATAGTGTTTGGTCCTACAGGATGGAGAATTTTTTGATGGGGTAGAGGTCTATGGGATCTCATAACAGGTGATGATGAATGTCCAAAAGTTCCCGAGCATCCAATTGAAGAGCAAAAGAAAGTGTACAAGGATTGGACTGGGAAGAACATGAAGATTTTGCATTAGATCTCCATATGTATTTCAGAAACATTGATTCCTCATATCAAAAAGGCAAGTACTTATAAGGAGGCATGGGAAATCATAGAAAAAATGTATGGAACATGTACAGAGGCTCGTAAGATAAAACTTAAGCAGAGATTACATGGTGCATGGAGAGGCAATTGCAGTATCAATGACTATGTGGCAGAAATCAAGCAATTTGCAAAAGACCTTGCATCCATTAATGCACCTGTTGATGATGATGATTTAGTGTCAGTGACACTAAATGAGCTTGGACCAGCTTTTAAATCTTTGGATACCTCTATTTCCATTAGGGGAGGCTCTATGCCTGACTTTGAGGAGCTTATTTGATTGCTACTTATACAGAAGAAATCAAGTTGGGATTGAATGCATCTAGCAGTGGCAAAAATGCAGGTGGAGATAGTGTTTTCTATCACCAGAGAGGTCATGGCAGCTCATCTAGAGCTAGAGGCTCTTCACTTGGTCGTAGTAATTATGGTTTTGCTCGTGGAAGAGGTAACTTTGGTCATGGTGACTTCATGCATAGAGGCAGGGGGAGATATTTCCCTAGAGGTAGAGGACGGTTTAGTGCTTCTTCACAAAGAGATGGCACTTGTCATTATTGTGGGCAGTTTGGTCACTTTGAGAGGGATTGTTATCAGAAATAGAATGCTATGTCTAGGGGTTGTGGAAGGACCCAATATGGCCACTATGCAGGCACTTATGGTGGTACAAGTTATGGACCTAGAGGTGGATCACCTTGAGGTCATTTATTTGCTATGGAGCATGTGCTTGGAAGCATGACTCATCCTCCTTGTGAGAATGACTGGTTTTTGGATTCAGGAGCTACAAACCACATGACTCATCATGCTAAGTGGTTTGATAGCAAGGAGCAAGTGCAGAATGATGAATATGTTGCCACTAGTGATGATACTTTACACAAAATTACTCATATTGGTAGTGTGCCACTTGTTACTAAAGATGGGATTGAGAACAAGCTTGGTGATGTACTTTATGTGCCCACAATAACTAAGAACCTAGCAGATCAAGGATTGTAGGTGAGATTCAATAAGTTTGGATGTTTCATTGAAGAGTTCCATAATGGGAGAACTAGCAGGGTGATTGCTCATGGTAGAAAGAAAGGGAGATTGTTTGCTTTGGATGCAAGTACCCCAGTGATTCAAAACTCTATGTATGTTGAAAGAGGACATGGGAAAGATAAGGATGTGGAATTGTGGCATAGACGAATTGGTCATGTTAATTTGCAAAGATTGAAGCAAATGCAATCAAAACAGATAGTCCGTGGTTTACCGCATTTAGGATATGTGAATTTTGATCATGTATGTGAGGCTTGTCAATTTGGCAAGCAGTCCAGATTGCCATTTCCAAAGAGGAGGAGAATAAGCAGCTATCCTTTGAAAATAATACACTCAGATATTTGGGGCCCATGTCAGAATGTTTCCATGAGCGGAAAATGTAGATTCTATATCACTTTCATTGATGATTTCAGCAGGATGACTTGGGTGTACTTTATGCAGCATAAAAGTGAAGCATTTGAAAAGTTATTGGAATTTAAATCTATGGCTGAAAAGCAGTTTGGATGCTACATAAAATGTTTGAGGTCAGATAATGGTGGAGAGTACATGTCATATGAGTTTTGTGACTTCTTGAGAGATCATGGTATCAAAAGGCAATTGACATGCAGGTATACACCTCAACAAAATGGTGTGGCTGAAAGGAAGAATCGGATTATTGCAGAGGTTGCAAGGGCAATGATGAACCAAATGAACATGCCATTGTCATATTGGGCAGAAGCAGTGCATACTGCAGTTCACATTATGAATAGAACACCTACAGCCTTGATTCATAATATGTCACCATATGAGAGAATGTATGGCATGAAACCCACTATTGCATACTTTAGAGTTTTTGGATGTGTCTGTTATGTTCATGTTCCGGATGATTTGAGAAAGAAGATGGAACCTAAGGCTGTAAAATGCATTTTCCTTGGATATCCTGATGAGAAGAAGGGATACAAATGCTATGATCTAATGAGTAAGGAAGTATACATAAGCAGGGATGTCAAATTCAGTGAATATGAATCATGGTACAAGCCCAAAATTGCAGTGATTCCTATGAAAGCAATGATGATAATGGCTATGGAAGGAAAATTTCAGCAAATAGCAAGGCTGAAAATCAACATGTGGAAGATGCTTCAAGACCTCAAGAGAATGTGGAAAGCAATGGTAGCTACAGTCCATGGAGTGATAGATTGAGAAATGCACAAAGGAGTGCAGAAGTTGCAAAAGGTAAGAGACCAATGACTGAAAGTTCAAAAGATGAATCTATAGATGATGAGTATGGCATTCCGCATGTTAAAACACCTGGCATTAGAAGTGCAGGAAAGTATGTGCCATCACATGCTAGATCAGATGAGACACATGGTAGTGCACCTCAATTGAGAAGGTCAGAAAGAGTAAGGTATCCAATTGATAGATTGACTTATAATGGGTTCATGAAGATACAATATGCATACATGGTTTCTTATGTACAACATGTGGACCCTACTTGCTTTGAAGAAGCAGTAGAGAGCAAAGAGTGGAGACAAGCAATGGATGAAGAGATGAATGCACTAAGGAAAAACAAGACTTGGGATTTGGTGAAACTACCTTATGGCAAGAAGTCCATTGGATGAAAATGGGTTTACAAGGTCAAATGTAAGTCGGATGGTTCTCTTGAAAGGTATAAAGCAAGGCTAGTTGCAAAAGGACATGCACAAACTTATGGTTTGGACTATGAAGAAACATTCAGTCCAGTAGCTAAAATGATGACAGTGAGATCGGTAATTGCTTTGGCTTCTATCTATGGTTGGAGGCTTTATCAAATGGATGTGAAAAATGCATTTTTGAATGGCAACTTAGAAGAGGAAGTGTACATGGATCAACTAGAGGACTATGTGGATCCAAATTACCCACATTATGTATGTGGGTTGAAGAAGGCTTTATATGGACTGAAGCAAGCACCAAGAGCATGGTGTGATAGAATCAGCAAATTCTTATGCAGTATGGGATTTCAGTAGAGCAAAGCTGATTATTCACTTTATGTGAGGCATACAGAAGATGGTATGGTTGTTGTGGTCATCTATGTTGATGATCTCATTATTACAGGTACACTCGAGAAGGAGATTACTGAAGTCAAGCATGGGTTACATAAAGAGTTTGATATAAAGGATCTTGGTTTGTTGAGATACTTCTTGGGTATTGAGGTTATTGACACACCTCATGGTATATGGTTGATACAAAGGCAATATGCATTGGAGATGTTGGAAAAATATGGCATGACAGGATGCAAACCGGTCGATACACCATTGGATCAAAATGCTAAGTTGATGGATGATGGATCTTATGTTGAGGATGTTACTATGTTCAGAAAGATGGTTGGTAGTCTTATCTACTTGACCTTTACAAGACCAGACTTGAGTTATGCTATTGGATTGGTAAGTCAGTTTATGTAGAAACCATGCAAATCACATTTGGATATAGTAAGAAGAGTTCTTAGATATGTGAAGAAGACAGCTGGATTTGGGTTGTTTTATGAAAAAGGAATCAAGCCTACACTATTTGGATACTCAGATGCAGACTAGGCAGGTAGCTCTATGGATAGAAGATCTACTAGTGGCTATGCATTCTCATTTGGATCAGCCATGGTAAGTTGGAGCAGTAAGAAGCAACCTACAGTTGCTTTATCAAGCACTAAAACATAATATAGAGGCATTGCATTGGCAGCATGTGAGCAAACATGGCTGAGATTGATCTTATATGACATGGGGATAGAGATTGATGGTGGAGTTATTATGTATTGTGACAATGTTAGTAGCGTTATGTTGGCAAAGAACCTAGTCTACCATGCAAGGACAAAACACATAGAAGTGCACTATCATTTCATTAGAGAAAAATTCATTGATGGAGAGATTGACTTGGTCCATGTGAAGACCAATGACCAAGTTGTTGATATCTTTACCAAAGCATTAGGTAAAGATAAGTTTGAGTACTTCAGGAGTGCACTTGGAGTCTTATGTGTGCAAGCTCATTCTGAGCTTGAGGGGGAGTGTTGAGAAATAAGCCAAAGTCTAAGGCATAGTCTAAGCCTTATCGTATTGTTGTATGTAAAGTGTCCTTAAGTTTGGGGTATCTATCTTTTGAGGATACCATTTTAGTGTGTGGACTATTTTTGAGATATGGTGGGAGAATATTGAAGAAGAAGAGAATGAAGAAAGCTTGAGCCTCTCCTTGTCTCAACCACCTTTCATTGTGCATCCCCATCGAATCTCTCATCTACTTTCAATGTTTCATAGACTCTGTAACCATGATAGATTTCGTTCTCTTTCTTATTGGTTCATACTCACTATCCAACTCAATATGAAGATGATAGAGAGGTCTTTTATGAGAGCTACAGAGATCATTGGATGATTGATCCATAGCTGAGTTACAGAGATCATTGGGTGATTGATCCATAGCTAAGGATATGATTAGAAGCAAGAACGAAAACAAAGAAGAGACTACTAAGGAGGAGAAAAAAAAGAAGAGAGAAACGATGGAGGGAGGCAATTGAGTATCCACCAAAATTCAAATTGAATATTAGTTTTCACTTTAATGAGGAGAGGTAAGATCTTCATTATGACAACCTTTGCCAACTTTATGGCAACCTAGATTTCTAGATTTGATGTGACCATGAGAATATCACGACAATGACTTATTAACGAATGTTGATATTTTAACTTACCAAAATATAAACCTTTTAAAAATTCTATAAAATAATTTTATTTCTTAATTTTTTTTCTCTCTCTAGGATCTCTTGCAGGGCATTTTCAAGACCTCAAAACTCCCCTAATGTTTGGTTAGGTGGCTGAAGTGGAACTAAAGGCTCACTGTTTGAATAAGCTTTCTCCTTCGTTTCTTTAGATCCCATTTGCCTTTGCATCCATTGGGAGAATTGAGCCATAATTTGAGCATTGGATTCCACCAACTTATCAAAAGAGGCCTTTGCTTGAGTCATTGAATCCACTAACTTCTCAATGGAAGACTTCGTTTGATCAGTAGATAAAACCATTTGCTCCATTCTTGATAATATGGCCGCATGACGTTCTCTATGCCTTCATTCATATGCACACAAGGTATCATTGAGTACATTGATTTCCCCTTGTTGTTGAGGCTCTTCAAGGTTCTCTTGGGGTACATTCTCCAACATGGAATCTTTTATTTTCTGAGCATAATCATCCTGGACCTTATATTTGCCTTTATTCCCTTCCATAATAGTGTAGTCCTGCAGTACCCCCTGTTAGAAAAATTGCTATTACTTGGGCTAGGAAACTGTGATTCCAATTTTTTTTAGTTAAAATCAAAGCTAAGAATTCCCTCTTCGAGATGAGCTATAGCACACTATAACAAGTTTAGGACAGAAAATTATGTAACTTAATCTTTGAGTCTGAACTATCCAGGCCTACACCCTATTTTAACCAGTGAATGCCATGTTTACACCCTGTAAGGTAAAATAGTAACCCCAAATGGCTACCAAACCCTATAGAATACTGAATAGGACCTGTAGGTACCCTGTAGTACTTGCACATGTACTTCATTAATGAAGTTTGTACCTATATGGACTTGTAAATGCCCTGTAGTCTCTTGTAAAATCCCTGTTTTACCCTGTTTTGATTCTGAAGGTACTTTAGCTTTTGGAAACTCTTCAATCTTCAATTCTCCACTCACTCTATCTATGTGAGGGATAAAACAGCATGACAAGCTCCCTACATGGGCTCTGAATCACTGAGAGTGGGCAAAGTTCCCCTCAGGTCGGTTGGTTGCACCCCTTCGAGATCTTCAATAGTGAGGGAGGGTCACCTCTCTTTTGTCAAATCTCCCCTAGCATCCACCTTTTTCCTCGATGGGTATATCAACATGGCAGTGGCATTCTATTCTAATCAACCAACATGAAGTGCATTTCTGAAGTAATCATTCAGCCCCTTTCATGAGATGCAATTGAATGGAATCTAGAAAAATTGGATAAGGGAAGGGTCTTACCAATGCAATTCAATGACTCACTAACTACTAGTACTTACTCTTTTACAAATTTTCAGCTTGGGCAAAATAATTTAGCCAAACAAATCAAGGTTATGCATCAAACTTTGTAAATGAGACCTATGATGAGATTATGATTGAATCAATGCTGAAATTCAATGAAATGGGCTGAGATTAATGGGAATAATACTAATCTCTGATCTATTGATCAATTCAAAGAATTAATTGATCAATAATCTCTCATCAACAAGTGGAAAAGCATTAACAAGTGGATTATTGAGAGATTTCAGAGATTAAGCAAGAGAAATACCTTGATTAAGCTTGAAGAGGATGGTAGATGTTAGCTTCAATCCCATTAATGGAAGAGTTCCCCATAATCCACCATGAATCCAACATAAACCTTGAAATATCCATGAAATTAGTCCATATGAGCTCCAGTATGATTGAGTACGTGAAGAAACAATCCCTGAGCTTGCTTGAACACTTGAATACCAAATATTCAAGCCTCTTGAAGGAAAGCCCCGAAATAAACCTTCAATATGAGCTCCAACATGCTCCACATGTTGAAATCTCTACAATGTCTTCAATCTTGGAGTCCATCTGACTTGTACATGGTACTAGAGAAGCCTTGGAGGTTGAAGAAGTCCAAAATTTGAAGAAATTTGAGCTTCCAGGTCTGTGGCTATAGTTGCCCTATTGTGTTTTAGGGATTTGAGCAAAGAAGATGAAGATTAGAGTTCATCTCTTGTTGGAAGTTGTTGAATATATGCCTAATGAACTGCTTCAAAGCATGAAACCAATCTGTAGGAGATGCAGAGCTGATTAGTAAGAGGATTAGAGCAAGGAATTCAATGCATTTTCGGCGTAAATTTCGGGTTGCTTGCTGCTCCAACTACTGCATCAACCACCTGACCAGGGTACTCAATCTAAAGCACAAGAGATGAAGGATCTTTGCCCCATGGTTTGGCTGTGAGAAATGATCAGTAGAGAGGGATCTTGAAGGATTTCTTGGCAGTAACCATTGAAGCTTCAGCCAAAAGCTTAAAAGAGAGAGAAGAGGAGCTCCCTTTTGAAAAGTAACTAGAGTTTAATCCCAAACTTGTGTATGTACAAATTACCAAATTTATTGTTAAATTAGTCTCAATATTATCTTTGGGCATACATACTTGCAATAGCCCACTTTTAAGTGCCAAAAAGCCTATGTCTTGGATATCACTTTCTAGGCCACCTATACATGCATTCACTCCATAGTTGAGAACTCAAAGAACTCAACAAGAATATTGTAAATGTGAGGTCAATTAAACCAGGTGTTGTCGCATAACAAGGACCAACCATAAAACCATAGCACTCTAAGACCTAGGATAAAATCTCAACTTGATTTTGTTACGTGTTTTTGCAAAGCATCAAGTTGATCCTTCTTCTTCTAGGGAGCAAATCCTAGCCCCAAACCAATTACTACAATATCAAATTCTAAATCCACTCCGTTTAGAGACTCAATTCTCAAGACCTCACCTCTCAAGGATTTTATTGACAAAGTGATTGACTTAGGCAATCTAGAAACATCAAACCCCAAGCCAAGCACATCGGCACATCAAATGAAAAGCCAAAGGACAAATACACCTAGTGCAAGAGCAAAGATAAAATACTAAACCAATAATATAAGGAGATAAATTGAAATGGCAAGAAATCAAAGAGATAAGGTTGAGATACCTAAGAGGAATTGCCAAGCCTTGAGATTTGAAGAAAAGGAGAGCACATATGCAAGTACAAAACTTAACCTAGTAAGGAGAGGCGAAGAGTTTTCATCTAACTTATGAGAGCTTGATAGTCTACTTATGTGCATAACAGCAATCCAAACTACAAATTCTATCCTAAAATGTGTTGATTCAACAAGAAAGAGATAATATTCCAATCCAACTATTTGTTCACAACATGCCAAAGCTAGCAACATAAGACCCACGAATACCACATCCAGACCACTTGGAGATAGATAAGTTTATAAAGGTTGACCTAAGATGCATTGAGTGCGGCATCACTCATATCTATCATGATTGTTTGACATGGAATGGCATCTAGTAGCACCCTTATTAGGTCTACTCAACCTAACATCTGAAAGGTCCAAGCCACAAATTGTGACCCCAAAGACAAAGAGTTGAGACCTCTAGCATATGATAGGGTCAAACTAATTGCCAAACTAGTCATAATTGATACTCTCATTGATGAAGGTTTAGATTACAACATCCTAACTTATGAAGTATGGACTGAGATTGGCCAACTTGAACTTGTCCCTACAAATGTAGTTATTAGACTATATGGAGATTCACCCTATTTCCTCCTAGGTAGATGCAAAATTCTCTTGACTATAGAGATTAAAGGCATGCCCATCATTCTATATGTGTTTCCAAATCAACAGGATATGGGGAAGGAACTTGGGCTTGGAATATGTTTCAAGCATGCAACCCAATGCAAAGTGGACTATGTGGCACACTGAATACAGTTGAGCTAGGCAAGCATCAAGATTGTCACCACTTTAAGTAAGGAAAACCTTGTCTTTTCGAAAGGAAAAGAAATGTAGCTAGCTTTAGAGACAAACAAAAACCCTAGTGAGGATGGCCAAATATTTCTAAAGGAACTACTCCATGCACACAAGGATAAGAAGAAACCATTCAGTTTGAACCCTTCTAGGCCACAAGAAAACACTTGAGTTGCTATAGTAACCACTCTATTTGAATTCTCCCAAGCCATGAGAGAACACCCAAGCTATTATGAACCAAGAAGTAATAGCCTTAACAACTAACAAGAAAAGGAATGCATCCTAAAGGAACATGAGATCCATGGTACATAATTGAAAGAGTAGATGGAGAGTTAACACAAAGCTACATCGGGTCCCCAAATCATTGCTACATGCTCAAGGGTTTTATGCAAGAAATGAATGGATTTGGTTGCCTAAATTTCATGCACAACCACTTCCATTGAGTGTAGCCTAAGTCCCATCAAAATCAAAGAGAAAGAGACTCAAATGTGGAGCTAGGTCAGGGACCAAGATACTTGAGGAGACAAAAATAGAGAAGTCAACAAATTAGAAAAGCTAGTTCTTGTGACACTTGAGCCAACAACTTCAAAATAGCAATTGCTTGGGACAATTGTGCTAATCTACAAGAGGAATCCACATCATTTGAGAAATCATTGTATCAACAGAAGGAAATGAAGTACTCACTTCCTAGTGATGCTGCTCATGATGAAACAAAAAGTCTAAGAATGGACAAGATAGTAAGTCCATACACATGACCGCAGTCTCGCAAACTAAAAGAACCTTCGTTATGTAATTTGAAATAGAAAATCCAACAACAAAAGCCTAATGCAACTACTCAATCAAAGATAAAGGCTCCACAAGGGACAATCGAGAAAGCATCAAACCATCAACAACCTTCCTATAAGTGCATTGTCAAAAGCCCAATTAGAAATACTAAAATCAAGTCTAATTTCATCATGTGGTGATCCAAGTGCACAATCATCTTTGACTATCACAATTGACCAATCCACTAAATCAAACATCACTACTTCTAATTCTAAAGTGTAACCCACATAGTCACAACCCTTGTGTGGCTATGACCAAACTTGCCATTCCTAGTAAGGAACAAGGCTCTCATACTTCTAACACACAAAAGGACATGGAATTTAATAAAAAGAGCTCAATAAATCCAATGATTCACAAGTCATGCTCTTCTCAACTTGAATATCTAGCAATTTCAAGCCTAAGTGATCTCTCATATGAAGAAGATAGGTAAACTAGCACAACATGAAGATCAATTGGAGGATGAGCATCAAAGGACTTCGAGGACACAATGTTATCACTTGCTCATGCATACCTTCATGTTGACATTGGAATTTAGATTGAAGAGCATGATAAGATCTTAGAAAAGACTTTGACATGGCCAGAGCAAGCACAAATATTTTGGTGTTACTAAGTAGTTCTGGGAGCAGACATGAATCAAATGACCAAGGTAGAGTAGGAGAAGCATCACTTGAATCTTGTGTTCCACACTAGGGATTATAAGAACACAAGCTATTTATAATGATCAATTTGGGTCCTGCTAATGAGTTATTCAAGTTGTTTCTAATTGGCATCCCATTTGGGAAGAGAGTAAACATATCTTTCACAAAATCCTATTGGTTTAAGTCGATTATGCTAAGACCCTTTCCTAAAAGCAATTGGATGAGGGTAGTCATGTCGACTTATCTCATCTTATGCTTCTATGATCAAAATCAAAGGCTAGCCAATATGTTTGATCAACTTGAGTAGAATTCAAGCCCATTCTTGCAAAAGTGGCATTCTCATTGACTTGAGCTTTCTCACAATTGTAGTTGTCTCGTGACAACATATGAGCAATGGTGCATAGTTGGTACACCTCAATCCAAACCAACTTACTATAGCACCACTTCATATGGTCTATCGTCTTGGCTTAGAATCTACACATGCCATCACAACTACAGTATCACTCATTGATTCATAAGATTCTCATTGAAGAGGAATTACATATAGCCAATTACTTTACAAGGCCCTCCTTGCTTTGTGATTTGATTACTTGCCTTTATGGACTGGCTACTAAACCAACTGACTTGGATGATTCTGTTGAATTGGAGAGCAATGCAAATTTCTATAACTAGTGAATTCCCAAAATTTAAAGAAAAACATAACTATTGTATATAACTAACCCTAGCTAACTTTTTAATTATCTTATTCTTTAGCTCAATGTGTTACACTAGCAAGAGCCAAAGTCTCTCCAACTTTTGAAACAATTCTACATCTTATGTGAGGGCCAAATTAGAGGTACGAGCTCTAAAATTTTGTCTAGGTATGATGGCAAAACACAACAAAGTTGTTATCTCTTATTTCTATCTTTTTCATTGCATAGTACTCTCCAAGTTTCATGAAATGAATGTAGGAACACAAATGATGACACTAGTGACAAAGTTCAATAATGAACATGCAAGACTCAAAGATGGCATTGGCACCATGAACTTTCCTGAAAATCTTAATTCTTAGACATATCCCTACAATAGATCATTAGAATATCAAGCTACCAAGATAATTTAAGAGACTCCAACAAGAGAAAAATAAGAACTAACAATAACAACATCCCAATTTCTTCAATCATGTCATAGCTTGACTTCAACATTTAATGGTTATCTCCTTTTGTAGGAAGAGTTACAACTTGTTTCATCAACATGCACATGTTTCTTAATTAGCTAGTATAGGTTCCTCTTCAACAATCGTAACAACAATGAAGCATTATACTTTTAATGTACAAGCTCATTGTTTAATCTTCAACATATGTACCTCAATACATAACTTCATTCTTTGAGCAAATTTTACTATTTGTAGTTCGCCTTCAAATCTTTTATAGATCCCTTTATCTTTGTAAGGTTGCATGAAGAGCACCCTGCCACGGCACAAATAGAACCACGAACCGGCTAGGTAGAGGCTGCAAATACATTGCTGGCCACAAAAACCTGCAAGAAAACTCTCCTTCTCACCAAGAACCATGCTCTCCAAACACACAAATGAATGGCACACAAGAAATTGAGAGAAAGTCTTCCATCCCCACCCTCTTCCTCTTCCTCACTCTCCATGAGATCTTACAATGAAAGCACAAGAGAGAAAAACAAGAACAAGAAAGATGAGAGTTGTGCCAAAATGAGAGAGGGAGAAATGAACCGTGAGAGGAGAAGATAAAGGAAGAGAGAGGGTGTAACCACCTCAACCTCCCACCTCCCTAAATCCCACGGATGCAACCACCTCATTTTCCTTTCTTGAATTATAAAATTCAAATTTGCATACATTGGCTAAGGTCTAAAGACCTTTCAATTTTTGGAATGAGACAAAAGGGTTTGACCTTTCCTTTTCCTAACAATATTTTATAGTGTGTCTCTTTTGGACTACACATTTTACATTTCTTCATATTTGATTTTGGACAAAGGGGTACATTTGCAAAGTATCAATTTTCAAAAAGTTGTTTCCATGTGAGCACATTTTTGTGCCTTTATTTGCACTGATTTGCCAGTCATCATTTCCTCCCACGCTTAAGTGTGAAGCGTCCTCGCGAACAAAATTGAAGAAGAACCACAATCAGCACTTGGACAAAATCTTCATCTTCATCTTCGGTCTTCTTTTTCTTCTTGGATCTTTTAATTTCCATTGGATAAGGAAGGAAATAACACACAAAATAGAATCACAACTAGGACGTTAAAGCCTAGGTCACAAACACTCCACAAGAAAATTTCACCAAGCACACAAAAGATAGGGCTTTCAACCAACTTGCACACAAGAATAACTTCACACTAAGGATCGAAAGAAAAAACAACCACACCATGAAGCTCATAATAAAAACCCAAGAAAGACAATCATTCAGTATACCCTCTCTTAAGATACAACAATGTAGTTCTCCACCCAGTAAATGTGTTTCAAAAAAAACATGGAAAATAGGTTTTATTGAAGATAAAACAAAAAGAAATAGAAAAAGGCTTGTGTATTTTGGAGAAGGTTGATCTTGCTAAGCAACAGAATTGAATTTAGGATAAGAGAAGATGTCCACATGAACCACTACTAAAAGATTTTTATTTAAAAGACTAATGGTTCAATTTTTTTTTTTAAGAAACTTTTGGGGTCAATGCCAAAGGATGCTGTATGGATGGATAAGACCAGGGGCGTAACGGCCACGTGGAAGGAGACGAGCAAGTACAGGAGGATGAGACAGAGCCAGTGTCGCCTCCACCATCAAATCGGATCCTTGGGGTACAGGCTGGATTGAAATCATATGAGGGAGGATGCGTTTAAGATGATCGTTATTGTTGTGTGGAGGATGAAGAGTAAGGAAATGATGGAGGATGCTGTGATTGCTACACGTGATGGAATCCGTCATGCTACAGGCGGCGAACAGTGGATGACTACCACTCAAGTGATGAAGAGTCTCGAGATGATGTAGGGAGCGAGGGAGATCATGTCGGCCCACTAGAGAAGGGTTGGGTAGAGTAGGTGGAAGGGGTGAAAGAGGAGGAGAAGTAGGCGGGGGTGGATGGTGGGACTGATCGAGCAGACTAATCTACAAGCCGTGGATGGAGAGGTGCAGGGAAGATTAGCGGCTGAATGCGGGTTTAGGAGTGGCTGCTAGAAGTGGACGAGTACAGGGAGGAGGCGAAAGTTGGAGTGGAGGGAAGATAGGGGAAAGTAGACGGAGGACAGGGAGGGATCGAGGCATGGATGACTTGTGGTCGAGGGAGTAGGATCCGGGGGGGAAGACCAAGGCCAGCAGCACGCACGATAGTAGCATGAAGTCGTTGAATAGCCTCCTCAATCCTCTCTTTCATTCTCCTCTAGCATCTCAGCAAGACTATCTTCATCCCTTGCTCTTTCCCTTGAAATGCAGCAAAGAGAAATTGTATTCCATGGCAAAAATGCACCTGCAAATCCTTTCTTCTTGCAAGTTCCATGACCACCTCATTCCCGGCCAGTGCACCAAATGAAGAGCACCCTGCCACGGCACAAATAGAACCACGAACCGGCTAGGTAGAGGCTGCAAATACATTGCTGGCCACAAAAACCTGCAAGAAAACTCTCCTTCTCACCAAGAACCATGCTCTCCAAACACACAAATGAATGGCACACAAGAAATTGAGAGAAAGTCTTCCATCCCCACCCTTTTCCTCTTCCTCACTCTCCATGAGATCTTACAATGAAAGCACAAGAGAGAAAAACAAGAACAAGAAAGATGAGAGTTGTGCCAAAATGAGAGAGGGAGAAATGAACCGTGAGAGGAGAAGATAAAGGAAGAGAGAGGGTGTAACCACCTCAACCTCCCACCTCCCTAAATCCCACGGATGCAACCACCTCATTTTCCTTTCTTGAATTATAAAATTCAAATTTGCATACATTGGCTAAGGTCTAAAGACCTTTCAATTTTTGGAATGAGACAAAAGGGTTTGACCTTTGTGCCTTTATTTGCACTAATTTGCCAGTCATCATTGCATGCCTACTTGTCTGTTGATAGGATAATTACTCATAGAAAGGGGGAAAAAGAAACAAATTTAATAGAAGAGAGAAAAGAAAACAAAACAAGAATATGCACTCACATGCACTAGATCACACCTAGGGCTCCTCAAGTTTCGATGAGTTTAATGGCCTTGGTCGATCGACTTTGTTTTCCTAATTCCCTAGACCTTTTTTGATTTTTTTCACACACATACTTCAAGCACATCAAGATTAGGACATATGTAGATAGTCTTAGCTCACCATGGTTAGACCTTTTTTATTTTTTTCACACACATACTTTAGACACATCAAGATTAGGACATATGTAGATAGTCTTAGCTCACCATGGTTAGATGTGTCTCCCTAAGTCACTTTTAGTTTTTTCTTTTTCTAATTTTCTTAGTGCTAGCACATAAAATTTCAAGAAAGAAGGAAAAGATACCTCAAGTAGCAATGACTAATTGCATGAACTACTAAATATATTTGATTTAGTAGAGAGCCATGCATTTCAAGAGTCGATTGGATTGGAATCCACATTTTGTCCATCTCACCAACAATGTCTCTCCAACATCTTCATCAACAACTCTCCTCAGCAATACTTCTTCTTCTCATCTTTAGGAGTTCACAATTACTTGCTTTATTAGCCACCCATAACCAATAGAAGAACATATGGAGCTATCTTCTAACTAACTATTAGCCTAAGTAAGCACATCTACTCATAGTACATTTGCACCATATTTTATATATGGTTTTGGTTCCTCAAGTGTGGTTTCACCCATCTCCCAAACCAACAATATCGTATTTCATGTGCACAAACAGAAGACTAGTACTCTCCCTTAGGAACTAATTACATGCAAGGTTCTACTTTGTAGGTATAAATTTCATGGAGACTCATGAGCCATCACTTCTACTTCGATCTCAAATCTTTCATCTTTTAAAAACTCCATTCCATTTTTCAATGGGCATTCAAGTTCTATTCATAAAAAGAACCATCAATCAAGCATACTATGAGCAAACACACCAACTTGAGCATGTCTTGTCACTAGCAACACCCTCAGCTACCATCTACCACTATACTAGCAACATTGATTGTACCATCCATAGGATATCATCATCAATAACTTCAATTATTTACTAATAGCAAGTTTACTCTTTTATCAAAGAATTTTTATCGATTTTTCCCAATGTTCCTCATCTTTATTTGATGTGGTTGCCATGGGACTGCCATTCGTCTCATGCGAATAATATTAACAACAAATGTGAAAGGCCAAGAGTCAAAGTAAAGTCAAAGCACAAGTACTTGATTTATTTGATGGTGGTTGGAGTGCTCCACTGATTATTTTTAGGATCTTATATTACGATTTTAGATTATAGATGCCCAACATGATAGTTTTAAGAAAAAGCTATATTACCTTTGTAATGATAAAGTCAAGTTATTGAAACAAATGAGAGTTAGTCACTAACATGCATTTGAATATACTCAACACATATAAGAAGTGGCTATGAGGCCCATGGTCATAGAGACCATATTCATGGGTAGTCCTTTTTTGTAGTATGAAAGAGGGTTAAATAAAAGATCTAGAAGCCACTAAGAATGGGTCTACTTCTTAATTAGTCATAGTACATGATATCCCTTACAAAAAATATAGGACTTCTTTGTTAGCAATAGGTTTAATAAGAGGAAACCAAGCATTTAAATCATCAAGGAGACATATGCTCCAAGACACCTATCCATCCTTTTAAGTAGTGCAAACTAATGAGTGAGAAACTTTGGGATACACAATTTATCTTTTAGTGTCACAAAACAACACAAATGGATGGGCACTATTCAATTATTTCATTTCCTCACCATATATTAGAGTTATTATACATACGTCAAGAAAGTCATTACCTATCATATGATCAAAGTTTAGTGCATGCCATTATATTTACTCTCGAAGGTTACTTCTAGGAGCCATCAACTAACATACTGAAGTAGGGAAGGGTGTTAGATTATGATTATATATAGCTAATGATCATAGGACGAAGGAGATCGTTCAACCATAATGCATATATTGCTGCCGACACAACCTTTCATCAGCATTTTGGGTAATAGAAGGATAAGCGAGATATATCATGTGCTCCAAGGAAGATGCATCTATGATATGGAGTCCAACAATTTATGAGTAGCTAGATGCATACTAGCACGAACTTGCACATACTTGTACAGACTCGACTTGGGAGCCCGAAGTTAATGCGTACGAAGATAGCAAAGTCCATCATTACCCATGCACTCATTACTTAACACAACTTCCATGATTCTCATCCTTGAAGCAATAAGTGAAGTTACCATGCTATTGCACAACTTTACTCAACAATCCATTCTCATCTTTCTCTCTCCTCTTTCCCCTCTCTATTTCTAATATTTTTCTTCACCCTCTCTCTCTCTCTCTATGCCTTCTATTTTAGTTTATTTTTTATCCTCTCATGGTTCTTTCTCTCTCTCTGTCTCCATTTAAATTCTCTCTCTTCTTCTTCTTCTTTTCTCTCTCTCCTTTTCTTCTCTCCCTGCTTTTTTTCTCTTTGTTTCTCTCCCCCTTTTCTTCTCCCCACTCTTTTCCTCTCTCTATCTCTCTTAAATTTTATATTTCCTCTCTCTATAATTCTCTTTCCCTCTGTTCCCCTCTCTCTCCTCTTCTTTCTTTTTTGCTCTCTTTGTATCTCTCTCTCTCTCTCTCTCTCTCTCTCTCTCTCTCTCCTCAGTCTCTCTTAAACTATGTAAATTTTATATTTTTCCTATATGTAATTCTCTCTCTTTGTTCTTCTCCTCTCTCTTTGCCCCCTTTTCTTCGCCTCCCCTTTCTCCTAATTTTCATTTTTTCTTCTCTCCCTCTCCCTCTGTTTTAAATTTTATATATATTCTCTCTCTCTCTCTCTCTCTCTCTCTCTCTCTCTCTCTCTCTCTCTCTCTCTCTCTCTCTCTCTCTCTCTCTCTCTCTCTCTCTCTCTCTCTCTCTCAAAAAAAAAATATATTTAAATTTAAAAAAGCTTTTATCTTTCCTCTTTTCCCCCATCTCTCTTCATCTTTTCCTCTTTCTTCTTCTTCTTCTCTCTCCTACTCTCTCCCTCCCTCTCTCTCTCTCTCCCCCCGCTTTTCTTCTCTCTCTTCCCTATCTCTCCTCTCTTTTCCTTCTCTCTCCCTCTTTTCTTTTTTCCTCTTCTCTCTCTTCATTCTCTCTTTAATTTTTTTTATTTTCTCTTTCTTTTAAATTTTATATTTCCTATCTCTATAATTCTCTCTATTTAAATTCTCTCTCTTCTTCTTCTTTTCTATCTCTTATTTTCTTCTCTCCCCCATTTTGTTCTCTCTGTCTCTCTCCTCCTTTTCTTCTCCCCTCTCTTTTTTTCTTTTCCTCTATTTTCTCTCTCTATAATTCTCTTTCTCTTTGTTTCCCTTCTCTCTCCCCTTCTTCCTCTCTCTCTCTCTCTCTCTCTCTCTCTCTCTCTCTCTCTCTCTCTCTCTCTCTCTCTCTCTCTCTCTCTCTCTCTCTCTCTCTCTATTTTTATTTTCCTCTCTCTCTCTTTCAAGTTTTTTCTCTTACTCTCTATTTTTCTCTTTTCTCTCTTTCCCTTTCTCTCCCCCTATTTTCTCTCTCTTTCAAATTGTAAATTTCCTCTCTATCTCTCTCTCTAAGTAAAAAACTGTATCAAAAAACATTTAATTTCAAAAAGACAATTCTCTTTTCTCTTTCCCTCTCTCTCTCTGGTCTTTTTCTCATTTTTCTTCTTCTTTTTTAAATCCTTCTCCTTCTTCTTCTTCTATCTCCCTCTCAAAATGTGTGAAAAATTGTCTTAAAAATGTTTAATTAAAATAAATTTTAAATTAAAAAGTCTAATCTACCTTAGAGAGAAAGAGAGAGGTAGGGAGAGAAAGAAAGAAAGAAAGAAAGTTATATTAACGTCTTCTAAAGACCAAAACTGGCCTATGAGACAAACTGTGATACAACTGATGAGGTCCAGCTATCCAAAATAAAAGTGTTGAATGAAAAGCTAAAAACTGGAAACTGAAAATACGGTGCTGTGAGTGTGATAAGTGTCGTGTATGTGTATGTGCGTATGTAGCTCTGGTACTCCAGATAATGGCTACAAAAGGGGAACAAATGTCGGCTGTGATAGGGGAACAACTGTCGGCTGTGATAAAGTGGTGCGATGTGTATATGTAACAGATGCAGGGAGATATACTATCCTGGGATGTAGTAGCAGTCGTCGAAGTCGCTAATAGCAGGTGATCCCTCCTGGATGCAGGATGTGGTACATCGGCGGTGGAGAAAGAGCAAACTAGAGATCTGAGATCCAATGTGTCGAGTGTCGTCGAATCTCAGTCTGCTGTGTCGATGTAGATCAAGAATCCTCTGGATCTCCTGTCGGTGTGGCTGTGGGGTCCGAAACCCACGGATCCTCGTGCGGCGTCGGGTACGCTGGTCCTCAGCCTGCTGTAGTGTGAGCTCGGAGGTCTGACTGGAGGCTGGTACAGTAGCTCTCACTCTGTCTGTCTGAAAGAACTGTGTAATAGTCGTCTGGGTGGGCCCCTCTCTGACTGGGACCCACTGTGTGCTCTGCTCTCTGATGTGCCATGCCTCTCCCAGAAAACGGCCAAATGATCTCTGATCCATATCAGTCATACATCCCTGAAGTGAGCTGCTCAATGTGTATCTAGATCTCAACTCTGAGTATGCCGGGCATCTGAGAACAAAATGCTCCTCACTCTCCACCTCTGATCTACAAAGTGGGCCTATCCTCTCCTCCTGTGGGATGCCACTGGCTCTGCCACTCTCAATCATAAGCTGATGTGATGATACCCTGAGCTGTCCAATAAGAACTCTCAATCGATGTGGCATATAGATCTGCATATATCTCGGAATCTCTATGAATCCCTGCTCTGATATGCTCAAGAACTGTGTATAATAATGTGCCATCTTCGATGGCAGTGGCTGTGCAGGGCTGACCCATGTCCTCTGTATATAAATATGCCATATCTCCTATCTGATGACTCTGTTCCTCTCAGAGAGAGAGAGGGTGTAAGTGGGAGCCTAAGTATCATATAGAAGAGGTGGGAGTCTATCAATGTCCAGCCCATGTCTGTCAAACCAAGCTCTAGTCTGTGCATACCATGATGTGGTATCCCCCGCTCGATCCATCTCCTGAGATGCCATATATGCTCTGTATGCAATGCAATCTCTGTCCATATCCTGAAATCTGTGTAGGAAGCAGACTGTCTGAAATAATGCCTCGACTAGCATGGGCGGTGTGGCAAGCTCTGCTCGCACAATGTCATGTGGGACTGAGGCCTTGCTGCGAATCAATCTAGATATCATGATCACCTGAGGTCTCTCCATCAATGTCCATACATAATCGGCAAGGCCTGGCCCCCATATAGCTGCTCCATACATCAGTGCTGGAGTGACTAGAGTATCAAAGAGCCACCCCTTGGTGCGGGGCTCCTGGAAATGTGCCTGATGACACTGTCGCTCCATAAGAGCCAATGCTGAGTATCCTCTAGTGAGGCGGTCACGAGCTGCCTGTGTCATCGAGAAAGTCCCTGAAGCTGCTGTAAAGGTGACTCCCAAATATACATATGATCCAATGACCTCAATACTCCCTCCTGCTGCCATGAAAATACTCTGTATGCGTATCTGAGCTGATGTATGGAATATAAGAACCTTGGTTTTACCAAGGTTCACTGTCATGCCTCTCTGTATGCAAAAATCATCCAATGCTGATAAATGCTGATGTAATCCCTGAGCTGAATCTGAGACCAACACAATGTCATCTGCATATAGTAAGATATGAACTGTGGTTCCACTGAGATCTATACCTCCACCGGCTCACTGTTGAATAAACTCTGCTATCTCATCAATGTACAGCCCAAATAGAGTCGGTGAGAGTGGGCATCCTTGTTTCACACCAATGATGCTCACAAGGGGATCTGATATACATCCTGGACATCTGACTCTGCCAGTAACCCGCTCATATAGTGCATAAATACCCCACATCATGTCATGATCCACCCCCAGATCAAGTAGGCGTTTGAAAAGCCTCTCTCTCGGAACCATGTCAAAGGCTTTGCGGAAATCCACAAAGCAACAATACAATCTCTGTTTCTTCACTCGTGTCTGGTCGATCAGACAATGGAGAGTGAAGATGTGGTCTATGGTAGAAAATTCCCGTCTAAACCCTGCCTGTCCGGGTGTGCGCATGCACTCTCTCTCTGCCAGCGTGCTGAGCTCCTCCTCCATCACCGTGCCATAAAGTTTGGCCAAAACTGGCCCAATCATGATGGTCCTATATGTGTTAGGGTCCATAGGATCCCCTGACTTGTGGATAGGTACAATGGTGTGCTCTGAACCCCTCAGACAATGCACGGTTGAAGAGGTGAGCAATGAGTGGAGCCAATGTGTCTCTGCCATATATAATATGCTCTGCCTGAAGATCAAACTGGTCTCGAGTGCGGCCATGCTGTAACCGTGAGATAGCATGTTTCACCATACTAGTGGTGAAAAAGGATGAAATACCCGGTCTCGGTGTACATGGTGTGGGTATTAGCGGCTGTGCGGGTACATGATATAAACTCTCTACGTATCCATGCCATACTGCAGGGTCATGTATCGGTGTGGGTGAGCGTGGTTCTCTGATCTGCCTCCATGCCTCTGCACAATCTCTGCTCATAAGAAGGTGGTATATATCCCAATATCTCTCCTCCTCCCATTCCCGCTTTTTACGGCGGGTCAAGCGGTGCATGCGTCTCTGCGCCTGTCTGTGTGTGATCTCTCCTTTGGCCTCCAAATCGCGTAGCTGTCGACGTAGATCTCTGCACTCATCATCATACCACCTGTTCTGTGGCATGGTACCGGTCCGAGGGGGGTGCGTGTATGTGTGATGTGGAAAACTGAGTGTAACAGAATCATGCAGAATGTGTGTGATATCAGTGGTCAGTGTATCAAGGGGTGCGTATGGATCAAGTGACGTGATGTGCTTCTCCAGATGCTGTGAGTAAACATGTGAGAGCTCATGAGTGAAGTGTATGGTAGTATGCATGTGGGGTATGATATCTGCAGGTGGTGATGGTAATGAGGTGAGGAGTGAGAAACTGAGAAAGGTGTGATCGGCACCGAGTGGAAGTCTCCCAAGGCCGAAGGACTCGATAGTATGCATCCCATCGATCGGTCCGAGCAGATAATCTACAGTACTCTCGCCCCCCCCCCCCCCCCCCCCCCCCGTGTGGGAAGCATGTAAGACCTCCTAAATATGGCCATCGTGCCATCCCGTTATAAATAACGAGATGATGTCTACTACCAAGCTCAAGTAAATGCCCTCCATACCCTGTGGCATCTGGCCCAGTATCTGCTGACTCCCGACTGATCCCCAACTCCTCAGGGTCTAATGCTCTCATGATCTCTAGCTGCTCCATATCAAAACTCTCACACTGTCGGCTCTGTGTGCGCCCGTTGAAGTCCCCCATAAGGAAGACCTCACCCAAACTAGAATACATAATAATGTCCTCTGAGAGCTGTGAATAAGGGGAGGGGGAATCTCTGGCCTAAATATCACCCTGTGTAGTAGCATATCTAGACCCTCGTGGTGAAAAGTAGCATACTGCCATATAGATCCATCTCTCATCTGATATCTGCACTCTGATCCATATGTAACTGGCCTCCTCATCTTGTCTCACTAACTGGATATGTCTCTGTATCCCTTGACGGAATAGAACTGCCACCCCTCCTGAGCCCCTAGATGTACTCTGCCTAGTAGTAGCCCGGTATGCAGATACCCACTCAAATCCTATAATGCGTGGAAGCCCTCTCTCTGGGCTCTCATGTGTCTCTGTGAGGCATATAACATCATGGTTGGGTAAAATCTCCTCAAGTCTGTCCGGTCGTGACCATAGGGAGCCGTTGCAATTCCAAACTGCCACACGTATCGGGGTCTCCTGTACAGTCCTCTGCCCCGTCTCATAGGCCATGCCCCCCTATTTGGTGGGACATCCATCTATAAAAATCTGGCCATCTCGATAGAAGGCCTTACGGCCTTCTCTACGTGCTTGGAGTATCTGTGGCATGCATGCTCGTCTGTGTGCAATCTGCATCTGAGTCAGGTCCTCATCCATGAAGATGGGAGCCCCAGTCATCCCTCGGAGCGAAATCCGCTTCCGAAAGAAAGCGGCTCTGTCCTGCATTGTGCTCATATGTAATATCAGAGCTCTGACCCTGGTAGTATCTCGTCCTGCACGCCATGCCTGAGTAAAGGGCATGCTCGTGTACCCTAGACGGGTGCATAGCCCGCATGCGTCCTCCTCCGGAGAGGCCCCTTCGGGGAGCCCAGTAATACGCACGTTCAATCTACATGCGTTCCTGAGCCTCTCCTCCTCTAAGGTCTCCTGAACCCGGACTACCTCCTCCTTTTTATTTTCTTCCTGGACCTCCTTCTTAATGCTCTTCTTCACTACCTCAATCCACCCCTCCTTATTCCCTTCTAATTCTTCCTTCATGTTTGCTTTGATTTTTTCCTCCCATCCCTCTCTCGAAGCCTCAACTTCGGTTTTAATGCATACCTGGAGGTCCTCTCGGCATTCCTTCGTGATAGCCTCTCGGAGGTCCGCTTTGAAATCCGCGTCCTCTCTTGCCTCCCGTAGATGTGACACTTCCGTTTGTAGCTTGTCCAGGTCGGTTTTGAGATCCCTCTTCTCTTCCGTGAGTGTCTTCACCATCTCCTCCAGTCGCCGGATCCTCTCATGGAGCCGGCGGGTTTCTTGGTTCAAGGCATTATCCGCATCCTTCTTGAAATCTTTCTTCGCCTCCTTGATAGCCTGGCTGATTAGGAGCTCCACGTTATGGAGCTCGAGCGGCATGTCGCCTCATGGGGAAAAAGCCCCCTCCTGGTTCCAGGATCGTGGAGATTTTGCGGGATTGGGGGGACTGTGGCAGCGGGTCTGTGGGGGGTTGCGAGCAGAGCATGCGCAGGGGGGGCAAGGGTCACAGGGAGAGAGAGAGAGAGAGAGAGAGAGAGAGTCATCTTGAGACGTATCCCTGGGATGTCAATGGCGTGGGTGCTGGGCAGTGGGAACTGAGGAAATGACTGTATTTGATTGCCAATGTTCTGATTTATTAGCCATGTTTAAGAAATCACTAAAAATTAGTCATATAGTATTTTAATGCTAAACATGAAAAACCACGAATGCATAACTCCAAAATAATAGGGAGAAGGGGGTTGTTGAGTATTTAAAACACACTGAATTCTGATGTTTTACGATGGATGTCATGTAGGGTTCATTTTTGTTTAAAATTAAAAGGGTCTAGTAGCACGAGAAGGCTTGGTACTAACCCTAAGCAATGCAACAATCACGTATTAGAAGAAAAGCATGAAAAGAACTGTCTTTGCACTTTCACAATGCTGAGTGTTAACGAATAAATTTATTTGAAAATGGTAGTCATACACAATTGCATTGCATGCACCATATGGTATTGTATCCCAGATGCCTAGCACCTATTTGTATGAGTAATGACCTACGTTGGGAGTGTGAGGTATCCCAGGCCATAAGGTTAGAGATTCGATTCTCTAGGGAATATTCGGTGAGGATTATTCATTATCTCTTGGATCAATTTATCAAAAGAGTGGAGCTTGTTTTGAATGTGTTGTATGTGTTCAAGATGCATATTGGAGCCAATCCCTGAGGTGTAGGAGAGCCGTAATGGAGTCACGATGATCAACTAGGAGGTGCTCCCTTTGTGTGTGCTTACATGGTATATAGCACCAATATGTTTAGGGAATCCCTTTGAGGAGTGTGGAGAAGAATATTCGCTAGACTACAAATCGTACAAATGCAAAGTTCTTAGACGCTCTTGGTCATGAGGTCATGTGGGGTGGTTTGAGGTGACTAGTAGAGGCCCCGGCTCTAGTGCCTTAGAGCCAGTGTTGGGCCTGTTTTAGGTCCCAACACGAATACTCTTTTTGGGGGTGATGAGGATAAGTATGCAATCTATAAGGATTTGCTTCAAGCAGGGTATCAAGAGGCTTATGCTAGGCAAGTGGCCTTGGAATTTGTTAAAGACCATGGAAAGCATATGGGTTTTGATCATGTAATGCATCTGGATAAGTAGGTTAAAATGGATGCTTTGAAGTCTTCGAATTATGTACATTCAATGAAAAGGAAGAAAAAAATTGGAAGAATTTGGCTTCAACATAAGCCTTAGTCTAAAGATAAGTCATCAAATCTTTCTGATGATACTCCTATTTCCATTAAGAATGCATTGGGTAAAGATTTGGGTCTATTAACATATCTGATGTTCCATTAGATTTGGGTCTTTTAGGGGCTAATACTTTTATGGTTAGCAGCATGACAAATGTTATGTCTATGATGTAGAGAGTTATGATGTACTTGAAGCAATATGAGCAGGCTAATTTAGGGATTGCAGTAGAAGTTACAAGATTGCAAGGTTGGTTTTGCAAATCGAGAAGATGAAGTTTGAGATTTTGTCTTAGCAATTGCAGCAGAAAAGGGTTGATTATGATGCCTTGCTCTCACAGCATCATGCTCAAATTTGTAGAACTGCAGTAGATTATTGAGAATAATAAAATTTCAGTGCAAGTTTTTGAAAAGTAGATTGAGGAGCTTAAGACTAAGTGTTTAGATGAGATGTAGCAATTTATGAATATGTATGGGAAGTTGCAGGTTGATCATAGATTATTGTTGGATAGATTTCACATTTGAATGTGATTGAGCATCAGATACTTTAGAATTTGGATGTTGATGTTGATAGATCTGTGGTACTTAAATTGGAATATCATGATATTCATGATGCTTTGGTTTTGGAGGTGAAGCAAGCATGGCAAAAGATTTCCCAAAATTTGAATGTCTTGGTTTCTAAACCTTATACTATGTTTAAATATGTTTTTGTTTTAGAGCAGCAACATGTTGATTGTCATGAGAAAGAAGCATTGCATGTGAGGATATCTATGTTGGAAGAGAGGTGTCATGACTTGGAAATGAAGTTGCAGGATGCTTTGGAAGCTAAGAGAAATAGTGAAGATTATATAGCCACTTTATTGCAGCACTAGCACTTTCATGCAACTAATGGTAGTGATGTAGTTCAAGAAGTGCTTAATGAAGTTCATGAGGAGTTTCAAGAGATGGATGATGCTTTACTTGGAGGACATGGTGGTTAGCATTCTCGAGTTCAAATGTCTTCCTACAGAGACATTATTGTCTATGTTCCTATTTCCATTTGGTTGGTTAGCTTGATGTTCTTACTTCTTTTTTGGTTATTTATACTTCATAGATCATTTTGATTGGCACTTAGAATTGGTTATGCAACTACACAAGAGGACTATAAGTATCCTAGAGGGGCTCTACTCATGGTAGCTCAGTGTGGCTTGTTAAGAGGTGCAAGGCCTCTAGTAAGGCATAACTATGTTCTTTGGGTCATCTAGCATTTCACTTCATGCTTATGGGTTCGAGTCATGATTGTGTTAGTCATCCATTGGGCTGTGCCAGGTGTTAGGGCACAAATCCTTAGGGCTTGAATTCCAATAGTTTCGTAGTCTTTTTACTTTGATATATGCATATAGATACTTGAGATCAGCCTATGTAAAAGTGACCATAAATTTAATGTGGTATGTTACATGTATTACAGGTGCCTGTCTTGATATTCGGCCAGTTGTATTTCTTAAGATTAGATGAATGAAAAACCAAATGTAGAGAATGTTAGCACCATGTTTTGTTGGTTGTTGTTGCTGGTTGATCTCTATTTCTATGTCTTGTTTCTTGATTACCAAAGTCATTGTTTATGAGTTATGTGTTCATAAATATTCTCAGGTATGGCTGTTGGAATCTGTGCCCATAGGAATTATGTCAGTGATGAAGTCTAGCATTTCAACATATTTGTGTGTTCTTGTATTTTTTATTATGGATCTGAATACCCAAAACATTTACTTAGGACTTAACTGGCACATAAACTGAGTGGTGACATCAAAGTAACATTATTACTTGATCTCCTTGTTTCAATTCCTAAGAGCTTGTTGCTCGGTCATGACCCTTGTGTGGTTAAAACCCAGAATGGGTCACTATGAAACAAGCCAGGCCCCTCCCAAAGGGGGTGAAGAGTATCACATTGCTTGGTGGTGATCCTTTTGTGAGGTGAACCCTAAATGGGTCACTAGCAAGCAAGAAATCCCCATGTCAGTGGTGGTGGGCCCTCATATCACATGCTTGTGACCCTTGTATATTGTGAGGGTGAGAATTGTGTTTAGGAGGTGAGAAAAGCTTGTAGATTAGAGACCTCCTTTTGATCATGGATTTTGAAAAAGATTATGATAGGCTCTCATGATCCTTTTTGCTAGGAACCCTCCAAGTGATGGGGTTTGGGGTAACCTTCTACAAAAAGTGATGGGTTTTGGGGCAACCTTTCACAAAAAAACTTGAAAGCCTTTAGCAAGCTTTAACTTCTTTTTGAGGCTGTAAATTTTATCCTTGCACATCAATAAAAATTTGTGGTAGCGTTTTTTTTTAAACACCGAAGGGGTTAAATCTTTCAATGCATGCTTGTGCATAGAGGGCTTCTAGTCAATGGTGCAATATTATTGCATGATCTCATATTTTCAATTCCTAAGAGCTTGTTGTGGATGGTTATCTAGTTTTGGACCTTTCTAAGATAACCAATAGAGAGACTAAACCTTTATATTACCAAATTTGGTAGTATAATAGCACCAAATTTGGTATTGTTGCACTAGGCAAAACCTTTGCCAAGACTACATTAGCAGACATGATTCCTTTGTATCCACATAATTTTGGGAATTTGAACCCCCTCCCACCCACCCAAAAGAGAAAAATAAAATTTATATACATTAAAAAAATTATTTTTTAAAAGAGGACCATGGTATGTCTAACTTTGGATTATCCATTGACATTTCTTAGAAAAAAAAGGAAGAGTACCAATAGCTCAGCAAATTTTGCTATACGACAAAGGAGCTGCATGAGGAGTGTGACTTGAGTCTGGAGGGTTGCTTCCAAAGGACTTAAGTGAAGACACCCTTTGTGAATACCACCATCTTCAAAGCACAAGTACCAAAAAGGTGCAAAGATCTACCCAAGCAATGTGCACCCTCACTTGGTGGAAGATTGCAGGTTGCTTTTTCACAACGTGTATCAAGCACCTCCATCTTGTGGTGAGATCATAGCTAGGTTTGCACAGTGCCATGCATTTGAGCGATGCCATGATGGGACAGAAGACCGTGCATGGCACAAAATGGCATGCTAGGTTTGGATAAAGTGTAATTCAAATGTGCACAAGTAGGCCAAGGGGGTTGGAAAAGAAGATTGAGACATGGAGAAGGGAAATGGTGCCTCCTAGGACGGTGTCCCTCCTAGAAAGAAGCCTCACTTCACAAAGTTTGTATATTAAAAACACATTTTTTTGAACCCACGTGACTTACCCAAGGAGTCATTGTTGGAGAGGATGCTTGGCGACACCAAGAGTATACTTAATAGGTTGTTGGAGCTAAAGGGCTTGATCTAGCAAAAGGAGGTATTGCGCAAGTACAAGGGGTTGAATGTAGTGGGCAAGTGCAAAAAGGATGACATGAAAATGTATGAAGCGCACCTCCAAGAGCTTTGACAGTAAATTTTGTATAATGATGACTTAGGAGCGAGCCAACACAGGATGCAATGCCTCGAGATAAGTGAGCACATAAAACAACTCAGACAAAAGGTTGAGTTTGAGCAGGTATACTCAATGTATTTTATCTTCATTTGTCCATTGTACTGCCTCTTAATCTTTTGGGAGCACATGGTGGTTTGGATACATTTGGTATTCTTGGAACCTTTTAGTACCATTTGATGCTCTCCTTGGAATTATTCTAGCTATTCTCCGTAGTAAAAAGCTTATTGGTATAGACTTTGGCTCTTTCTAGTAGATTTTTGTGTTTTCTATACTCTTTGGCACATTTTAAGCTCTCTAGTACTTGAAGAATTTGGTAGAACTTCATAGATTCCCAAAATATTTGCTCAATTTGGTCTTGTTTGATACATTTGGTTCTCTTTGGTACAATAGATTCAGGGGTTGCATTTGGCACACTTGAAAATGTAGAGTGCATTTGGTGGTTTTTGGTACTCTATAAGGTATTTTCTAAACCTTTGGTGGAATTAGTGCTTTATTGTCTTTTAATCCTTTTGAAGGACATGGTTGTTTTGGATACATTTGGCACTCTTGAAACCCTTTCAATAGCATTTGATGCTTCTTGGTACTCTCTTTGGTTGTTCTCATTGCTAAAAAGCTTATTTGTACTATCTCATGCTCTTTTCGGGGTATTTTGGCAGTTATTATACTCTTTGGTATATTTTAAGTTCTCAAGTCCTTAAACTTGGTACATTATTTTTTAGCCTTTGGTTCAATTAGTGTTTTTTGGTGATTTTTGAGCCTTTGGTGCAATTAGTGATTTTTTGTACTTTCTCTTAATCTTTTTGTAGTGTTTTATATTTTTGGATATTGGGGATTAAGGCGCTTGTGTCTACCCGCTCGTGTATTAATTACAGTGATAGTACCCATATACCCACACAGTTGTATATTGCAGGTGGCAGGCACCCATCACTGTCACTTCATTCTTTAGTCTTTCAGCGATATTTGAATAAAGGGAAGGCCAATCACACATTGTGACTATTAGAGTTCCCACATTGTGTGTGTCTCTCTCTCTTGCTCTTGCTCCTTCCACCATAGCTCTTGCTTCTACTCTATGCTTCCACTTCAGGGATCACTCCCTTCAACTAGTATCAAAGCCATTGCAGCAGCAATGAGGAGCTCAACTCGGCATTGCTTCAGCTCTCTTTCAAATACCTATAGCAATTCCTTTCATGGCAACCATATCTCAGCTTGAAGAGGTGGGATTTGTGACCCTCCCCTATTTCCCACTTGTTTGGACATGCCACAAGGCTTCAGTGAGCTCCCTTGAGCTTGATGTTGAACCACATTTCAGCTTAGTCAGAGCAAACAACTTGCAAAATAGGGCAACCTATTGAGAGTGGAAAAAGACTGAAATTTTGACAGATTTTTGTTGTTTTTTAGGTCTGAATGATTGATTTTTTATGGATTTAGAGTGATGTATGGTTGTTAAAGGAAGTTTTTAAGAGTGTTTTGGATGATATTGATTATGTTTTGGAAGTTCATGATGATTCTTAGTGGAGATATAAAGCTCTATGATGTTCTGATTGGTTCTGTATACCTTCTGTATAGCTTCTATTTTGTTTTGATTTTCTTCTGTATGAAGCATGGATTGATGATTGATGAAGATTTAGGTCTTTTGAAAGCTTATTGAATAGTTTTTGATAGTTTGGAATGGTTTGAGTATGAGTTATGAGGTTCAGATGACCTTCTGTAGAGCCTCTGTCTCTGCTCTGGTACTGTACTGTAACTATTCTGTAGACCTTCTATAAGTGTTATGTAGAATGTATGTGTGACTTTGGGAAAGTTTTCTAACTTTTGGAAAGAATGAATCTAAGTTCAAAAGATCTAAAACAAGTGGAAGAAGTAGCTGCTGAAGACTGAAGAGAAGACTGAGTGACAGTGACAGTAGTGAGCTTTGAAAAGACACTATAGTGGCTCTGGTGACTCTTCATATCAGACATACCTCTTGGGAGGTGCATCCACGACCTAAGAAGGATTATTAAGATTTATTATGAGAGTATTGTAGTGAGGAGATGATGTATTATTGAGAGAGAGAGAGAGAGAGAGAGAGAGACAGAGATAGTCCATTCTATCAAAACAGTGTAATTATATATGAGAGATTGAGAGAGAAAATTATGAAGACATTGAAGATGAATACTATGTGATTGATTTCCATTCAAAAATTATGTATTCATTTGTGTTCTTTATTATATTGATGGATTCCATGGAGATGTTGAAGATTATGGTTGATTATATCAAATTCGTGGGAGATATCTACTATGATGCTGTGTGAAGAATTGTTGTTTTCTTTATTTTGGTCATCAAAAGAATGAAATAAAAGCTTGTTGATGTTACAAGATAGATTTTCTTGCAAGAGAATTCCCTTTTTCTTGGTGTTCCTCTTGGGGCTCCATGTTCTTGGTGTGCAATCGGGGAAGCTTTCCATCAACAAGCATCAGAAGAGGCTGAAAATGAAGGAAATGGCATTGCCAAGAAGAGGAGAATTCAATGGATGTTTGCAAAGTTCTTTCTTCCACTGAAGAGTTGGAAATTCTCATTATCAAAGCCACTTTCCACAAGAAGTTCATCCCACAATGGCGGAAACATATCACCATCATGATGCATGCTCCATGTGGTGGACTGCTTCCTCTTCCTGTTGAAGTAGCAGAAACTTGCATCTTGGTGGCAAACTATTTGGGAACAAACTGAAGAGAAGAAATAGAGAGAATGACCATCCATGGAAGATTTGGCATTCATTAAGAAGTTTCCAGACATCATCAAGTGGGAGATTGCGAAGAAGCTTCAGGAGTCGTGGTCTGTGGGAGACATCATCAAGTGGGAGATTGTGAAGAAGCTTCAGGAGTCGTGGTCTGTGGAGGCTCATGAAAACAAGAAGAAAAAGAGTTGGAATTTGTTTGTGGATGCTCAACAGCAAGATACATGGGATACTTGGTGCATTGACAATCTTCTGTTTGTCCAATTAGCAACCCACTGGAACTTGGTAGATAGAGTTTTTTTCACAACATACACTGTTGAAACCCTCAGAAGTTGGCATTATTATAATGACACAACAACGATCCTAAGAAGAATGAGTTTTGATACTTTCAGAATGGAATATCTCCCTCTTTGTAGTGGTTTGAAAGCCGAATTCAGAGATGTTGAAAAGAAGGAAGTAGAGGAGATGTTGGCCAAAGAATCCGCCAAAGATTGAAGCCCTCTCTGATACTATCTTGTTGAGTACAGACCAACTAGTCGGAGCCAACCCCCTGATGAATGACGCAATCAAGAGGCAAGCATTAGAACGAGTCCAGAGGTACGTAAGAAGAGAGAAGGCAAAAATCAAAGCTGAGAATCAGCTCACAGCAGAAGCCTCCTTTGACGCCCTAAAAGCACTCTTTACAGAAGTCCCCATGGCAACTCAAGGTCCCCTTCCTAGTCAGATTCGTCCTAGAAATATTGATGACAGGCCAGCAAGTGTAGTCCCATTGCCAATTTTTAAGGGAGAGTACAATGAAGACCATGATCTTCATGTATCTATGAGAGCGTGAGACAGAGGATGAGGTGAGTGACCAGTCTTTCCCTTCAAATTAAATGAGAGGTGAGATGTGTGAACGGAGTGTTGCACGCACACGATGGGCCTCTCGATGCACAATGCACAATCTGTTCCTGTGCACTGCACCATCAGGCTCCCCGGCCTTCCTTCTTGCACTGTATGCCGACACAGGGCAGGATGCACTGTTGCACCATCAATTGCGCACAAGGCATACAACCTCTACACAAGTGACAGTGAGGATTACATCAACGGGTTTCAGGAAAGGGTTGCCCTCTATATCTATCAATAGAGCGTGAGATAGAGGGTGGACTGAGTGTGACTAGTGTTCTTCAATCAATTATCGAGAGGTGAGGATTGAGGAACGTTGCAACCATTGGAGTCAGGTACGTTCCCGTTTCCCTATGCATCCACGGGCTGGGTTTCTGCCATCAACACAAGACATGTCATTCTATTTTGTACACTGCACTACAAGGCTCCCTGGCCTTCTTCCTTGCACCTATGCAAGACGGGGTTGGATGCACTGATGCACCATTAATTGTGCACCCTGGCATACTCCCTCTACACCATTCCTTTGTTGGTTTCTAAACCGGGTGTGAGATCTGGGTTTTCATCATTATTTCCTCGAGTGATGTTAGTAATGGGGCGAGTGACTGCTCTTTCATTCCATTTGAGTGATCATGAGTTGAGTGCAATATCCCTCGCCATCGACGAATTTCTTGTGATTCCTTCAACCAGCTACCTCCCTGGGTGCTGCCGCATGGTCCGTGCCATGAAGGATGAAGGATGTGTGCTGTGAAGACACCTTATTACCTCCACCAGCCGACACAACGACACCAGATGCAACCTCGATAGTCTACATTCCTCCTCGGCAATATGGGCCAAGTTTTTCTAACCCTACACCTTCTGCTTCTCACTGATGGTTATGTCTTAAGTGTGGGGATGTCGTGGTTGGTCTGATGTGAGGTACCATGTCCTTGATGTTTGGTTTACCCTTCCTGCTAAGGTTCTAAGTGTGGGGACGCTTCCCTGTGCGTCTATGTTGTATACGCCCAGGCATATACCCTGTTCTGATTATGCATCTATGCCCTGACTTCATTTTACCTTGATGGGGTCCCTTCCCCACCCTTTTGTTCTATTTTACCATGTCCTCAAGGTTGTTTCTTGACCGTTTTTCTTTATCCTTTGTTTTGTGATTTGTCCATATAAACATACCCTACATTCACCGGAATCCCAATCCAACCTTATAGCCCTATTTTTCCCTTTGAACTGCCTATTTTTCCTTTTTACCAACCACTGTTCTCACATGCGGTTCTCAAGTTATTAATTTTGAAGCAATTCTCGTAAATTGGATATTTTTCATGTGAACGCATCTTTATTGCTTCGAAACCCTGGCCTAATGCACCAGCCCTATCCTACCCATTCCTCCTAACACTTTTCCTTTTTATTCCGTGTCCTTTCAATGCATGGTTGATCCATTATGAATTTTTACGGGTTTTCGGGACCTTTTCGTGCTTATTTTTCACATTGTTCCATGTGAACCTGCCCTATTTTCTTTCCACACTTCGTTTCGATGCGCGGATTTTCCAATATTAATACCGTATGTGTTTTCAAGTCTATTTTTGTATTTTTTCCATGTGAACACCCTGATTTTGCCCCAGAACCCGTGTTGCATGTTCCCATCCTTTTCCCCTCGTCTCATGGCACATTTTTCCTTCTTACGCTTTTTCAATCCGACAAACAGTTTGTATTTTATTAATTTTTCTTTCTTTTTCCCATGTGACCGCGTTTCTCGTGTTGCGCGTGAACGCGGCTGTTTTTGTTTTTACGTGCCTCGACACGCCCCCGTGGTGTCTCTAGCTCACGAGTCACCGTCCCTGCCCCGTTTGACTCCGTCACTACAAATTTTTTTACCCCTACCCGCACATGCGCACGGGACGGAGGTGCGTTTTTTTGCCCACCCATCTTCCGTTTTTTAATTTTATTTTTATTTTTCCAAAAAAAGACAAAAAAATAAGAGAATGCAAAAAAAAACAACAAGGACACACAAAAAAAAAAAAACAAATAGTAATAATAATAATAAATTAAAAAACAAGCAGAAAGACACAAAAAAAGAAAAAAAAATGAAACAAAAAAGAAAAAACCGAACAAAAAAACACACACACACCCAAAGAAGAGCATTTTAATTATTAAACAAAAACATCTAATAATTACTTAATTTTACATCTATTTATTTTTAAACATCCCTACCTACCTTACCTGTCGTGCTCCTCCACATCCCCTTCTTCTTCCTCTCCTCTCCTTCTTCTTCCCCTTGCTCCTCCCCTTCTTCTTTTCCCTCCTTCTCCTCCTTCTTCTCTCCCCCCCTCGGTCATGCACCTGCTGCCATTTGCCTGCGCCCTGTGGAGTTCGTCGCCGCCAGCATCCCGTTCGCCTGTGCCCTGTGGAGTTCGATGCTGCCAGCGCCCGCGTCCTTCCTCCTCCTCCTCCTCCTCCTCCCCCTTCTTATTCATCCTTCTTTTCCCTTCTTCCTCCTCCTCCTCCTCCTCCTCCTCCTTCTCCTCCTCCTCCGGGTGGAGGGCCACCTCTCCTCTCCTCCACCCCACTGGTTAGTAACTAAACTAACCTTAGTTAAGTTAAACTAACCCTTAGTTAATTCACTTAACCTTGGTTACTTAATTTAACCCTAGTTACACTAATTTAACCCTAGTTACCCCACTAACCCTAGTTAGATGCCCCTAACCCTAATTAGACTAACTAACCCCTAGTTAGTCTAAAGTAACCTCTAGTTCAACTAACTCAACCATAGTTAGATTGACTAACTTAACCATAGTTAGATTGCCTAACCATAGTTCCCTAAACTAACCCCTAGTTAGCCTAACTCACCTCTAGTTAGCCTTTCCTCACCCCCAATTCAATTAACTTACCCACAGTTAATTAACCATAACCCACAGTTAATTAACTTAACCATAGTTAACCTAATCTACCCCCTAGTTAGCTGACCCTAACCCTAGTTACCCTACACTAACCATAGTTAATCTAACTAACCCTAGCTTAGTTAACTTATATTACTTACACCAACCAGACTAACCTAGTTGACTAGACTAACTTAATTTACTAGACTTACCTTAACCAACTAGACTAACCTAATTTACTAGACTTAACCTAATTAACCAGCCTGACCTAACTAACCTAACTTAACAAACTAACCTAACCTAACTAACCTAATTGATTTACTCAACTAAATTAACTTAATCAACTTTCTCAGACTAAGCTCACTTAATTCACTTAATGTACTCAGTTAGCCCCCCGTTCCTGCCTTTTCTCCTCTGTTATTTTTCCACTGCGTAAGGGTGTGCTAGCGTGCGTTCACACGTGAGGACCCGCTTCAAACTTGTCCGTGCGATGAAGAATTGCAGTCAGCCGTTCACACGCAGTCATCCTTCACTCTTCACACACAACCCGAGTACCGTCTTTTATTTTCCAACCAACAAATACGTAAAAATAAACAGAAAACACATAAAATTTTCAAAATTTTATTTAAAATTCACTTTTTTTGAAAATTTACCAATATTGTTGAAATTATTTGGAATATTTTTAAAGTGGAAATTAAAAAAATAAATTGCACAAAATTCAAAAGCTGAAAATTACTTCAAAATTACATGTAAAATTAGTAAATTTCATTAAAATTTAGTAAAAATTTAGAAATAAATTCCAAAAAATTTCACAAAACCCCTTACCTCTTTTGCCACTAAATTCTCAATTAAAAATGCTTCCATAAAAGGCAAAAATATTACTTGAAGCCCAAAACTCTTAATTTTAATACTTCACTTCATAAAAATTCATTTTAAATTCCAAAAAAAATGAGCTGAAAATCATGAATGAATTAACATACATTGTTGACACTTGCTAGATGGCTGAAATTTCACTCTTACACTTCATAGCATATTCATGTGTCATATATCCTGATTTAATTATTTAAAAATAGAAAAAAATAAAAATAACAAAACAATTAAACCAAACCAAATAATATATAAAATACAAATACACCTAAAATACAATTTTAAAAAAACCATCAACAAACAAAATTTAAATTAAAAAATAAAAATCAAATCCAAATAAAACAAAAACACTAAGGTGCTTTATTTTTTGAAATTAGTGGTGTTTGTTTTTGTTTGACTGGATTTCTTGCATTTGGGGGACTACTCCATGCACCTTCAGTCCATTGCATACACACCCCTACCAGGTATTTATTTTGTGAGCTTTATTCATTTTCGTTATCCCTTAACCACAATTAATTGTTAAATTGAACTATATTCACCCACGTTTCCACGCGCATTCATGCTAAACACGCAATTTAATAATTTAAAATCAACCAGCCGTTCACTTTGCACGCGCTATGTGCGCTTAAGAGACACCTTAAATTTTTAATAAAAATGAACCAGCCATCACAAAAAAACACACGTTGGTAAAAAAACTCTCCACATCACTATTATTTTTTATTTAATAAATTTGCAGTTAAAGACCAAGTCAGGGAATCGTAGTCCGGGTTTCGATAAAGCACCGTTTCACCCTAATAAATTGTAATTAAAATTTTAAGAAGGAACCGCCGTTTTCTTATGAAGGTTTATAACCTAATAAAATGTCACCCGTTGTTAATAATTTCTTAAAATGAACCCTTCATTAAAATAATTTCCCCTCACTACAATTTTTTTTTCATTTTTAATAAACACGCTTCGTGCAATAGGGACGTAAAGTCCTTTTAGTTGAAATTGTTGGTCAAGGTTATGGTCAGGTCTTGATTTACATTTTTATGGTGTTATGGTTTGTTTATGTGGTACGATTACGGGTGCGGTTTGTAGTTTTTTTTCTTTCTTGCTTGATACGGGGTTTTGGGTGCCTATTTGTTACATCGCATGAAGTTTTCGGTCGCATATGTGTAGAGGTCATGTCAAATTTTTTCTAGGATGTGGATTGTTTGGGGTGGTAAATTGGTTAGTTACGTCTATATGTATGTGTGTCCTTATTTGGATTGATTCCTTTTTAATAGGGCTTTGGTTGTTTTGCAGGCATTCTTTGTAATTGTCTATATTGTGGTGTGTGTGTTTTCCATCTGAATGGCGCCTCACGCTCCTCCTCCTATCCAGTATGTCCCACTGATCAGTAGGGATTATTCTTCCCTACTGGATTTTGAGCCTATAGCGAAAGCCGGACTTGCGACTTTCATGGCTGCTTCATTCCCACTGATTCCAGATGATCCATCCTTGTGTGATGAGTTCCTTGCCTCATATAGCAAGAAGTCAGGCCTGGTTCATGGTGCTTCCATGATATTGACACCCTGAGGGTTAGGGAAGGCTTTGTCTCTTCCCTACAAAAGAGAGCCCTTTGTTACAGCTAGACAATTATTCTCCAATGATGAGATTTTCAAGCTATTACAGAAGCAGACCAAGGAGATTCTGGATGTCAAGAAAGTGATAAACACTTCAGGAGTATCTTTTTCCATGATCACTGATCCTCTTTGGAAGTTAGTCTGCCAGTTTCTCCAAGACAGGTTTATGCCTGCCAAAACACCATCCCATTACTTGTCCAAAGAGCTCTTCACAGCTTCCAGGATGGTGTTAAAAGGGGTGGCTATTGATTGGAGTACTTACCTGCTTACAAAGATGGACCAACATTTTGTCAAAGTAACCAGAGGAAATATTACAAATGTCACATATGGATCCTACTTGTATGCTTTCTTGACATACTCTGGCCTAAAGAAGGGTGTGCTTTCACCTCCTCCATCTGATCCAATACCTCCCCCTCTACCTTCAGAAGAGTCAGAACCTATTGATATAGAGGATCTTGATTCCCCTCCTCCATTGGTCATTCAACGAAAGCACTTGAAGCATGTGCCAAATAAAACTCCTTCAGTTCTTCCTTCAATCACAATTCCTACTACATCTGGCAGTGACCTCCCTGCTTACCTCACATGTAACAATTTGTTCAGAGCACATCGAGAGGCTTCCTTGGACATATCAGTCCCTTCCCTTAATAGTTTAGTGTTGGGAGATGCCATTCCATTCCTCTGTAAAGACATCTAGAGTTCGATTGAACTTTCAGTGACAGCTTGTGCTCAACAGCTATATGCTTCTTTCTATAAAGAACCGATGCAGTCCTGAAGAGCACCCTGCCACGGCATAAGAAGAACCTCAAACCCGGCCAAGAGAGGCTGCAAATAGCTTGCTGGCCACAAAAACCTACAATAAATCTTCTTCTCACCAAGAATCCATGCTCCCCAAACACACAAGAGAGAGGCACACAAGAGATTGATAGATTCAAACCATCCTCACACTCTTCTTATAAACGAGGGAGAGAGGTAAATGAGGGAGAGAGGTAAATGAAGTGTGAGAGGAGAAGATAAAGGAAGAGAGAGGGTATAACCACCTCAACTTCCCACCTCCTCAAATCACCCGACAAGCCTCCTCCTTTTCTTTTTCTTGATATTATAAAATTGAAATGCATACATCTTGGCTAAGGTCTAACGACCCTTCAATTTTTGGAATGAGACAAAAGGTGTTTGACCTTTTCTTTTCCTTTCCATATTTTTAGATGTGAGCCTAAGGACCCACATTGCTACATTGCTTCATAAATTATTTTTGACAAAAAGTACATTTGCAATGGATCATTTTACAAAATATATTTCCATGACAAGCACATTTTGGTGCCTTTATTTGCATTGATTTCCTGGTCATCAAGTCCAAAGACCAGTTGCATAAGGCAACCTCAAAGTTAGCCTCTACTAAAGACACACTTGCAAATCTATTTAAGTAGATGGAGCAGCAAACCCAAATGATTGAGGCTCAAAGAGAAGAGATATCTTCTTTGAAGATGCAGTTAACAGAAGCTCAATCAAAGGTCACTAAAGTCTCAGAGGAGAAGGAGAAAATGTCCAAAGAAGCTCAAGAGTTTCAGACTCTTTTAGATGCAAAACTCTCAGCCTTACAGACTGCTCATGACACAGTGGAATCACAAGCTTCCCAAATCAAGCAATTGCAAGACCAACTGGCACAGTCACGGTCTGTTCCTCCAAGCCCCAATGTTCCTTTGCTTCCTTCTCTCTCTAAGCAGGACTTGGCAGTTCTCCAGAGACAGGCCACATTGTGTCCTTTGTTCCAAGATAAAGTGGAAAGATTGCAGTCTAGGATGAATTTGTTATGGTCAACATTTGAGCATTTCCAGGAGTATGTTCCTCCAGACTATTCTTTCTTTGTCCACTATTAGTTGCAAAAGTTGGCCTTTTACATGAAGCTTTCAATGATGGATCTTCCTCTTCCAGAGGATGGTTGGAGTGGAGCTTGGTCTCCTAAGTTACTGACAGAAGTGGTTCGTATGGTGTTTGAAGATTCTGTGACGATGGATACCATGTTGTTGTCTTACATATATCTACGAGGTGATATGTTGCTTCTAGATGAAGTAGATATGGCCTGGTATGTGGGGGATGTGGTTTTGCAAGTTGTTTTGTATGTCAACTATTTGGAGTTGCGGATAGATGACATATTCCAGTGTTATTCCTCGAAAGTGGCTACTTGCCCTGATAATTCATGGCACTCAACGATTGATTCTGTGGTCGTGAATCAACATCAGAATACAGCTTCTACCTATATACAAAACACTAACCAACTGAGGGTGGATCTCTTAGCTTCCAAAAACCATCCATTTGATTCATCCTTTTTTTATGCCTACCAAAGAAGATCTGTCTTAGGTCCCTTTGTTCCTAGCCTATTGTACTACCAACAAATGGCTCATCGCTATGATACATATCTTTCCCTTTATAAAACCAATTCAGCTGCTATCTTACCTCTTCTTTTCCAACCTCAATCTTTTCCTCAAATTCCCATATTTACCTATTGCTCTTTTATCAAAGATCGAGTTTTTTCTCCTTCTCCACCATGCCCTTCACCATCTATCCATATACCTTCTACTTTTCTTGTTTATCAATTAACACCTTTCCTAACTGATTCACTTAAATTTTCAGCCACTCCTTCTTTAACTTATTCCTCCTTTTATGATTTTGCCTACCCCTCTCTTCATCCTCTTTTACTTATTCCACTTCCATCTCCTACCACTTCTATTTCTCAACCCCCTCAGTTGGTTAGTGAATACGAAGGGTTTGATCAGCAGATTCCCAGAAGAAGAGGATGGAGCTTGATTGATTCTCTTACGGGACCACAATTTAACTGGCCAATAATTCTAGGGGACTGGACTACTACTAGTCAAGCATACCAGAATTACCTCCATTTTGCTCACCAATATTCACAATCTCTAGATCCTTCAATGAGATTGACAACTCATTTGGCTTGGTATCTAGCATATATACATAGGCATTCCCATCATGATCAAAGGCCATTCCAAAGCTTTTTATGAATGTCAATGTGAACATTGATTCCCAACAGTTGGATGTCCTGTATTTTCATGCCCTATGTCTACCTAGCAGATACCTTGTTTTGCTAGAAAGGATATGCTGCCTGCAGTTCTTTCAAAATCCTCCAAAGACATTTGTAGATGAATCATTTTTCATGGATCATTTTCGAAACCACTAAGCCTTCAAAAGGGATCACCTTCATTGATGCCTTTGCAATGTATTTTGGATGATTCTTAATGATATATATATATCTCTTTTTTGAGCTATCCTTCAGATGGTTGTGTTATTGTTTATGTGTGTGTTGTGGGTTAATTGTATATGATGAGTTCGTACTGGTTGAATAATTTGTTCAAGAGCTCTTTTCAAACTATTGATGGTGGATGGAAAGCCTATGGTGGAAAGATGAAGAATAACCTCTCATATCCTTTACAAATTTGTTATGATTTTTAAATGATTATCAGATGAGTTAATGAATAACGAAGTTTTCTTTTAGTAGTATTTTCTATAAGATACAGGTGGTAAGTTGGGGTCGTGGTTTGGAGAGATTATTGAAGATCTTACGGAAGCTAAAATTGAGCTCTTTAGTGAACTTATATTCTTCTTTTCCTTAGGTCGCGAGGACGTTTCCTTTCTAAGTGTGGGGATATGTTGAGAGTGGAAAAAGACTGAATTTTTGACTGATTTTTGTTGTTTTTAAGGTCTGAATGATTGATTTTTAATGGATTTAAATTGATGTATGGTTGTTAAAGGAAGTGTTTGAGAGTGTTTTGGATGATATTGATTATGTTTTGGAAGTTCATGATGATTCTCAGTGGAGATATGAAGCTCTATGATGTTCTGATAGGTTCTGATTGGTTCTGTATAGCTTCTGTTTTGCTCTGATTTTCTTCTGTATGAAGCATGGATTGATGATTGATGAAGATTGAGATCTTTTGAAAGCTTATTGGATAGTTTTTTATAGTTTGGAATGGTTTGAGTATGAGTTATGAGGTTCTGATGACCTTCTGCAAACCTTCTATAGAGCCTTTGTCTCTACTTTGTCTCTGCTCTGTCTTTGCTCTGTAATTGTTATGTAGCTGCTCTGGTACTGTATTGTAACTGTTCTGTAGACCTTCTGTAAGTGTTCTATAGAATGTATGTGTGACTTTGGGAAAGTTTTCTAACTTTTGGAAAGAATGAATCTAAGTTCAAAAGAGCTAAAACAAGTGGAAGAAGTAGTTGTTGAAGACTGAAGAGAAGATTGAGTGACAGTGACAGTAGTGAGTTATGAAAAGACATTGTAGTGGCTCTGGTGACTCTTTATATCAGACATACCTCTTGGGAGGTGCATCCACGACCTAAGAAGGATTATTAAGAGTTATTATGAGAGTATTGTAGTGAGGAGATGATGTATTATTGAGAGAGAGAGAGAGAGAGAGAGAGAGAGAGCCAGAGATAGTCAATTCTATCAAAACAGTGTAACTGTATATGAGAGATTGAGAGAGAAAATTATGAAGACATTGAAGATGAATACTATGTGATTGATTTCCATTCAAAGATGGTGTGTTCATTTGTGTTCTTTGTTATATTGATGGATTCTATGGAGATGTTGAAGATTATGGTTGATTCTATCAAATCCATGGGAGATATCTATTATGATGCTGCGTGAAGAATTGCTGTTTTCTTTGTTTTGGTCATCAAAAGAATGAAATAAAAGCTTGTTGATGTTACAAGATAGATTTTCTTGCAAGAGAATTCCCTTTTCCTTGGTGTTCCTCTTGGGGCTCCACAACCATACCTACAGCTTCTCATTGAAGCTTGGCTTGCTTCCCATCTTTCTTGAATGCTTCTTGGGCACCTCTTAGTACCTCCCTAGCCTCCCTAACTATGTTAGAAGTCAAGCTCACTTCAGTCCGTCTTTATGAGTGACCGACATCTGTGTGACAGCTAGTGTGTGTGTGTACAACTGTCTCCAAGTGATTACATTGAATAAGTCGGGTATGTGTTAGTCAGTGACCTGACTAGAGTTAGTCAGTTAGGTCTACACCTAGTCTAGTTTACTTTTACACTATATTGTGTACTTCTTAGTTAGTTCTTGAATAATGAAGAAAACATAATGAGAGCCTGAAGGCTCATGGATATGGAGTATTCCATGTCTCTCTCTCCCATCTTTAAACATGGTATCAGAGCAGGTTTTGGTGGACTTCTTGGAGCAGGAGGTAGTGAAGATGACCTGCAGAAGCTGAAACCTTAGGTCTTTTCAAAACAGGCAGGCTGCCATTGTCAATGGGAAGGTAGACATTGTGTGATTGCTCATTCTATGGTTCAAGCTATTGTCTATGGCTTGCTTAGAGTCTTGAGAAGGGAGTATTGAACACTAATTAGTGCCTCATCATCAACATAATCATCAAAACGTACTGCAGCAAGTTCTGGACAGGTTTGCATGGTTGCGCCTGCTACCATAAAGGCCCTCCATGGCTGGGATGCAGGGTATAGTGCATACTACAGTTGATAGGCAGCTTAGATACACACTTTGCAAGAGTTGTTGATGACTTTGAAGCCTAATACGTGACTGTGAACTCTGTTATGAGGTGCTAGAGTGATACACAGATCTGAATCTAAAGCAGACATGTTGGAATCTATGACAGGACAGTATGTATGAGGTCTTGTTTGATACACTGAAGCTACATGAAATGTATTTTGGCTTCTATTAAAGCATTGATATGTCCAGGAAGGCTTATGTATCATCTCTCATGCTTATGGACTGAAGTTTGGTACAAAAAAGAATTCAGATCTGGCACATTTTAATGGTTGAAAACTGTCATTAAATAGTGGACAACAAGCATCACCTTCCACTGAAGCATTACATGTTACCTTAGGCACTCATCATCTACATGAGGTGACACATGTATACTGAGTTCTTAGAGGATCAAAGAGAGCTTTGGATATTACTGAATGCTGAAGTTTTGGAGCTGAAGAAAATGCAATTTCATCTTCTTGGCTGAATATAGACTGTAAATGCAATGTATGACTTGGCTCATTGAAGGCAGGAAGCCTAGAGTTACCCGCATAGTCATGTATTGACTCTATCACACTGGAGCAAATGTATGACATGATTTGAAGACATTTTGGAGCTGCTTAAAGCTTGTTATGCTGATTTTTGGTTGACTGCAACCTACAACCAAATTAGTTGACACTTGTACTTGCTGTTTATGCATTGCTTTGTGCTTATAAAGACATATTTGGAGTGACATATGTACTAGCAGCTATCTGGGAAATTCTGGGACATGTATGACATGTATGCATGTTGTTTTTGGACTTGAATTTGTTGCTAGTTATACATAGTCTACAGTTTTCAAACTGCATCTTTGGTCCCTGGCAGTGAGGTTGCAGGAGTTTAAACTGAAGCAAATACATAGCATATGTATTGACTGTTTTACCTACGGGTTAGACAATTTGTTTTGGGATTGTTTTGGGTTATCAATGGGCTGAAATACCTTGGTTTTTTACTACAATTAGTTGCAAAAATTTGTCATAATTTGTTGTGGACTGAACTTGGTCAGTCATACTTATTGGTTTGCAGGTAGTTAAACATCTGACAGACAGTCTATTGCATCATGGCTAATGCACATGGGACTGATAATATCACTCAGATAGTTGGAGAGAAGTTAGACAACAAGAACTTTGCATTATGGAAATTTAGAATGAAGAACTTTCTAGTTGGCAGGGGTTATTGGGATCTATGTACAGGAGATGAGGCTGCTCCTAAGTTGCCTGCAACGAATCCAACTAATGAACAGAAAAGAGCTCATAGGCTATGGAATGAGAGAGCATGCAAGGTGATGCATTGGTTTTCTCTATGTATATCTGATGCTATGGCATTTCAAATCACTGGATGTGAGACTCCGAAGGATGCTTGGGACATACTGATGAAAAATTATGGAACCATGACACATGCACGAAAGATCCAGTTGAAACAACAGTTCAACAACATGTCTAGGAATGGCAGGAGCATCCAAGTGTATACCACGAAGATTAAGACCATAGCTGATCAACTTGCTACCATTGGCTCAAGTGTATCAAAAGATGATATGATTGTTGTTGCCTTGAATGGATTAGGGAAAGAGTACAAAGCTTTTGATACATTTGTTTCTATTAGAGAAGAGCCTTCTACCTGGGAAGAGCTAGTTGCTTTGTTGCTGCATGAAGAGGTCAAACTTGGTTTGAATACAGGTTCCAGTGCATCTCAGAGTAGAGACACTGTGTTATACTCTAGCCAGTGTGGCAGAGGATTTAGAGGTCGTGGTTCATTGCGAGGTCGTGGTGACACTCGTAATGCTTATGGACAGCAACAGCAGCAGGGTAATTGGCATGGTGCAAATACACAAGGCCGGTGTGGATCTGGCGGGTTTAGAGGTAGGGGGAGATCACCCCACGGTAGAGGTGGTGGATCTAGTTCATGGCAGTCATCTGATCAGTCCAACAGGGACAAGGATTGCCATTATTGCGGCAGGTATGGGCACATTGCAAAAGACTATTACAAGAAGCAGGGAGATATGAAGGCAAAGGGCAGACAGCATGGGCACTATGCATCTTCCAGTGGTGCTCATGATGAGCAAGTTGATAGACTCTTTGCCATGCAGCATGTATCCAAAAATGCATTGAGACATAATAGAGATGATAGATGGTACATTGACTCTGGAGTGTCAAACCACATGACACTGCATGGAGAGTGGTTTGATGAGATGGTTGCAGGTACACATGGTCATGTATGTACTGGGGATGACACCCAACATGACATAAAGCATAAAGGGGTTGTTCCTCTCATGATGCCTGATGGCAAGAAGAAAGGCCTGCATGATGTATTACATGTACCGACCATAATAAAGAATCTTTTGTCTGTGGGTCAAATGGCAGAACAGAATCTGCAAGTGAGATTTAACAAAGATGGATATTTCATTGAGGAGTATGGAAATGGCTGCAAGTTAATTGCCAAGGGCAGAAGGGATGGCAGGATGTTTACATTGGATGTGACCATTCCGGGACTTAAGGCAGCCATGTTTGCTCATGATGAGAGTGCCATTCGGGATGTAGAGATTTGGCACAAGCGGATTGGACATGTTAGATATGATCAATGCCCCACCCTCATTAGGTGCTACCAATGATCCATGCTGCTCAAAGTTGTAAGGCCCCCATTATGAGGAGAAGCCAAATGTGAGCCCGGACATTGGTTGAGTCCTGACTTGTATATCAGATGAGGTCTATGTGACCGGATGGCAAAAAGGTGACTGTTGTGGGTCTAATCTTTGGGTTAGACGGAGTGGTTAAGTTGGTAGCAACTCGAGACACATTGCATTGAGTTGCGTGGTAAGGGAGTTAAAAGGGGCCCCTATTGTGGGGTCCGGGGGCCGCGGAAGCGGCCCCTGGCTGGGGGGTCCCAGGGGGGCCAGCGGCCCCCCTGGCGGGGGTCCGGGGGCAGCGCCCCCGGCCCGATGGTAAAGGGAATATTCCCTGGAATATTCCCTGGCCGACTAGTGGAGGCTCATATGGTAGGTCGGTCAGCAGGCCGACCTAACGACCTTCGCGGGCTATAAAAGTTAAACCCCTTCGCAGCCATCTCACACTTATCTTTCACCCAGTCAGAGTTGTTGTTCCAGCTAGCCTTAAGCTCTTCACCTATCTTCTGTCTAGATCGCCATCTAAGCTTCATTTAGTGGAAGCGCACGGGTGGACAGAGCCATCTTTGTATCAGTTGTTTGGAGTTAAAGAATTTTACTGATTCTCCTCTTATCTGTTGTGTACTCTCTATCTCTTTCTCAGATTCTGTTCGCTGCGCCGTGTAATATTTTACATGGTATCAGAGCCCAGGGGGCTCTAGAGATCGGAGAGCGTGCAAGAGGCAAAGGCTTCAACAGCAAAGAGAAACGATGTCGACTCCGGGAAGCAGTTCTGGCGCATCAGGAAGCGGTGCAGGAGGTGGTGCTGCTGTACCGGCTATTCAAACACTGAGGATTCGTCCACCAACCTTCAGCGAAGGCAAGTTAGATGGTACAAACTACACCTTGTGGAAGTTCAAAATTACAACTATCCTTGATTCTTATGAGCTTCTGGAGACTGTGCTGGGGACTGACGCAGAACCACAGCCTACCCCCGACCCATCAAATCCTAGTGTGATGATTCCTCCGAATGCAGATCTTCTACGAGCTTGGAAACGAAGGAATGCAGATGCATTGTGTGCCTTAGTTACAAGCTGTTCTGACAGTGTTTTGACTCTGATTCAGCATACAACCAAAGCGTCAGAGGCTTGGAATGTACTAAGGAGTCAGTATGAAACACGAAACCAAACAAGGATTCAAAACTTGGAGAATCAACTAGCAGCGGAGAAGTTTGCTGAAGGAGAGACGGTTGAAGCATTCATCACTCGGATTAAGAATCTGCGCGACCAGATGGCTGGCGCTGGGATACAAAAGACTAGCGAAGAGCTAGCTCGGAGGTGTCTTCGGATTTGTCCACAAAAGTTTGATGGACTAGTAACTGCCCTTAATACTCAGGTGAGACCTCAAGCTTTGACTTTTGAGGAGTTTTGTGCATTATTAATGGAGGAGGAGTTGAGGCTGAAAGCCCGAGAAGGAAGCAACAATGGAGATGCTGCATTCTCTGCCAATGCAAAAGGCAAAGGTATTTCCTCCACCAAAAATGATGGTGACAAAAAGAAAAAGGGCGGCAAGAAGAAGTTTCAAGGAGAGTGCTTCTACTGTAAGAAGAAAGGACATGCAATTGCAGATTGTCGTGTCAAGAAGGCAGATGAAAAGAATGGTACCCTTAAAACTAAAGGGAAAGAGACAGCCAATACGGCTGAAGCAGAGTTGGAATTATTCATGGCGACCATTGAGGAAGTGTGTTCCTCGGCGCAAGAAGAATCTACCACTGACTCTTGGGTGTTGGATAGTGGGGCCTCCCGTCACATGACCAACAAGAAAGGTCTATACAGTTCTATGCAGCCTCTACAAGAATCCATCACTGTGACGGTTGGAAATGATGCTAAATGCCCTGCTGCGGGCACAGGTACTATTTCTTTTGTTGCTGCAAATGGTGAAGTCAAAAAGCTTTCAAATGTGTTGTATGTTCCCGAAATCAGGAGAAATCTCTTATCAGTTGCTGCCATAACTGATCTTGGTCATGAAGTGAGGTTCAAGAAGACAGGTGCAGAAATTATTGATAGTGCTGGCACAATTGTTGGCAAAGGAGAAAGAAGGAACAACCTGTATGAGCTAAGTGCTCTTACAGCCACCGCTGGAGTGGGCACAAGTAAGCTTTGGCATGAAAGGTTTGGACACATCGGATTTGCAGTATTGAAGGAGATGCAAAAGCAAGGTATGGTTGCTCACCTACCTACAATAACTGAATTGAAGGAACCATGTGAAGCTTGTATGATGGGCAAGCAACAGAGAAAGGCATTTCCACAAGAAAGCAAGAATAGAGCACATGCTCCTCTAGAGTTGGTGCATGCTGACTTGTGTGGTAAGATGCCTACACAGGCCTTGGGGGGATCTTCTTATTTTATGTTGATTGTCGATGACTACAGTAGGAAGATGTGGGTGTACTTCCTTCGTGATAAGGCTCAAGCTTTTGGTAAGTTTAAAGAATGGCTAATACTTGTTGAGAATGAAACAGGGAAAAGTGTGAAGAAATTTAGAACAGATGGTGGTGGTGAGTTCAACTCAAAGGAGTTTGAAGGCTTTTGCAAGAGCAAAGGGATCAAGCGTCAATTGACGACGCCTCACACACCTCAGCAGAATGGTGTTGTGGAACGCAGGAATCGTACCATTGTGGAGATGGCAAGATGCATGCTAAAGGGCAAGGGATTGCCTAACCATTTTTGGGCTGAAGCTGTTAATACTGCAGTCTACATTCTAAATCGGAGCTACACAAAGGCTCTCAAGGGAAAAACACCTCATGAGGCTTACACTGGTAAGAAACCATCTGTTTCACATTTCAGAATTTTTGGATGTGAATGTTATGCACATGTTCCAGATGAGAAGAGAAACAAGTTACAACCAAAAAGCAGAAAATGTATCTTCTTGGGTTATAGTGATGAGCAGAAGGCTTACAAGTTATATGACCAAGAGGCAAAGAAGATCATCGCGAGCCGTGATGTGGTGTTCAAGGAGGAGCCGCATACAGTGGAGGAGGAGAAGGCAAGGTCTTCCACTTTATCATCAAGCGAAGAAGTAGTCCACTATGAACCTGTCCCGAGAGCTATCCCTATCCTTAAGGAGGAGGAAGCATCATCTTCAGATGATGAGGAAAAAGTTCACCAACCTGACATCACCCCACCGGAAAAGCCATTGCCGCGCTGGGTGAAGCAGCTCTATGACCACAATAATCCTATGCCTGCATCTGTTGAGGAGAAGGCAGACGGACCAAGGAGGTCTCAGAGAATAGAGGAGCAAAGGAGGGCTTCTGCTCACATAGTCAACATGGCCTTGATGGTTGAGATTATGAGAGAAGTAAAGGAGCCAACTGACTTAGAAGAAGCACTTGCAGATCCATCATGGAAGGCTGCTATGCAGGCGGAGTATGACAGCATAATGAAGAATGACACTTGGGAGCTAGTGGATCGGCCAGCAAAGCGGAAGATTATTGGCACCAAGTGGATCTGGAAGGTAAAGTACAAGGCTGATGGTACCTTAGAAAAGTACAAAGCTAGACTGGTTGCCCAAGGATTTTCACAAGTTGAAGGGTTTGATTTTCAAGAGTCATTTGCCCCAACTGCCAGAATGACCACTATTCGCACGGTACTTGCAGTGGCTGCCCACAAGAAGTGGCCAGTGTACCAAATGGATGTTAAGTCAGCGTTCTTAAATGGTGACCTCAAGGAGGAGGTGTACGTGGCTCAGCCACCAGGGTTTGAGGCCCCCCATTCTGAGAACAAAGTGTGTAAACTGAAGAAGGCATTGTATGGGCTGAAACAAGCCCCCAGAGCATGGTACCAGCGGATAGATAGGTTCTTTTTAAACTTAAACTTCAAAAGATGTGCCTCAGATGCTAACTTGTATGTTTACAGGGATGGTAAAAAGTCTGTAGTGATTGTCCTATATGTGGACGACCTTCTTATTACAGGTGACTATGAAGATATGATCAACCAAACTCGAAAGGCTTTGAGTTTTGAGTTTGAAATGACAGACTTGGGCTTGCTGCACTATTGTTTGGGGATTGAAGTCTGGCAAGAGCCAGGAAAGATCTTCATCTCTCAGAAGAAGTATGCATGGGAGATCTTGAAGGCATTTGGCATGACCGAGTGCAAGGAGATAGCTACACCTATGGAGGTGAATGTAAAGTTATCCGTTGAGGATACATCAGCACTAGCAGACATTGGGAGGTATAGGAGGTTGGTCGGCAGTCTAATCTACTTGTGTAACACCAGACCAGATATCAGTTTTGCTGTTGGTGTTTTGAGCAGGTTCTCAAACAAACCTCATGAGAGTCATTGGAAGGCTGGGATGCGGGTGCTCAGATACTTGAAGAAAACTCTTGACTATGGTATCACATACAGTTTCGGAACTTCTCTTGTGGGGAACTGTGACTCAGATTGGGCAGGAGACATTGATTCCAGGAAGTCAGTTTCTGGTTATTGTTTCTCTTTGGGTTCAGGAATTTTCTCTTGGATTAGTAAGAAGCAACCAACAGTGGCATTGTCTTCTACCGAAGCAGAGTACAAGGCAGCTTGTTTTGCTGCATGTGAGGCCGTATGGTTGAGAAGGATTCTATGGCATATGGGAGTGCAGGATGAAGAACCAACTGTGCTGAGATGTGACAATCAGAGTTGCATCGCCATTGCCAAAAATCCAGTGTTTCATGCACGCACCAAACATATAGAGATCCAGTATCACTATGTGCGTGATTTGATGGAGGATGGGATAGTGGAATTGGTCTACTGTCCAACAGAGGAGAATGGAGCAGATATCTTCACCAAAGCACTTACGAAGGATCTGCTTCAAGTTCATCTTCAGAGACTCGGCATTGGGCCGAGGAGATAGTTCACCTATGGGTGGACATTGAGGGGGGGTGTTAGATATGATCAATGCCCCACCCTCATTAGGTGCTACCAATGATCCATGCTGCTCAAAGTTGTAAGGCCCCCATTATGAGGAGAAGCCAAATGTGAGCCCGGACATTGGTTGAGTCCTGACTTGTATATCAGATGAGGTCTATGTGACCGGATGGCAAAAAGGTGACTGTTGTGGGTCTAATCTTTGGGTTAGACGGAGTGGTTAAGTTGGTAGCAACTCGAGACACATTGCATTGAGTTGCGTGGTAAGGGAGTTAAAAGGGGCCCCTATTGTGGGGTCCGGGGGCCGCGGAAGCGGCCCCTGGCTGGGGGGTCCCAGGGGGGCCAGCGGCCCCCCTGGCGGGGGTCCGGGGGCAGCGCCCCCGGCCCGATGGTAAAGGGAATATTCCCTGGAATATTCCCTGGCCGACTAGTGGAGGCTCATATGGTAGGTCGGTCAGCAGGCCGACCTAACGACCTTCGCGGGCTATAAAAGTTAAACCCCTTCGCAGCCATCTCACACTTATCTTTCACCCAGTCAGAGTTGTTGTTCCAGCTAGCCTTAAGCTCTTCACCTATCTTCTGTCTAGATCGCCATCTAAGCTTCATTTAGTGGAAGCGCACGGGTGGACAGAGCCATCTTTGTATCAGTTGTTTGGAGTTAAAGAATTTTACTGATTCTCCTCTTATCTGTTGTGTACTCTCTATCTCTTTCTCAGATTCTGTTCGCTGCGCCGTGTAATATTTTACACATGTCAATGTACAAAAGCTGAAATCTATGCAGTAGAAGGAAGTAGTACTTGGATTACTCAAATTCAAGTATAATGGCTTTGCTCATGTATGCTTTGCATGTCAGTTTGGGAAGTAGGCACGGTTTCCTTTCATGAGACATGTAAAAAACAACACTAGGCCTTTACAGTTGGTGCACTTTGATGTCTGGGGTCCTTCACATAATGCTTCTTTTGGAGGTGCACAGTATTATGTATCATTTATTGATGATTTCAGTAGGTACACTTGGCTTTATATTTTGAAGCATAAAGATGGTATGTTTGATGCATTCAAAGACTTCAAGAAGCATGCAAAAAATGAGGTGGACTGCTACATATCCTGTTTGAGATCAGATGGAGGAGGTGAATATGTCTCTAATTACTTTGACATGTATCTTGCTAAATATGGGATCAGAAGACAGCTTACATGTAGCTATACATTGCAGCAAAACGGTGTTGCAAAGAGGAAAAACAGGGTCCTGATGGAATCAGCTAGAGCTATGCTAAATGAGAAATGTCTGCCAAATGGTTATTGGGCTGAAGCAATGATGACCGGTGTCTATGTGCTGAATCGAACCCCTAAAATAGGGATTCAAGATGTCACTCCATATAAGAGGCTATATAGTCATAAACCTGATATTTCGCACTTAAAGGTATTTGATAGCATTGCATATGTGCATATACCGGATGAGAAGAGGAAGAAACTGGACCCTAAGGCAGTGAAGAGTGTGTTTGTGGGATATGCACAGGAACAGAAAGCTTATAAGTGTTATGTACCTTCTACGCATGAGACACTCATAATAAGCAAAGATGTGGTATTTGATGAGTTAGCATCCTGGTATGGGAATCCTGTTGCAGTGCCTACTGATGGCTCACCCAGTATGAGTCGTGTTGAAAATACTCCTGCAGAGAGTACTTCCATGAGTGGTCAAATAGGTGATGTATCATCTACAGTGAGTCCTTGGATAGGACGATTGCGCAGTCACACTACTGCATCCACTGACACGGATATGTCAGTGAGGGGGAGAACAGATAAGGGAAAAGAAAATGTTTTTGAAGATGTAACAGGTCCACTCACTGCAGGTTATGACTCATCTAGCAGTGACAACTTAGACAGTGAATTGGGGATTTTGTCTGTTATGACGCCAGGTGCTAGGCAGAGTCATTATGTGCCACCTCATGAGAGGCAAGCTCACAGTGAGCCACAGCTCAGGAGATCAGAGAGGGTCAGACGACCTGTTGATAGGTACATGTACACTGGATATTCAGCCCGTCATTATGCTTATATGACAAAAGTAACAGGTTTTAGAGAACCAAGTAAGTTTGATGAGGCAGTTGTTGCAAATGAGGATTGGCGTGCTGCTATGGATGAGGAATATTCAACTTTGGCTGAAAATGGCACATGGGATTTGGTACAGTTGCCTGAGGGCAAAACACCTATTGGCTGCAAGTGGGTGTGTAAGGTAAAATGTAAATCAGATGGATCATTGGAAAGATACAAGGGTAGGTTGGTTGCAAAAGGATATGCGCAGCAGTATGGTCTTGATTATGAGGAGACTTTCAGCCCTGTAGCAAAGATGGCTACAGTTATAACTGTGATTGCTTTGGTAGCAGCCAGAGGTTGGAAACTATGGCAGATGGACGCAAAGAATGCCTTTCTGAATGGAGAGTTACAGGAAGAAGTTTACATGGAATAGCCTAAAGGCTATGTGCATCCAGAATTTCCAGCACATGTATGCCAGTTGAAAAAGGCATTATATGGGCTGAAATAGGCACCCAGAGCATGGAATGCTCACATCAGCAGTTATTTGCAGCAACATGGTTTCTGATTGGGTGATGCTGATCATAGTTTGTTTGTGAATAAGACAGATCGTGGCTATGTATTCCTAGTTGTCTATGTTGATGACTTGATCATTACAAGAGATGATGAAAGTGGGATTGTTGAAGTAAAGACATGTTTATAGGCTGAGTTTAAGGTCAAGGACCTAGGAGAGCTGAAATATTTTTTGGGGATTGAGGTTGTCTCTACACCTCAAGGCATATGGCTGCTACAGAAGCAGTATGCTCAGGACATCTTACAGAAATATGGTATGGCTGATTGCAAGCCTATGGATATGCCTTTAGAGCAGAATGTCAAGCTGCAAATTGATGTTGGGACAGAGATTGAGAATGTTACCATGTGCAGACAGATGGTAAGCAGCTTGATCTATCTCACGATCACTAAATCTGACTTGAGTTATGCTATGTGGCTGATCAGTCAATTCATGCAGAAGCCTCACAAACCACACTTGGATGCAGTCAGGAGAATTCTGAGATATGTAAAGAGTACCACCAATCATGGGTTGTTTTATGCATATGGGAAACCCCTTGACTTGATAGGGTATACTGATGCTGACTGGGCTGGTTGCACTTATGATAGGAGGTCAACCAGTGGCTATGCATTTGGATTGGGTAGTAGCATGATCAATTGGCAGAGTAAGAAATAGCCTACAATTGCACTGTCCAGTACGGAAGCAGAGTATCGTGGTGCGGCCTTAGCGGCCTCTGAAGCTATGTGGTTACAGAAGTTGCTAAATGACTTGGGAGTACACTTGGACAGCAAAGTAAAGCAGTACTGTGACAATTTAAGCAGTGTCATGTTAGCAAGCAATCCTGTTTATCATACAATATCGAAACACATTGAGGTTCACTACCATTTCATCAGGGAAATGGTTTTAGCATATCAGATTGACTTGGAGCATGTGAAGACTGAAGACCAGGTATAGCAGACATCTTTACCAAATCACTTGCTAAAGATAAGTTCATTCACTTTAGACAGCTACTTGGAGTGATGCAGATGATTTGAGTTTTGTTTTGAGCTTGAGGGGGAGTGTTAGAAGTCAAGCTCACTTCAGTCCGTCTTTATGAGTGACCGACATATGTGACAGCTAGTGTGTGTGTACAACTGTCTCCATGTGATTACATTGAATAAGTCAATGGGTATGTGTCAGTGACCTGACTAGAGTTAGTTAGTTAGGTCTACACCTAGTCTAGTTTACTTTTACATTGTATTGTGTACTTCTTAGTTAGTTCTTGAATAATGAAGAAAACATAATGAGAGCCTGAAGGCTCATGGATACGGAGTATTCCTCCCAGACGCTTATGGATCATTCAGGGTGAGGTACCAATGCTTAATGTTCATGTTACATGCTTGGTTATGCTTCAAGATTGCATTTGAGCTAAGATTGGAGCTTTAAATCATGACATTGATTGTCATTCACTATTATTTATGGTTATTTGATGCTTGTATAAGAGCTTTGCAAGATACTTAGGTCAGATGCTCCCAGATGTATGCTACTTGGATCTAGGATGGATGGATGCCTTCCACATGATGTTTTGAGTTTTTTTTGCTCATTTGACATTTGACTTTCATTCTAATGCGAGCCACTTCTTGACATTTGGAGATTATATTGAGCTTTTGGTTATGTAGTTGAGCTTGAGGGTCTTACAGTGAGACCGTGGGAGTTGGTGACATATGCTTGGGACCCCACCCTAGAATGGTATGGCTGAGTGCATGAATATGATAATTTAGGAGTGAGTTCGCAGTATGCTTAGCCAAATAGGCTTAGCACAACATTTTTGGGCTAAGGTAGTTACTACTATCAAACACTTAATAGATCAGTTCCCATGCATTGCTCTTGACTATATGGTTGCAGAAGAGGTATGGTCTAGAAAACCTCCCTCATATGCTCATTTGCGTATCTTTAGTTGTGAGGCTTTTTGTCATGTACCCAAGGACAATCGCAATAAGCTAGATCCTAAGTCTAGAAAATGCATCTTTCTTGGTTATGGTGATGTAGGTAAGATGGGCTATCACCTATGGAATATATAGGCTTTGAAGGTTATCCATAGCCATGATATTTTCTATGAGGAGAAAATGCATAAGTAGCTTGAGCCTATCATTGAGGTATACTGGGTGATATTTTAGGAGGAGTCTCCTATTATTGTGTAGCAACTAGGTGCAAGCTATAGTAGTAGATAGATGATGCCCTAGTGGCCGAGGACCTTGATGCTCCATAGGATATACAAGCCCCATAGCCAGGGTCTACTAAAGATAGACGATAGCCTACATGGTTTGAGCCCTCTATGGATTATGTGAAGGCGACAGATGCTAGTGAGTCTCTTATCTATGATGAGGCCATGTGAAGAGGTGATAGTCACTCTTGGGAGAGGGCCATGTAGTTAGAGCATGACTCTTTTGCAAAAAAAAAAACATATGTGGGATTTGGTTCCTTTGCCTAATGGCAAGCGTGCTTTGCTATGCAAGTGGATGCAAGTTGAAAAGTATCCCTAGATGCCCGAAGTTGGGATAAAAGGCCAGATTGGTAAAAGGGTTTCAAGAAAGAACATGAGGACTTGCATGATGAGATTTACATGGAGCAGCCTAAGGGCTTTGCAAAACATGGTAGGGAGGAACACCTAGTGTGCAAATTGAGAAAGAGTCTTTATGGCCTTAAGTAAGTACCTAGGAATAGTACCACAAGTTTGATTCTTTTATGCACTCACAAGGATATTATCGCAATGATATAGATCCATGTTTATACACAAAGAAGGCTTGTGATGGTAGCCTTATGATTTTGATCCTCTATGTGGATGATATGTTGACTGATGGGAGTGCTCATGATGATTTGGATGCCTTGAAAGGTTACATCAAGAAGAGCTTGGAGATGAAGGACATGGGATAGGCTTCACATATTCTTGGGATGCACATTATGCACAATCGCTCTAAGGGGCTTCTCTACTTGTCACATGAGTACACCCAAAAGGTCCTTGTTGGGTGGGTTCATTTGTAGAATGCTAAGCCTATTGTCTGTCCTTTAGCTTCTCATGTGAAGATTAGTTAAGCCAATTGTTTGTAGTTTGATGAGTAGAAGGCTAACATGGCCAAGATCCCTTATGCATATATAGTGGGAAAATTGATGTATGCTATGGTAGCCACTCGTCCTAATAGAGCACTTGCATTGGGAGTTGTGACATGCTATATGGCTACACCTGACAGACAACATTAGGATGCCATCAAGGATATCGTGAGGTACCTGAAGGGCACAACAACTATGTGCATCTATTGTGGTGGCCAAGATACATTGCTCCTGGAGTACACTAACTTTGATTATGTAGGACATGTAGACAATAGAAAATCCACCTTTGGCTATATCTTCACCTTTGCTAGAGGTGTTGTTTCTTAGATGTCTAGGATGCAGAAATGCATGGCCCTATTTACTATAGAGGCACAATATGTTGCACCCACCATTGAGGCTTGCAAGGAGGCTATTTGGTTAGATAGACCTTGGCATTATTGATGTGACTCTACACTACATTCAAATTCTATAAGTACTATTCAATTGGCTAAGAATCCAATCTTCCATGCGAAGACAAAGCACATTAAGGTGAGTTACCACTTTATTCAAGAGGTTGTTGAGGACAAGTCCATAGAGCTTGTCAAGATCTCAACTAACCAATATCATGTATATTTGCTCACTAAAAGTCTCTCAACAAAGCATTTTGTCTTCCTTAGGAAGTTGATGGGTGTTGAATGAGATGACGTCTTTCCTTATCTTGTTCTACTTATGTACATTTGTATTTTGTCACTTTTTTCTTGTTCTCTCCTCACTAGGGGTACATTTACCTTTAAGTGGAAGGTTATTGGAGGTAAAGGTGTATGTACCTAGTTGCTTGTGTATTAGTTACATTGATAGTACCCGCACACCTGTACACTGCAGGTAGTGGGCACCCATCATTGTCACTTCATTCTTTATTCTTTCAGTGACATTTGAATAAAGAAAAGGCCGGTCACATATTGTGATTGTTGGAGTTCCCACATTCTCTCTCTCTCTCTCTCTCTCTCTCTCTCTCTCTCTCTCTCTCTCTCTCTCTCTCTCTCTCTCTCTCTCTCTCTCTCTCTCTCTCTCTCCACGATAGCTCCTACTTCGGCTTCATGCTTCCACTTCAAGGTTCACTCCCTTCATTGGATACATTTGTTACATTTGAAATAGTTTCAGTACCATCTAGAGCTTCCATGTACTCTTTGGATGTTTTCATTGCTAAAAATTTAATTGGTACTACCTCTATCTCTTTTAGGTATATTTTAGTGGTTCTTGTAGTTGGTGTAATTAAAGCTTTATGTAACATGAAGAAAGCTATTGAATTTGGTACATTTGGTTCCTTTGGTATTAAGTATTTTCTTGTACTCTTTGGTACCTTTGGTGTTTATTGGTACATCTTCGCGCTATTTTTTGTATAAAGCTTTCCTTTGGTGTTGCTTGTAGCTATTATTGGTATCTTTTGGTGGAAATTTGGTACTCTTTGGTACATTTGATACATTGGCTATCATTGCTTCAATGGTTGATAATGGGTACTATGGTTGGAAGTTTTGGTACTATTACTTGGTTCATGTGATATTTTGTTTTTATAAGTTTAATCCTTTTTATTTACTTCACTTGTGTTGACAGTCATATTATGAAAAATGAAGATTACCAAAAATCGAGCACGGAAAAATCGAGCAAGGACCCAAGCCAAGTGGCAAGAGACCGAGCAAGTTGTTTTGACAGTGTCATTTAGAACTCGTAGTCATATCTTAAAGTTTTAGATTCTCAAAGAAAGTGCATACACAAGCCTAGTAATGGAATTCTCCCTCACAAGAACAACATAGCAACAACTTACAACATAGCAACAACTTATTGACATTAGCAAAAGAAACTTGTATTATCTCAATCAAGAAATCACAAACATAATTCAAAATGCGACTCTATTTTAATGAAGCAAAAAAGGAATGACAACATATAACCATCTATAAGACACTAGAAGAAGAAATTACAGATGTCCCAAAAGTTACTGACTTATCTATGGCACAAACCTAATATCTTGCTTTACATAATTTCTTGCTTCCTTGTCATTTCTGCATTTCCACAATGGATCAAGAAATCCAATCAAATGCCAAACATCCCTTATACATTCCTTTTATATAGCACTAGTAGAAGGAATATTGCGGTGTCCCAAGAGTGCTTGACTAAGCTCTAACTTTGTCATTGCAACTTGGTGCATAAATTTGTGTATTGTAGGTTGCAAACCAAACACCCTAATGAACACAAAATATATATGCTCACATGGCACGTACAACTCACTCTTGACAAGAGCACATTGGAAATTTGCATACATTAACCGCAAAGGAGATTCCAAATTTCTTTGAATCAGTTGTTGAAATCCAAAAAATGTGTCTCTGCTTGACTGACAACTATCTCACGCACTACCTCTACTTCCATTATAAGTGCTCTATTAATGCGATCTTGGCTTGCCTTGCTTATCTTCTCCTTCCATCTTACAATGCGGCCATTACCTCTGCTCGTTGGGTGAACATTGCATGGTGTTGTCTAAATAGTGGAAACACTATGTTTTACACCCTCCAAAATAAAACGCGTGTTGATGAGTTTGGTTGTCTCTTCTACAAAAAAACATGTGCCTCTAGAAACCTTTCAAAGAAGAGGACCTGGCCCACAAGACTTCTGAATCTTCTCATCCACTCTAGCTGAATGAATTACACTCGATGGACAAAAGTAGAATATTCGCCAAATCTCCTTATCCTTATACTGTCGACGTCCTTTGAAGCAAGGTGCAGGAATACCCTTGAATGGCCCTTCCTTCTTGTCAAGAACAAAAGCTCCACAACATTTGGCTCTCCCTTCCAAAATACCCCAACATGTAGATTGACATTTGGTGGTGTTCTCCGGATAGCCCATTCTTTCACATCAACCTCACTCTCTTTTGGCATCCCATGAATGCATGAAGCACCCCCTTTTGGTCTTGGAACATGAATAGTAACATTCTCATATTTTGGCTGATGACTATGTATCAAGTATAATTTTTGCATCCATATTTCTTCTCTTGCGCATCACACTTTTCAGGATTATCCTCTAAACATCTGGAGCAACAATATCTTGTTCCTCCAACACTGTTGATGCAAGGTCCACAAGATTTTTTTTTGCTCAAACCCCTTCGTCTCCGGACATAAATCTTTTCTTAATTTGATTTAAACTCGACCCAGACCCCTCATGTCTTCCTGTCAAATAGGCCTTATAATGGGCACTTTGCAAGACTAACATGGCAAGGTCTGTAGCTAAAGCACAGAACAAGCTAAATTGTTGGGCATATCCCAAAGCTGCTCGCATGGATGCATGCTTAGACTCTGAGAGATTACCTATAGACACAAATGGACCTCCACCCCCTTGTGTCAATACCCATTTTTCCTAATGAAATCCCTGCACCTCCCACCAAGATAACCATGTCTCTAATGAATGTAGCTCTGTCTCATGCACATGTCCCAAACTCCAAAATGTAACAAGTTTGTCCTTTGCTGATGCGGTTGACAATTCACTTGGTGCATCTCTCCATCATCGGCACAAATCCTTATGCTCTTCTTGAAATTGTGGTTTGATATAAACTCTTTTCCTAGTGAAAAGAACATGAGCGTTCCTTGAACATCATCACATTCCTTTTACCTTTATTGAAAATAGTACGCACTGCAAGCCAATTTGCTTGTGCCTCATCAGCCATGAAACCTACAAACTCTGCACTCTCAAATCCACACTGCTGCAACCTTTCATTCATCAAAGTCCAAAATAAAACATGTGCATTTGTATTCTCCACCTTGAACTCACCTACTACAATTATAAGCAATTCTTTGACAAAAGGGTGATAAACATGTGCACTCATTGTGGTGTAGCCACTTGTCCTGTGCACATAATCAAAGTGGACAAATTGTTTCTCTAATGGTCCACCCAGCCTCATTTGATTAACCAAGTCGATCCCACTTCCAAGACCCACAAAGGACATCTTAAATACATGAGGCTCCACATTGCTTGCAATTGGTTTGGAAATAAGAGGCTATGAAAGAAAGGGTATCATCTTGTTGTAGTAGTTGTATCTGTAGGGTAGCAATAATAAATAGAAGACTCACACACAACCAAGCATTCTGGTAAAGTAGAGCAATGTCAACAAACTAAAGTCCCGATTTCAGAACTTAAAAACCTAATTGTGTGCACCTATTTAAGTTTTCCCTTCCATTGAGATTGATTGCTTCCCTTCATCTCTTCATAATATGGGCACTCCACATTACCACATCTTAGATGCCTTCCACAAGAACAACGCCTAACAACATCGTCAAAACATTCCTTCATACATGTGTTATACTCCACCCACACATGACCATCATATCTTTGCTCCATCCTAGCCATTGGCTTACCTTGTGGCGCAATAGGGAGCTCAAAAACAATATCCCCATCATACTATGATGGAAGTTCATCAACTTTCCTAACTTCATATGCTTTCATTAAAGCATTGAGAAGAGTGTTGTTAATAGGCAATCGTCTAATCAGAGACAAGATACTGAGAACTTTATTTTCTATGGGTGTCCCTAAACTAGATAGACATGGTTCAAGGATTGATGGAGTTCCCAAATAGGAAAAATAGGGATTTTTTACTAATGATGAGAATATATGTTCACCATCATCTCTACCATGTACAACATCCTTGGAATGTAGAGATAAAGTAGACATAGTGCATTCCCTAGGCATTGTTGCAGTAAGTTTAAATGCATAAACACCATCAGCTAGCTTTATCCTAGGCACTACACTGCTTTGATTCTCCATTGATGAGTTATTATTACCTAAGGAGAAGTACTCTTGAAGCTCTCTCTCTGTCAAAATAACATCTTCTGAATCAAAACGGACGGATAAAATTTTCAAAGAGCCAAAGCAAAGAATATCAATGACATGCACCATTCTGCTTGCGAGATGCAGTTGTTGACAAATGTTTGAAAATATATCAAGCAGGTCAAAATCATTCTCCCTAGTATTTAAAACCATGCACCACTCTACTTGCGACCAATGCACAACTATCTAATTAGTTACTATATGGCACCCAAAATTCATCCTATAACTAGCTATATGTGATCATGCAGGTAACGATGCGATTACTTATCTCTCATCCTCATTTCTGATTTGTTTCACTAGTGAGATGAAGTGTTTTTTGTGGTCTCACCAACGAGATCATATGTCCTCTCTAGTGTCATGGTAGTGGTTGTCTCACCCTGAGTGTGTGTTTGCGTGCTAGTGACCTCATAGCACCTAGGGAAAATGGAATCCTGAAAAGCATGAAGCTTTGCACCTTTAGTTGACACAAGAGATTCTAGAAAGCAAAACCCTTAGCACAATAGTCCTCACTAAGCATGAAGAATAGTGCTAAAAGAATAAGAACTTTAGGAAGCCCAATCATTGCATGGACATTTGAGAGTCTAATCACATGGGTAGATGTGTCCCCATGCAAGCCTCGAAGCCATATCTTCACATGGATGTTTGATAATCCAATCACATGGGTAAGTGTATGCGCATGATGCAAGCTTCCCTTCTTTCAATTTTTTATATGCCATTTTAATTCCAACTTTGTGTAATATAGATTTCTTCAAAGGCATAAAAATAGATACTAAACTCTCTCTGAGTTTGCAAAAAATAACCAAATGAAAAAACTAAAAATGGGTAAAATCCCTACAAAGTAAAATCAAATATTTTATGTGATAGAGGTTTGCGATGTCCTAAAAAGACTGAAGCATTTCTATCCAACCAAATATCCCAGAGGTATACTCCCCTAATGCATGTCCATTGTAGAGCTGGGAGTTTTTTTGCATAGCAGTAGTTGGAGTAGATTCTTTTGCTTGCTCACTAGGAGACCTTGAGTTCATTACGCTAGCACTGTGCCACAACTAAGAAAATGTCATTCCTTGACTCTCTCTTTTTGTGATCTCACAACAACACCACGATCCCTTTCTCTACTTCTTTGCTCGTGGTTCTTTGCATCGTTATGTTGACCAATATCCATGGACTGCACTAGCTCGAAGTCGTTGCAGCTCAAGACGCATTGTAACCGGGATTCTCCATTGCTAGAGAGAGAGAGAGTGGGCTATGTAGTTGTCTGATGTAGCAGGTCTAAACAATGCACCTATTTTTTTGGGGGGGAAGAGAGAGAGAGAGAGAGAGAAGGTTATGGAAATTTCTACTGTGGTAGTGAGGAGAGGAGAGAGAGAAAGAGAGATGTTGAGTCTTGACCTTGACCCCTCTCCCAACCTCACCACATCCACAATCAATTGCAATGCCCATTAATAGGGTGCCTTGGTACTTCAATCCTTGATTTGAAATATTTTAATCCTTCAATTTCTTAAAAATAAATTCTTCTACCCAATGGGATTGTAGCATACTAGTTGGTGCATGGGTTGAGTTTCACCAAAGGCACAATCATTAAGCAACTAAAAATTGGTTTATTCTACACACAAATCACCAAAGGCATGTGGTTTTGTGCCACTAAACCATTATTTTGGCATGGTACTTTTGTTTTCAATCATTCATTGAGAATAAACTTTAAAGAAGTCAGATGCATCACCTTCAATGTCTTGCCATTGCATACAAATGGCCCTTTGATGACTCTCTTAAAATCTTTCCTCTCAATTTTCAAATCTCTGTTTCCATGTTTTCTAAACCACATCAATATTGAAAGCATAGATCGTTGTTTGTAAATTGATTGCAAATATGTCTAGTTGTAAATGTCTACATATTGATCTGGATTATGAGTATGAATCCATTTGCAAGAGAAATTAGGTGTCTGTTAATACACTAAGTGCACTAGATGCAATGAGATTAGAGGATAAAAAGCATATCAATCTATGGACTGATGGCAAGTTGTATCCTGTGGATCCCACAATGAGAAGTACCCCTTCATTCTTGTCATGTTCCTCATTGCTGAGGTTTGTTGGAGATGATAACCAAGGGCTTCTAGCTTATACATAGAATCTAGCAGGCCATTCAAACATTTTGAAGTTGTAGAACCAGTGGCTAATTCAGGAGAGAGATACAATGATAAAGCAATTGGAGAAGAGCTAAGAAAAAATAAGGAGGCTTGAAACCAAGCTATGTGCAGCTAAGTGGAAGGAAAAGATGCTTGGGTGGCATGAGAGGTAGAGAAGTTTAAAGAATATCGAGAAGCGGGGGTTGCAAGAGAAGAATATCGAGACTCTCAAGCCTAGAAGCGGAGGTTGCAAGAGAAGAATAATTGCAATATGATAACAATTGGTCACTCGCCCTAAACTACTTGTATTATTCTATTCTGTGTCAGGAGCATCAAGTCCAAAGTAAGTGGTTATTCTATGAATGTGTTATGAATCCACTCTCATATGCATGATATTGTTGTTGTAATCAACAAGGCCATTCTCCATCTAGACAAAGCAACAAGGAATGTGGAGAAAGCATCAAAAACCTATAGCAACATCATTCTTCCCAAAGCTATAAGAAGCATGTTGACCGAGAACAGGTTTAAGAAAGCAAAGGAGCAATGTGTTGAAAGTTTCTACAAGGGTCTTTGCCTAGACAAAGAGGAGATCCAAAGCACCTTGGACAAGGTGGGGATTAGTAGAAAAAGCTACACCCAACTCTTTAAAGTTATGCGCAAGAGACATTGAAGAAGAAAAGGGTTAAGGGGTCTTTTCTTCCAATGCCAACTTTAGTTCAACAAACAAGACATAACATCAACCAATGAGTCTTGGAAGTCCTTCATGATCCCTTTCACATCATAAATAGCTATCTTGGAAACATTAGGGCCAAAAATGTTTCAAAACGACACTCGTAAAAAAATGATTAAGTTGCTAATTAGAAGAGATTTAGAAGAGAAAAACCCTCCAAATTTGGCTGTCTGAACGTGATTAATGAGAGAATGTATGATTCATTTAAGAGGTCGAGTATTAAATATCATTAATCTTTAATGGACGTTAAGTGTCACCTTTTCAATCTTATTCTCTTGGAAATTGCAAAATCTTGTATTTTTGAATTTTTGCACCAAAAGACACTGCTCATTTATTCCTCGACGTTCATTTTCTGCACCTCTCCTTCATGTGGTTCTATTTCCTTCGCTGTGATATTGTTGCCCTGTTTAGGGTTCCCTACCAAAATGTTTACCAATACCTCTTCTAGCAATACAAGCACAACCCCACCACACAAGTATAAACTTACTATTCAATTAGATCCTGTCTATTCATCTTGCAGGAGTATACACCATCGAGCATTGTTGGACAAGGATGAAGCTAACAGGTTGCGATCACAAGGAAAGAAGGATGTAGACTTATGGATGGATGGAAATATTTATCCTCCGGACCCTTCTACAGGTAAACATCCTCCTTTTTACAATATTCACGACTTCATAAGGTATGTTGGAGATGGTTGTGATGGAATGCTTGGCTATTGCATGAGGTTATATTCTGCATCTTTTACATTTAGAGAACAAATGCATGAAATTAAGGAAGCATTAACATTGGCACAAATAACTATTTCTGAGCTAACGGACAAGGTTGATAATCTAGAAAACTCTAGTAGCCATTGCAAGAAAAATTATTGCACTTGAAAGAAACTCCAATAGGATTTAGACAGAGAAAAAGACCAATTAAAAATATAATGGACTTGTGTAGTCGAGTCAAGAAAAGGAGACTAAATCTTGCAAAGAGATGTGTCTCTAATATTTCAGGTATTAATATTTGAGAGAATAATGAGAGGATTAAGCTTATTAAATAAACCATGACAAAGAAGAAAATTATAAGGATTCTTAAATCACCTGAAAATGTAGACTTGAGAAGCCAAACTTTGAAAGAGTTAGTGAAAGATTTAAAAGGAACAGTTAAACCAAATGAAATAGTGGAGACATGTAACAGTATGGGTATTAGTCGTAGAGGTTATCGTGTCTCTCTAAATTGCGGTTTATAAATCTTAAATGTCAAATAAGTGCATTTGGTTTGCCTCAGCCTCTTGCAGTTTCAATTGCTAGGACAGCTATGAATCGTAGGATTCCAGATGCTTTTGGAGAGTATATCCATATTGAAGGATCTATGCCCTATGAAAAACATAAAACAAATGCCTTTTTTGAATACAATAGATTTAATAATATTTGGATTGATCTTAAAAGAGTCCAGATTGCAATGGTCCATATGTATAAATTTATTGTCCAAGAATGTGGTGTTATTATGAAGTTCGCACTGAAATTGGACGAAGCACAAATTCAAAAGGGACAAAAGATAGAAAGAGTCAGCATCTATATCATGAACACAACACTGGATTACAGTATTGGTAGGGGGCAAGAACAAGAGTTTAAGATACAATCCGAGATGGAGGTTTGGTGGATTGGTGCAGCCCAAGTACCAACTGAAAGTCATGAAATATTGAAATGGTTATTCTCTCATACATGTATTCCTGATACTATAAAGTCTCAAAGTGAAGGTGAAATGTTGATAGTCAATGGTGTTGGTAGTTTTAATGTTGAATGGCATATGAGTGCTGACTTAAAAAGTATCAAATGTATGCTTGGATTAAGTAATGGGGCCAATGCAAAATATTCTTGTATTTATTGCATGGAGAGTTTGGGATCCAAAGAATGGAGTACTTTGCGGCCAGCAAGAAAAGCCCCGACTCGGAACTCTATAGATTTGAGCAAGTTCAAAAATGTGAATGGCTTGTGGGATCCTATTCTCTCAATCTCTCTAAGGAATGTTCATATTTGTACATTACATGCAGAGATTAGAATAATTGATAAGTTGCTTAGATTGCATCTTAACTATGCATATTCAATAAAACATGTATCTTTGTCATATGGCTGCATTGATAAATGTGAGGCTTTACTGTCAAAAATGGATTTTCATACAGATCAAGTTCACCTGAGAAAGGATTTAATAGCCTCAAGGAAAACAAGAGAGGTCTTAGCAGATGTCTCTATGGGGGGTGCAAAAGCTAGACGATTTCTAAGAAATCATACTGGTAAACAAATGAATGTATTGTGGGAGTGCTGGAGAGAGTTGTGTGCAATCACAACAAATGTTGCTAGCACACCTCGAATTGCATTCCTACGAATGGAGGTTTGGAGACACCTTGACATATTTTAAAAAATGCTCAGGGAACAAAAGATAACATCTAATTATTTAGAAGAGTACAAATGTTCAATTGTGAATCTTGTTCAAGCAATTAAGGAAGCTTGGGGAGAAAAGGATATTACTTTCTACTTGGTAAGATAGACATAAATTTGAACCTTTTTGCTTTGAAAACAAGGTTTAGTGATTTAAACGGATTATTGATTGTTGGGTTGTCACAACATATTCTTCTTGTTCATGGGCCTTATTTTGTGGAAGAGCAAGGGCCCCTAGCAACTTACAATAGCCAAGGTATGGAGAAATCTCACTACCAAGCATGTATGTGTTTCTTTCAGAGCACTAGACATGGAGGAGGAGCAACAAAAACCAATGCCCTTTAGGAGTTATTCAATTGGTTTTTTCGAAGACAACTTCAAAGATCGAGAACACAATAAATGCGATGGAATCTAAAATACCGATACTATTTTCAAAATATTATATACATGGCTAGCTTTTAAGAGCCTTTACATCCTCATCCTCCTCAGGAATTTTTCCTCTATAATGTAAAAGCTTTCTTCTCTTGTATCCAGCTATGGATTTGATATCTGTTTGTTTGCTGCTAAAACATAAGATGAGTATGCCAGGAAGTATCCAACCCTAGAGGCAGAGAAGCTGGGACCATAACCAAATATTCGAATGGCTACTATCTTTTCCAAAAACATAACTTTGTGTGCATTGTACTGCAAACTTGAGTATCCAAGAATCCTTATAAGTGCTTTAACACAAACAATTGGCCATGAGGCCTCCTGTGAGAAAGTGCTATGCAAAACCAACATAATATTGGGATCAATCTTCGATATATAATGCCCAAGTGCAACATCCTTTAGGGAACTACCACAAACTCTCGATCCTTTGGCTCTTCCCAAGAAATTATCTGCATCTGCAATCTTCAACTGTAAAAGCAACATTTAGAATGAAAAAAATGAAAATATGTATGTGGTTCCACAAAAACAAAAGAATGCGTTACCATTTGATTTTCATCACTCTCAAGTTTGCTTGGATTCCATAAGCTAATTGATGTCTCCTTGACATCCTTGAGATCCTTTACATATTCTGACTCCTCCCTTCCGAAATTGGAGATTCCAAGCTTCTCTTGAAATTGGTCAAACTCTTTGTCAGCAGCCTGTAACTCTTTCTTAGCATCTTTAACCTTGCTTAAACATAGGGAAAAAGTATTTGATGCATCTATAAACTTATCATAAAAATTTTGAGTATCTAATTTGAGTAAGTCCTCCTTGGGACTCATTTTCAACATCCACTATGCCTTTTGCATCTACAGATGCCTTTGCAATAACTGCCAAGCAATAATCTTCTCTCAAATTGAAAAGAATTTGGAGATCAGACAATAATATGTACTCCTTGTCTTTAATTGGGAAAGTAGGCATAGATGGAACAATAAGGCTTTAAGGAGTGTTAGATGGCTCATCAACCTCTATAGTGGTCTCTTCAATTACTATCTCTACTCTGAATTCAACAACATCCAGGTCCTTTACAACTAATGCTTCCATCTGTGTGTCTAGTTGCTCCTCAACATCAACTTCATCTACAATCTCTTTAATTAGAAGGCAACAGCTAGATAATTTTGAGGTTTCTTTATGCTTTTCATCAAATCTTAGAGGATAATTTCACAAGGGCAAATACAATGAATGTAGTAGACTTAAGCATAAGCTTGCATTTTATTGGGTGTAAACAGCATAACTCAGGTGCATAAAATCTATCAAGAGAATGATAACCACATTTCTTGGTAAACCAGGACTTCTCAGTGCCTGACCTTCCAACTAGGGTGTGAACATACTCCTTGGAATCCAACTAAACAATAGGATATGCCAACTCTTCAAACTTTGCAAAATCTTCCTTGATAAACTCATTTGAGAAATTGAGAACTTGATCAAGGTCCCACCCTGGATTGAAAATCTCCCTAGTTGTTGGATAGAAACCAATGCCAATATTGTTTTCTATGAGAAAATTCAAAAGCTTCTCAGAGGCCGTGACATCTGTAATTTGAGACAGCCTTGGGATCCTCACAAGAGACTTTGAAGCCTTTCCCTTCTTTGGATCCTTGCTTGAACCTTCAGTTGTCACAGACATATGAGATGCTATTAAAACATCTGAGGCATCTGACTCCTTTGTCATTGTGGGCTCAAGGACTCTTTTCCTCTTCATAGATGTGGAGGTAAAACATGTGTGACATCTCTGTACCAGACATCTTCTTGAGATTCAATAGCTCAAGACTACTTACCTATACAACGTGAATATCAAGGTATAAGCTTTTTGAAGTGGTGCACTCGCTCCATGTTGGAGGATCTAGGAATACAACATGAATGAGAGCCTTTCAGAATCTCCAACACCAATATCGCACCGTTTCCGCAAGAGTAGGAAAATGAGTGCTAGACGAGTCAGTAATACGATGCGATAGGAAGAAAATCAAAAGCTTTCTATTTATCTTCTCACGCTCTGTTGGACAATATAGGAATAGGATGAGCTAGGAATACGACACTATATTATTGTGCCTACGGTGAGGACGATCTTGACGGAGGGGGGTGACAGAGTATGGACAGAGGGGGTGACAGAGTATGGACGGAGGGGGGTGACGTGGAGATTGAAGACGGAGGGGGGGTGATGGAGTATGGATAGAGGGGGGTGATGGAGGGATGCAGGGGGTAACGGAGGGGGTGATGCAAGAGGTGACGGAGGGGGTGATGGAGAAGGTGATGTAGGGGGTGACGGAAGGGGTGTCATTGATGAACAAGGAGATGGAGGGGGTGATGTAGGGGTTGACAGAGGGGGTGACGGAGACGGTTCAACTCACGAGGAAATGGAGAAGAAAAGTGCGCGAAAAAATTTGGGTTTCCTTAAATAGGCGCAAGGGCGAGAACAAGGAATATTCTAGAAACCCTAATCAAACAGCCAATGAGAACATGACACGTGGAGATTAGCACCCACGAGTATACAAGAACTTCTTAGTTGGCGCGAACGTGATTTCACACCTTACATCGCGACTGCATTTGTTCAACAACTCTGACATATCCGACTGACAGAGGTGCCATATGTCCAACATTAGTGACGCCAAAAGCTACTGAATTGTCTGAAACAACGCAATAGAATACTTCAGCAAACTAAAGCAAGAACCTTCATCGCGTTGTATGGTGCTCAAATCTCCAAAATAGCACGATATCATTCATCAGCACTTTTGCAACATCCTCAATCGCGTCGTATCGGACTTCACTGCTGCAACTGTGGAACTCGTGCTTTCGATTGCGTTGGAATTTGTCAATACAAAGTGATTAGGGCAAAGTAAAAACTCAAATTCGCTCTATCGTGTTGTATTGGTTCAACCTTTATTGCAAAGCAAGGAGGAGGAGTTTAAGGCTTCCATCTAGTCTCTATTATGGCGGGATGGGAGTCATTTGTCTTTGTGTTTAGCTTCCTTATCGTGTCGTGTGGGTCTTGATGACCAGGACAAAACAAAGTGCAAGGAAGGTCTTGGTGACGAAATCTTCTAAAGAAGGTCCTGAGCTAACTGTTGAGGAGACAGTTTGAAGAAATTGTTGTCCCTATTACACCAGCTGGTAAAGTTTGTTCAGGTGAATCCTCAGAGAACAAGTTATCTGGTGAGTTTGAGCCCTCAGCTTCTCCTCACTCTCAAGTTCCCAAGGAAGTCCCTGTGAGGAAAAAGAGAAAGTCAAAATGATTTTACATACGGAGATAGTTTTTGTAGAGATAAGGAAAGCTCAAAAGTCAACTAGTCACCTCATTCCTAAGGCTGCATTTTTTAGACTGGTCAAGGAGATATTTGATAGATTGTTCTCTGTTTGCTTCTATGGATGACATCAACAAGAGGTGGCAGTTGTCTGCCCTACAATACTTCCAAGAGGCAACAGAGGATTTTCTAATCGATTTTATGAATGATGCTTATATTGCAGCTGCCCATGCACATCGAATTACATTAATGAATAAAGACTTTAGTATGGTTAGCAGACTTAGATATAGGTTTGACAAAGTTTTGAAGCCTCTTCCATCAATTGATCAAAAGGCATTTGAAATCCTCAATGTTCCACCCAGGAGAAAGCAGAAAGAGCCACCAGCACCCAAGATTGAAGAGGTTACCCATTTGTATCCTACAAGGATTTCAAGTGAGCAAGAGGTTGTCTTGGAGGAGAAAAGGAAAGAGGTAATAGAAAATGAGGATCTGATTTGGCGGCAGAGAAAAATTTTGTCTCTTGGCCAAGTGAACTACAAGAGGATGGGCAAAGTATACTGCCAAATGGTCGTGAATGTTTCTGTTAGTCCTGAGAAAGAAGACTACCTCAGCATTTCTCTAGAGGATAAGATCCTATTTGAGAAAAAGGATACTCAACTAACAGATTCAGTAGTTTATTGTTGTTTGAGGTAAGGTCTTTTGCTTCTCTTTATTTATAATGAATTTTTCCAAGGGTCCTTATATTGCAGTCATTCTCTTATTCATTCTTTACTTTGTATACAAGGCATATTTTGCTTCTCTTAGCATTGATATTGCTAAGGGTATATTTGTTATTGATCCACTTCTCTCTGTGGATTTGTTTTCAAAATCTGATTCAAATATTGCAAGGTTTTTTAAGGACTTCGATAGCGTCACAAACCATCATATTTTTTTTCCATATATTGAAATGTACTTTCTTCAACATTCTATCTCTTGATGATTTGTCTTCAAGGTTATTTCTCACTTATGTTTTGGTTTGTAGAGGACACTGGAGCCTAATCTATATCGACATTCTTGCAAGTGAGGTCATTTTTATGAATTCTCTTTCAGGAATCCATGGCCAATCAAATATGTATTGTCAATAAACGCTCTTTATTTTATCTTTTATTGGATAAAGTTTATAGTATTCGCTAATAAATTAATATGTGTAGTGCTACTAGACTTGTTACTACTCACTTGGACACCAGCTTTCAAAGCATTGTTGATCCTCGGAGACCTTTCAAGTTCCTGCTTCAAGAGGTCCCATTGCAAAATGATGTACACAGTTGTGGCTGGAAAGTGGTTTCAAATGCTTCGAGGATAATAGATTCAATGTTACTGAATGTAGAGGGGGTGAATGTAAGTTTCCTATGCTTTATCCTTTTTATAGTGAAAGTCTCTTACTACTTCAAATAACTTGTGTGCTTTGTTACAGTGCAGAGACTACCCTGAGTCATACATGTGGTGGATACGAGAGAGGTGTATTGAACTAGTTTTAGATAGGGCAATTACACCGGTGGACCCAGATTCCCCTCTCCCAGCTAAAAATTCCAAAGGATGGGCAACAACAAAGGACAAAGGCAAGAAAATGGCAACCACCAAGAAAAAGAAGTCTCCAAGGTCCAAACAAAAGGGGCCCAAAATGAAGGGCATCCCTAAGCTTTCTCCATTGAAATTTAGTCCATCCCCTCTAAAGCCCAAGGAGAAAAGAGTGCATGAGGTAATTAAGTTCTTCAAGCGACCTAGGAAAACACCTACTAAGAGGAAACTAGCAATGATGGATGAAATTATGGAAGATGAAGCAACTTTTCCGAAGAAAGAGAGAAGTCTTAAGGATGGAGAAGCTAAAGAACAGCCCGAGGATGGAAAAGCCAAAGATCAAAGAGAAGCTAAAGAATAGCCTTATAATTACCAGTTTGTCTATTTGTACTGAAGTAACATTCCCCTTGTGTATACATCTGTAGTGCAATATTCTAACCCAAAATGTAATGATATGTCATTTTGATCTTACCCATGAAAGACGATTTTTTGTTCATAGAATCATAGAGAATTATAAAGCTTGTACCAAGTCTTTCCTATTAAATTGTACTGCAATTTTGTAACTCATGATATAATGAAATCATTTTGGTCCACAAATGGCGATTTGTTATTCACAGAATCATTGCAAAGCTTGTACCAAGTTTTTTTAAATAGTACTTAGCAATGTGTATAATTCCATGTTTCTGGCAGCAATATTTGTGAGCAAAAGAAAGATTCAAAATTATTTATACATGCATATTTATGGTCCAAAACTCACAACACTAGGAGGCAAACAACTCATACATGATACAGAGCTCTCAGCTCTTTTTCCAATTACAGCACCATTTACCTTGAACTTATATCCAGGAGTAACATTCTCTAGAAACTCCAAGGTGTCTCTTACATCCTTAAGGCTCCACTTTGAAGTAATGTTCACCTCCTTTACTTCTTGTGCGGTAACTTGTACTGTAAGTTTCAATGTCTTACAATCAATATCTGAATCTAAAGGAACCCAAGCACCCAATCTAAGTTTGTATCTTTTGTAATCAAAACCTATGATAAGAGATTGTCAAGATATATTATAGGATAAACCCAATGATCGAGGACACACATTGCACCTTATAAAGTCACCTTTGTGATCAGATTCCTTGACTTTCCAACATAAACCAAAAATTTTGTCCAAATCTTCCTCTAAAAAATTTATGTTTAGCCATGAAACCTTCGTCTGTTGTAAACATGTTGTTTTAAAACAAGCTACAAAAACATGCAAAGGTAAAAACCATGATAAGCATACTCTTCTCGAGATCCTTCTAGGAGTCGTAGCCTTTTGAAAATCTTGAGCAATTTTGAGTTTAAAACTCTCCATTGTTGCTTCATCAGGCATCTCCCAATCCAAAGATGAGAGGCTTGGTAACTGTAGATCTTCAAGGTATCCATACACACCTGCTCTTGAAGAAACCACATATTGTGCATAATACATAAATATTCCACTTTCATGAAAAGAAATCATGGTCTGATCAGCATAAATAATGTCTGTAAATTCTTTATGAATGGCATGGAATGTTCCACTAAGGCTCTCCACAGGTTGCCACTCGAAAATTGTTGATAGAAAGATATCTACAATCAACAATCCATTATTTAGCACATGCTTCAAAAAAAACCATATACTCACGTAAACCTAACAACTCAAACTTACAGTGTGCTTGCTGGAAAAAACATTCCCGTGGAGCCAAGTGCATATCTCTAGCCATGTAAACATGTTGCACCAAAGCAAACTAGCCTTGAGGTGTGGTTTTGAAGGCAAAGATACGTCCCCTCCAATGATATTTGATATCCCCTTCTTTTGTTTTTTTCACTCTGTGAGAGCCCCTGTAAGATGGTAGCATTGTAACCCAATCATTTATAGTAAATGTTTTAGGCTCCCATTCTCCATTTGCACTCTTGCTATACATGGTGCAAGAGTTTATGGAATGAGAAGGATGCCTTGTGGATGCCATGTAAAAGACAACGAGTATGCAGAAAATGTGCAGAGAAAGAAACCTAAAGAGAGAGGTCAAGGAGACAAATTAAAAATACTATGAACACCAAGAACTTTGAAAATTCTCCCGATTTTCAAAATGGTCTTAATTAACTTAACTTTGTCATATCTTCATCAAAGGTTTTGATAGCTTTTATTAGTTAATAAGGGCTGTTGGGACTACCAAAACTTGTCAGGGTTTGAAGATTTTGGCTAAATAGGAGGGGAGAACCACAAAATAAACTCTACTATCTCAAAAGCAGAGGAGACAATAATACCATATTTTGGTCCACATGGCAAAATCTCTTTGGCCCTTTCCTTAATTCACGGATTAACAAAAGTGTTGTTTTTAAGGGTTTTCGGCCCTAATGAGAAGAGAGTGCTAAACTATGACATATGTAACAACATATTTTTTGACTTGAGGATGTGGCAAAGAGAAATGATTAGGTTTTACATACTACAGCATGAAAAAGTAAATGGGTTTGCCATTCTTGTTATCAAGCTAGATGAAATTGACATTGTGAAGGATAAGAAACTAGAGAGAGTTTCTATCACCTTGATGAACATGACTCTTAAGCCATGTATCGAGGGGATTGAAGACTTGGAGGACATAGTGCACTTTAGTGTGCAATTAGAGCAAGACATATGGTGGTTGGGAGTATTTTAGGTTGACACATAAGGTTTTGACATGTCGAATTGGGTGTTTCAACAAACTTCTATACCTAAGGTGATAAGTGTTCAACAATCATGGGAGAAAGTAAGTGTAAAAGGATTTGAAAAATATAAGGTGGAGTGACATATGGCTATAGATTTAAAGATACTAAAGTGCATATATAATGTGCCAAAAAGTGTTATTACTAAGAGTCCTTGCATTTATTGCATGGCCATGGCCAAGGAGTGCAATACTACTAGTTGGAACAAACTGCTTAATAGGCACAACAAAGATCCAAACTTTTAGGCCATTCTAGATATCCCTTTAACAAATGTCCATATGTACACATTGCATGCCTTATGGAGAATAGTTGAGAAAATTATGCATCTATACATTTGATTTGCATGGAAATTGCAACCCCAAAAGGCTAGAAATGGTGCTATTAGGGCTATTGAGAGGATTTTTTTAGACATTGGTCTCCACAGGGGGAATGTTGTGATTGTTGAAGGACATGGATCTTGAGCATGGCTATAGCTATGGAGGTTGGCATGTAGTAACTAGAACCATGACAACATAGGAAAATGACACTAACTATTACTCAGTTGAATTAAGTTCCAAGATAGAATGCTTGGACTCATAAACACAATCTCGAGTAGAACATGACAGGGACTCACAATGAAGTCCAAAGTACAATAACATTGCATTGAAAAATGAACCAAGTACATGATTTTATAGCTTTCTTGATTCTCCACTCTCCTCACTGTGCTTTTGGGATACAAGTCTCCTCATCCTATATCATACATCATTTGACCTATTTTCCAACACCCCCCTCAAATGATGATGGTCCTACACTTGCTGGCTTTTGCCTCCCCTACATGATAACATGACCCGGGAGACTAGCTCTTGGGCAACCTAATCAAGTCAAGCTTGAAATTTTACATTTTTGGCAAAGGGTTTTTTTTTCAGTACAAATCCACTAAGGGAAATAAAACATTCACTATGGGAAAAACATGATCCACTATGGGAAAGATACAATGAAAATTTCTTTAGAATAATCTGTCAAAGTTTTTCATGGTGGTGGAAGCATCATCTTCTTCTTCTCCTTCATTCATAAACTGGCCTTGATGGTGATCATCTTGTACCTATTGTGCTCTCTTCTTATGGAAACATTCATTGGCTACATGGCCAGTCTTGCCACAGTAATGACAAATAATTCGGTCCTTGTTGTTGTTGGTGGTGAATCCTTGACCACGTCCTTTTGCTGCATAAGTACCCTTGTTGTACAAGAGGTTATCCCTTGAGCTCGTTCTTTTACATCCTTGATTTTAATATTAATTTTTCCATCAAGCAATGAGTGCTCAATGTCTTTGAGTGAGAGACTAGGAACATTGCTTAGTGTTGAAACAAGGTTCTCATATGGTTCATGATTAACACTGGCAAGTAGCAGAGCTATTGCCTCATCCTCATCAATGTTCTTTTTAAGAGTTGCTAGCTGAATTTTAAGGCTCTTGAACTTATTGATGTGTACAGTCATAGATGAAATGACTTTAACATTCAACTTATAAACCCGCATGAGTAATTTTACCTTTGAGTTCTTTGCTTGTGTACCAAAGATCATGTTAAGCTCTTCCCATGCTTTCATCGCATCCCTGATACCAGAGATGTGGTGTAGTACATCATCTGATAGACCCCAGGCAATAATACCTAGAGCTTTGTTGTTGGTCTTCTTCCATGTCTTTGTTTTAGGCTTCTAATCTTCTACAACATCTTCCTCTTTAGCATCTTCATTCTTGTCATCTGCATCATCTTCCTAAAAGAGATCCCATAGGTCTTTCCTCATGAGATGGTACATGGTTTTCTCCTTCTAGGCGTGAAAACCTTCACCATTAAAATTTGCTACCTGTTCCAGTTCAGTCATCTTAGAAGGAGGTCTTACCACGAGAACACTCGAGCAGTGTCTATCCTTTTACAAAGAAATTGAGACTTACAAATGTATTTGATCAATAGGGCTTTAAATCATTACAAGTACTGAGAATGAGCTTTTGAGCACCTGAGGTAAAATCAGTTAATATATTGTTCATGAGTTAGCTAAATACACAAGTTCCAAGAGTTGCTAGATGAATCAATGGTAATGTCAAAGTGATCAAAGTCACCATTGATGGTGATAGCGAGAAAAAGAACAAGGATGCCAAGCTTTCAAGTTTCTGGCTATGGCCTCCAACATAGTACACAGTTAGAGTTTGTGTAATATTTCTCTGTAGAGACAAAAAAATTTCAAGCTACACTAGCTGGAGATAGCTCATATGTAGAGCTATCAAAGCCCTATGGCAATCACTCACTGAGATTGCATTGTGTGTTGTACGCATAGAGTGTACGAACTAGTGGCGGTTCAGAACATCGCTGATTTCTGTGTGTTTGACAATGTCGTGTCCTAGAGCACCTGATGTCGAGCTTATTCATGTTGGGTAGAAGTGCCTTGAGGTAAGGAGAAGATTCTTAGAAGAAATCATGGACCAAAATGCTCTGGTTTTCTCACATAGAGTCCTCCAAGGTTAGTAGGTATGGCAGACAGCCATGGTAGTTCAAAGGTAGAGTGTGGATTGAGTAAAGTAGAGTAAGAGATTGAAGAGTTTCTGTGACTATGAATTGAGTTGAGATTCAGGAGAGTTGAAGGAGCAGTAAATAGGACTAAGCCATGATTACCATGGCTTTGATACCATGTTGAAGGATATGGATCTTGAGCATGGATGTAGCTATGGAGGTTGGAATGTAGTAACTAGAACCATGACAACATACGCAAATGACACTAACTATTACTCAATTGAATTAGGTTCCAAGATTGAATGCTTGGACTCATAAGACTAGGACATGATAGGGACTCACAGTGAAGTACAAAGTACAATAGCATTGCATTGAAAAGTAAACCAAGTATATGCTTTTATAGCTTTCCAGCTTCTCCACTCTCCTCACTATACTTATGGGATACAAGTTTCCTCATCCTGCAGCATATATCATTTGACCTATTTTGCAACATTGATTGAAGCACAACCTCAAAGATCCAAAAGTGAAAATAGTGTTCCTAGATAGGAAACCCTCAATAGGTGGGGTTAAGGCCATAACATTTTTGGGCTTCCATAGTAAGCTCGAAAAAAATTATTCTCTCATTCATCACAACCAATGGATAGTGCTACACAATGTAATCAAAGACCATAGGGATGATGGGAGAGCAAGGAATAGGAAGGCTAAAGTCTAGGAGGCATTGGACTCAGTGTTTCTATATTGTGATAAAACACCTTGGTCCATTGAGGGTCTCCTTACCTTCAAGAAGGCCCTCGATAAATTCAAAACCTCCATGAAGGATGCCTTGAGAGAAAAAAAATTCACACACTAGATGGTAAGGAAGTTCCTTTGATTCAAAAAAAAAAAAGCTTTGAGTGAAAGGGAAAGTAAATATGAGTCTTTAGTGACACTTGCAAAAGGGGTCACTATCAATCGATATGGGCCCTTCCTCTTTGAGAGAGGTGGTTTTTTTGCTTGTTAGTGACCCTCCCTAGAAATGAGGCACACAACACTGCAACTTACTGAATTTAAGGTAGATGATGAAAAGGGGTCACTACCATGTGAAAGGAGGGCTTTTCTCACTAATGTAGGGGCCCATTTTTCTTGGTTTAGACCCTCTCTAGGAATGAGGTGCCTAAAACTCCAACTCCCTCCATTCAAGGTAGATTATAAGTAAATGAGACATATAATTCATTCGAATGAACTCACAATCAAGTAGATAACACTTGATTTTTTTCAAACTTCATATGGAGCTTCAATAGGCCATGAACTTACTACTTAGCACTTAACTAATTCCATCTCTTTTCTTATGCACAACATATTATTTATAGTCATGGTCCTTGGTTTGCAAGGCAGTATGGGAGTTTGTCAATTTGGTCCACCCAAGGAATGGAGAAGTCTCATTCCCCCAAGGAAAGACCATATACTTTAGGCATACAAGACACAATGGTAGTCCACAAAAGGCAAACATCCTAATGAAAGTTTTTTAGTGGTTTTATGGATTAATTTGGTACTAAATGAGGTTAGAAGAAGAAAAAAGGATGTTCCAAAACTTGAATATTACTCTTGCATTAAAAGATCAAAACAAAAGAGATAAGAAGCATACAATAACTCATGTGCAAATGAAAAATGTCTGCAATGGATGGCCTCTAGGGAGAGACAAGGCCAAACACCTACAATGCCAAACACCTGCAATGCATGTCACTTCTCGACTAGAATTATTTTCTCTACATTTGTTAGAAGGACATATCCTCCTCAAAACCTAGTCCAACACCTTAAGCACAAAATGGGGAGCCTTGCATTGTCTGTAGAATATTCACTATGAAAATTTATCAAAGTCATTTATTTAGATCAATACCCAATTTTTCTCTATAGTACATCTCTTGAAAGAGTATTTTTGTGTTTGCATGTATGTCCCTTTGTGTCATCTAATTTACCAATGTATTGTGTGGGAGTCACATCTTTTTTGTGGCCTGTTGTCTTGGAGCTAGTGAGACTACCAATGTCCTTGAGCCACCTACTCATGTAAGGAAGTTGTCGTTGTCAACAACTAGCACCTACTTGCAAATATACATTCTTAGACAAGAAGCTAAGACTCATTGTAGACCAAGAATAAGAAAAGTACACAAACTAAATATCCATTGATTTTCATTACTTTCATGCAAACATAACATCCACAAAGGGATTGTGCCACCCCTGGATTCTTGTGGCATTGACGTTTCATGCTATCCCATTTTTGCTATGTCGAGCCTTTACATTATTACACGTCTTTTCTCTTTAGTAGGCCATTGCCGCTACTCATAGGCCTTGGCCTCTAGTTCAAGCCTTTTGAGGTTCTCCTCGCTTGATGTCCATTTTGCATCTTTGATTGTAGTGTCACCCAAGAGATCTAGATTTAGATCGTCCAACTGTCCAAGGAGATTGTAGCCCTTGCAGATTTCTAGTGAATTCATAATGTCAGTCAAATAACACATAGTCTTGGTCATTCGACATTGTAAATGTAGACAATAGACATGACTCCTTCCTTGGCATATGAATTGAGTAGTAGCGCATCCTCTAGATTAGTAGAGATAGTAACTAGGGCTTTGTTAAAACTTTACCTTTGCTGAAGCATTCTCCACTTTCTCCCCCTCTACATCAAAGGCTACAATCTCCTTTGCCTCTTCAACCTCTCTATTAGTAATATCAGGTTGTCTCCTATTTCCAGCATGTGTAGTGCTTGTGAAGTCTCTTACAAGTCATTCCCATCTGGTAGAAGATAAAAGTAGAAAAGGAGCTCAAAGAAATAATGAAATAGACAACACCTCTTTGAGTGTACTAGGTAGTTCTTTGTGCCCTTGTGTACATTGGCTAGTAATTTATCCAACACCCTAGCTAACTTTCTCTTGGTGATTTTGTTGGTTGTTTTTAAAAAGAGAGGATTGTAGAGAGAGAAAGAGGAGAGAGAAGACTGTAGAAGAGTTGAAGATGAAGTGCAAAAGAGAGAGAAAGAGAGTGACAAGGAGAGAGAAATACTAGAAAAGGAGAGAGAAGGACAGAAAAAGAAGAGAAGCATAGAAGCTATGAATAAGAAGGTAAAGTAAGAGACAATAATGTATTAATGTTCCAAATGCCTATGTTAGTGTGACAAGGCATTATTATTAATTCTACACTAAACATCTCTTCTTCCCAACTTCTTATAGTCACAACATCATACGTGCAAAATATATTCTTTAGCATCAATGGTCATTGTGCTAGTTGATGTGATTCCTTAGTATTCCTCCATTTTCTTAGCCGCAATGTTTCTATATGAGCCCAATACTTTCTCAATAGGAAGTAGTGACTTGAACATGTATAATAACTCAGGAGTATGGAAGTGAGTATCAACATTGTAGAGAAACACATATAGCTTTTCATTCAGGGTCTCCTCCATGCTATCCTCACATACCAGCTTGATCTTCCTATTTCTTGTTCCCAACAAAAAATACCAATGCAGAAAATGATTGATTCTCCAAGCCAAAAAGCCACTTTAAAACAAAACTCCTTCTCCTGGTGGTGAATTATAGTATATTCAAGTGCTGAAGGTCCAACACCATGCCATGCTCTTTGTTGATCCCCCACCACTTAGGGCTTCCCTTGCTTATGGTAGTGTTCCATACTACATTTAGTACACATGAGGGTCAACCCAAAGTGATGTGGGAGCTCTTAATCCTAGAGAGAAGCCTCCTTCACTTGTTGATAACCCATATTGTATTCAAGTGTGAGGGAGGGTCAATACCAAGTGACTCTCTTTGCCCATTGACCTAGTGAGGAGCTCCCCTCACTTGGTGGTGTTCCCTACTACATTCAGTGCACACGAGGATGAAAGCTAAGCAATGTGGGAGTTCTCAATACTCTTTTCCTTTTTAGTGACTCACACTATATTCAAGTGCCTATGAAGGTCAAAACCAAGCAACAATCTTTGATTGCTGCCCCAATAAGGGGCCTCCTTCAGTCAATGATGACCCATATGCCATTCAATGTATACAAAGGTCAAAACCAAGTGATATGGGAGCTCTTAAGTCTAGGGAGAAGCCTCCTTTGCTTTAGTGGTGACTCATACTATATTCAAGTGCACACAAGGATCAACACCAAGTGACATTCTCTGCCCATTGTCGTGATGAGGGGCCTTTCTTGCTTAATGGTGACCTATATGGTGTTCAGTGTATAAGAAGATCAAAACCAAGCAATGTGGAAGCTCTTAAACCTAGAGAGAAGTTTCATTTTCTTGGTGGTGGCCCATACTACATTCAAGTGCACATGAGAATCAACTCCAAGCGATGCTCTTTGCCTGCCATCCTAGTAGTGAGAGCCCTCCCTCACTCTGTGGGTGACCCATATGGTGTTTAGTGCACAAAGGATAAAAAACAAGCGATATGGAAGCTCTTAAGCCTAAGGAGAAGCCTCCTTTTCTTGGTGGTGACCATGCTACATTCAAGTGCACATGAAGATAAACACCAAGCAATACTCTTTGCTCACCGCCCTAGTGAGGGGCTTCCTTGGCTTGGTAGTGATCCATATGGTGTTTAGTATGCACAAGGATCAAAATCAAGCAATGTGGGAGCTCTTAAGCCTAGGGAGAAGCCTCCTTTGCTTGGTGGGGACCCATAATACATTCAAGTGTACATGAGGCTCAACACCAAGAGATGCTTTTTGTCCACCTCCCTAGTGAGGGGCCTTCTTGGCTTTGTGGTGACCCATGTGGCATTTAGTGCACAAGAAGGTCAAAACTATGCAATGTGGGAGCTCTTAGGCATAGGGAGAAGCCTCCTTTTCTTAGTGGTGATCCACACTATGTTCAAGTGCAAAGGAGGGTTAACATTAAGCAATGCTCTTTGCCCATCAATCCAGTGAGGGGCCTCTCTAACTTGGTGGTGTCCCATGCTGTGTTTACTACAACGTGAGGGTCAAAATCAAGCAATATGCGAACTCTCAAGCCTAGGGAGAAGCCTCCAACTCTTGGTGGTAACCCATATTGCATTCAAGTAAACATGAGGCTCAACACCAAGATGTTGGGGCCCTTCATCCCAATGAGGGGCCTTCCTTGCTTAGTGATATCCCATACTACATTCAAGTGGAAATGACATCAAAACCTATCAATGTGAGAGCTCTTTAGCCTAGGGAGAAATCTCCCTTTCTTGGTGGTGACCCACACTACATTCAAGTGCATATGAGGATCAATAGCAAGCAATGTGGGAGCCCTTAATCCTAGGAAGATACCTCCCTTGCTTGGTGGTGACCCATACTGCATTCGTGTGCACATGAGGATCAACACCAAGTGATGTGGGCACCTTGCCCTAGTGAGCTGCTATCCTTTGTTTGGTGGTGATGTGTGTGGTATGCAAAAGAAGCTTTAGCTTCATCCCAATGCCTTTAACCTCCCTTTGCATAGACCTAACTATTACTAAAATTTTGTTGAGTTTACTTTTTGTTATGAATGAACGTTCATGTTTCTTTTTCACCTTGTAACTGATAAGACCATTCTAATGGAATTGTATCCATCTTCAAGCCTAGAGAAATGGCAAGTAGTGGAATGTGTGGTAGATGTTCTACATATCATCCATGTCTCTATTTGGAGCCCCGAGAGGAACACCAAGGAAAAGGGAATTCTCTTGCAAGAAAATCTATCTTGTAACATCAGCAAGCTTGTTTATCATGTTTCATATGATCACAATGAAGAAAAGAACACCAGGCACAACAAATCTTCATACAGCATCATGTAGATCTTCCACGGATTTGATAGAATCAACCATATTCTTCAATATCTTCACAAAATCCATCAATAGAACAAAGAAAGCAAAGGAATACACCATCTTTGAATGGAAACATATCACATAGTATTCATCTTCAATATCTTCATAGTCTTCTCTCTCAATCTCTCATATACAATCACTCTGGTTGAGTAGAATTGGCTATCTCTGACTCTCTCTCTCTCTCACTCCATCAATAATACATCATATCCTTACTACAATCTCTCAAAATCACTCTCAATAATCCCTCTTAGGTCGTGGATACCCCTCCCAAGAGGTATGTCTGATATGAAGAGTCACCAGAGCCACTGCAGTGTCCTTTCATAGCTCACTACTGTCACTTCACTCTAGTCTTCACTTGAGTCTTCCGCAGCTACTTCTTCCACTTCCTTCAGCTCTTTTGCACTTGTATTCACCTCTTTCCAAGGCTAGAAAACTTTCCCAAGCTACACTCTCATCCATCAAAACACATACAGAAGCATACAGAACAGTCACAGAATAGTACCAAAACAGCTACAGTACAGAACAGAACAGAACAGAGACAGAATAGAGACAGAAGACCTACAGAAGACCTATAGAAGGTTACAGAAGGTCATCAAAACCACATAACTCACTCTCAAACCATTTCAAACTCTCACAAACCATTCAATAAGCTTTCTCAAGATCTCAATCTTCATCAATCAATACTCCATCCCTCCTTACAGAAGACAATCAGAACAAAACAGACCAAAACAGAACAAAACAGAAGGTATACAAAACCAATCAGAACCTATCAGAACATCACAGAACCACCAATAAACAACATGAACTTCCAAAACACAATCAATATCATCCCAAAACACTCTCAAACCACTTCCAAATCAATCAATCATCTCATAAAATCAACCATTCAGCTCTCAAAAACAACAAAAAATAGCCAAAAAAACAAGTCATTTCAACACTCAACACTATTGGTGAGGAGCTTTACAAGGGGAGGACCAAAGTGGCATTGGCTAAGAGGGGCATATTCTTTTACGATCAATTTTACATACCATATGCCTCCAATGAGCAATTGGAAGCCTTGTCCAACCTTCTCCTTCTAGATTTTAAGAGCATAGAGTGGCTACTAGCACATTCAAGGATAAGCGAGAGTTATAGGTGCAACATTTTTCATGAGGTGTAGAAATGCCTAAAGCCCAACATTGCAAGTAGGCAAAGCAAAATATCTATCTTTATACCTATAGCCATCTTTGTAGACTTCTTCTTTCACATTGAAGTTTAGACCTCAACAACCATGTTCTTAGTAAAGTGCCCAAATATAGACAGCATTCTAGAGTTTGTGGACATAGACTGGATACAAAGGTGCAAGATGGAATCTCTTGCAAGGTACAATTAGATTCTATTATGTGCAAGTATATGATTACCACTTAAAACCTCATCATGACATTCTTGGACAAAAGATGACACCATGTTTAGGGCAATTTGGTACCACTAGACCAAGACATGTGGGAGTTTTCTAGAGATTTAATACTAGACATTGATGTTTGACTAAACAATGAACTATTGATTATAATGAAACTAGGGTCACAGCGTGCATACTACGACAATTTAGGAGGGACCTATACAATGAAGATGTCCAATTTCCTACTTCATTTAAATTATACGTTAATGATAAAAAGGAACATTATTATTTGCATTGCTTGTTTTGTTTACATTCACATGATCAAATGAATCTTTTTGTATCACATTATCTCTAATTACTCTCTCTTAATGTTTGCCACTTCCTAATGAGAATGAAAAATAATATTATGTGCAAAGAGATCAAAAACAATGTCATGCATTTGCATTAGAAATCCATTAGTTTAGCTTGCGCACCTATATTAGTAGAGGAAATTAAAAAAGCCTTTTGCACAGAGAAACACAAACATTTGAGGGGTCTTTTTGACACAAAGAATGTAATTCTACGAAAAAAATTATAATCAACAAGTCTAGTAATATGAACGAGAATCCTTTTTTAACATTTTCATTTTCTCATTACAGTGTAAAATTGTACAATATGATGAATGGAGGAGGCATTGCAAAATTACAAGTCCCCATGAGGGTAGGGGCCATAAGATTGAGGGTGAGGGCAGTTGTGGCTTGTGCACTTGGGGAAGTTACTATATATATATATCCTCTACATCACGTGTGTTCAAGGTTTATTCATAAATATCCTTATCTATGAGTTTTTCATGAGTAAAACATAACCCTTTTCTATTCAATTTATAAATAACCCCTTTACATTACACCCTTTTGTATGTAAAAATGGTATTTTAAAAATATCTTATTTTGAACCCACATGATGCACACATATATTCATGAGTAACTTACTTGGGGCTGTACGGTGAGATTGTTGTGGATAGTGGTTGGAATTGGTGGTGGGTGGCAACATTGGGGTTGGGCTTGGGCTTAGGAGGGTTGATGTGCAGTGGCATCCTCATTATCAAGCTACAAAGCTTCCAATCTTTGCTCCCTCCTCTCAACGCTCTATGGCTACTTGTTCAATAGTTGTTGCCACTTGCTTTCCACAATCTCCCTCAATTGTATCCATTCTTTGACATATGCCATCTTGACTTCAAATTGTCATCTAGCCCCCTTCATACTCATCTCGATGTTGTGTCTGACCTCTCCCTTTGTCCACTTCATCTCCTTGAACCACCCCATCCCCATGGCATTGGGTGGATAATACAAGCTAAAATGAACTAAAGGACAATACTCTTGAACTTTTCAACATCAAAATCAAAACAGATTCTTCATATGTTAATATCCTACACCAAAAACAAGGTTACAAAATGTGCGCTTTAACTGGTAAAAATAAGATTTTCTTGTAGAAACCACTCACATTTGGAAGATCAAATATAGTATTGAGTATCAAAAATGCATTGAGGCACATTCTCCACCCACAACTCATGTCTTGATGGTGTGATTGTGAGACTCGCACAATTCATGTGCTCATTGTGTCGACAAGGTCCTCATCATGTAGACAACAAGCTTGTGTGTGGCCCTTGAGACACATGCCCCAGGTTGATTCTTGATGATACCTTCAACGAGCACAAACTAACCTAAAAGGTGAGACATAGATACTTACTATTAGGCTCTTCTATGGTAGCCTCTGCTATAGCAGTATTTGTAAAGTAATGTATGTCTGTATGCAAATCATATAATATAAGACTCTATTGATCCATATTTAATCATTGAACAGGATAAGAATTCCAAAGCACTAGCACCAAAACTAGGATAGAAGAAGCCAATAAACATAAACAAGCAATGAACTTGAGATCAAGCACATACTACTCGTAATAGGAAATAAAGTAAACTTGCACATAATCAATCCTAATATAAGGAAATGCCTCAAAAGTACATGGTATGATACTTGATTATCTTGTCAGACCCTTGACATTAGTGGATTAAGACAATATACACAATTTGCAGGGGTAGTGGTAGCAAAGTTACAACATAACTATCAAAAATAAGGGGGGTTTAAAAAGATTATTAGAGTAACATACCTAATGAGATCAAGGATAAAGATGCCCAAAAAACAAACAATAAGAACTTACTATTGTATGACAACCATACTATGTGAGATTATCTACTCCCTAGGTTGCCTTCATGGAGGTTTTGAATTTGTTGAGGGCCTTCTTGAAGCCTTGGAGAACCTCCTTGGACCAAGGTATTTTATCACGATATACATGAACACTATGTCCAATGCCTCCAAGGCTTTGGTCTTCCTGCTACTTGCTCTTTGTCATCCATGTGGTCTTTGACTATATTGTGCAGTATTTTCCATTGGTTGTAAGGAATGTGAGAAGAACCTATCATGGAGTTTCTTTTTTTTTGAGCTTGCCATGGAACCCCCAAAGGCTTCTAGCCTTAACTCCACCTATTTAGGGTTTCCTAAAAACAATGTTTTTAGTTTTGGATATCTGAGGCTTCCTTTGATCACAACATTACCCTAGGAGAGGACAATGTCTAACAGAACCTTCTCAATAGCCTTGATAGCATCATCCTTGGCCTTTTTGGGATTATAGTTTCCATGAAAATTCAATGTAGAGGTGCATATTTTCTCTATTTTTCTACACAAAGTATGCAATGTGTACATACGGATGTTTGATAAAGGGACATCTAGAATGTCTTGAAAGTTTGGATATTTAGTATGTCTATTAGGCCCTTTATTCCAACTAGCAACATTGCATTCCTTGGCCATGACCATACAGTAAATGCATGGACTCTTAGAAGTTGCATCTCTTGATACTTAAACATGTACTTTGGTGTCTTTAAATATATGGCTATGTGTCATTCCACTTTATATTCTTTAAACCCTTCAAGACTTAGTTCCTTCCCTTCTTGTTGATCATTTATCACCTCAAGTATATAAGTTAAATAAAATTCCAGTGTAACATGTCAAAAAGTAAAATATTTCATATAAACATGAAATGCTTCCAACTACCAAATGTCTTACTTTGATTACATGTTGAAGTGCACAGAGTCCTCCATGTCTTTGTTACCCTAGCTACTTGACTGCTGAGCCCTATTCATCAAGGTGATAGAAACTCTCTCCATCTTCTTACCCCTTACAATTTATATTTCATCCAACTTGATAACAAAAATGGCAGCTCCATTTGCTATTGTATACTCTAGTATGTAAAACCTAATCATAGCTTTTTGCAAAGTCCTCAGTTCAAGAATATGTTGTTATAATTGTCGTAAAATTTAGCATTCTCTTCTTTCCAGGATAGCTATCTATGATGTGAAAGGGCTCACCAAAGACTTCCAGTACTCTCTAATTGACGTTGCATCTTGTTTGTTGAACTGAGGATGGCTCTAGAAGCAAACATATATTTATCCTTTTCTTCTTCAGTGTCTCTTGCATGACTTTGAATAGTTGAGTGTAGCTTTGTCTACTAATCCCCACTTTGTCCAAGGTACTTTAGATGTCCTCTTTGTAAAGGCAAGATCTTTATAGGGAATTTTAAATGCATTGTTCATTGGCCTTCCTAAACCTCTTCTCAATCAATACATCTCTTGTAGCTTTGGGAGGATTGATGTTGCTATAGGCTTAAGATGCTCTCTCAATGTTTCTTGCTACTTTGTCTGGATGGAGAATGTCCTTGTTGATCATAACAAAAATGACAACACACAAGAATGGATACATAATGCATCCATAGAATGAATGCTTGCTTTGGACTTGATGCTACCTCAACAAAATAGAAGGATACAACTAGTTTAGTGTGGGTCACCAATTGTTACCATATTGCTATTATTCTTCTCCTACTACAACCTCTATTTCTAGGCTTGAGTGTCTTGATATTCTTCAAAATCCTAATCCTTTCACATGACCCAAGCACAACTTCCTTCCATCTGGCTGCATGTAGTTGGGTTTTGAAACTCCTTATTTTTCCTTGGCTCTCCTTTAATTGTTTCCTCATTGTATCTATTTCTTTGTAACCACTAGTTCTCCAACTTCAAAATGTTGGAATGGCCTACTAGATTCTAATTATATGCTAGAATCCCTTAACAACCATCTCCAACAAATCGCAGTAATGAAGAAAACAAAGAGAATGGAGGGGTGCCTCTTATCACAGGATCTACAAGATACAACCTACCATTAGTCCGTAAATCAATGTCCCCCCCCTCTGATCTCATAACTTCTACACTCATGAGAAACCTTTTTTCTTCTAGAAACATGTGCATTCTCATCATCGAGATCGATATAGAGGTGGTATGGGTGTTTATGGTTATTTATGCTTGCAATTGAGTTACCAAAAGGTGATCCAAGATTGTAATGGAAGTGGTTTATAGTCCCTCAAAACAAAATTTTGAAAACAAAGAGGGAATATTTTGACTTTTGAAGGGAAGCGGCGAGGCATTGAAATTGACAAGTACATGTGATACCTTTGAGGTTCATCATCAAATGAATGATAGACAACAAAAGTACTAAGGTGCAAAAGGGTAAATATTTTTTGAGATTTTAATTTTTTACATAATTATTTTTATTTAAAAAATTTCAATAATATTTTTATAAATTACATCACATATTCTCTCTCATCAATTTCTTATAGGGCCAAAAAGTGACCTCAAATCTCCCCTAATGTCCTTGTAGCTTGGCACTAAAGAGATACCATGATTCATAGTGGTTTGTAGCTTGTGATTTTTGTGTTGTGTTAGTGTCCCATGCTTTCTTAGCACGCAAAGATACAAGTCTTTTCTTATGCGTGCAGTACTAAGCATACTGTCTGGGTCCCATGTCCTTGTGGCTCGTCACTGAAGAGACACCACGATTAGTGTAGTCATGTGTTTAACTTTAGTGGTTTGTAGCTTGTGATTTCTATCCTTTTTCAAAATTGGAATTAAGAAAGTCCTTACTTATGTCCTTACAAATGAACATGGAGGGATATTGACACGTATTAGTGGATTTAAATATACAAGCAAAAACATGAATCAGTATAAACCATGAAAGATCCACTGATCTTGAAGGTCTCCCAAATTTCAATAAGCTATGAATGTCATGTATGATCTTCAATTTTAATGACTAAAGCATCCACTCATCTAAAATGGACCATTCCAAAGAATTGAGAGATAGACAAGGAAGTAATTTGAGATAACTATATGAATCACTTGATGTAGGTACTATATATATGGACTTATAGAAGAAAATCTTGTGATGTAAAAGATATTGGAATGGCTTTCCAATTATCACTGTCTCATCCACATGTAGGTGTAGAGATTTCTATGCCTGAGACAAGATTTTCAAAGATTGATCATCAATAATATTTTAAGGAAAAATATCAATGACAAGAGAGAACTAGTAAAAACCTCAACGTAGGCTTCAACCCGCGCCTCTCATTCTTTACAATTTGCATCGACACTCTTTTATAAAATGAATTGTAATGTGCCTGACACTTTTCCTTGGGACTATCTCCCATTTTTGATTTTTTGCCTTTTCCATCTTGGTCTTCTGAGGGTGTAATAGGCATTGTGTTTAGTAGTAGTACTGCCTTGGTCATTGTATCCATCAATTTTCTAGTCCTTGTTCTTTGTGATGTGACTATTTGGTCCCCAATTGATTGTATTAACTTTGATTCTAGAAATACACTTGGGATTTAGTCTTGACTACATTCCTATGTTTGATTTCTTGTGTTGTGATTATGTCTCACTCTTCAACACAGGCTTCAAACATTGAAAGCAATGTCAATGTCTATTTGTGTTAGTTTTGAGTGTACCCATCATCATTCATGTGGCAACTATGCTTGGATATCAATAATTGTTATCATGCATATATTGGTAATACATACTATGAGTAGCATGTATCTAACAAATATGCAAATTCTCATGGGAAGTAACATGTAAACCTATATGAGTAGTATGATCGACATTTTTGGATGGCTTCTAAGCTTTGTAAAGCTAACAATTGTTCCTCATCTAACTTCACTAATTATGAAAGCCTTTACTTCAACGATTCGGCTTCCACTGACCGTAATGATAGAGCTACTCATCGCAAAGTAGGAAATTCTTGCTCAATAGGAAATATAGCAATAGTTCCATAAACTAAGTCGAATGGTGTATTTTTCATTATCGCCTTGTAGGTAGTTTTGTAGGCCCATAATGCCTCATACACACTCATCCCAATCTCGCCTATGAGAAGCAACTATTTTAGTTAAAATCCCACAAATAATTTGGTTGATTACTTCTACTTGACCATTAGCTCTAGGGTAATAGGGTGTTGACTTACGATGCTTAAACTTATATAGTTCTATTAATTCATCAATTAAACCATTCAAAAAATGGGAACCTCGATCACTTATTCTAGTGGGCAACCAAAATGTGTTATAATATTCTCATACATAAACTTAGCCACCTCAATGGCTTTATCTTGCTTCTTGTGAGTATTTTACCATAATGTGGCCTATTGTTATGTAGAGCAAAGGACATTGTCAAGCTAGGGCTAAGAACTAAAGACATGAGTTTGGGATGAGGTACACACTTTTTTTGGCTTTACCTAATTGTACATTTCATGTAAATTTGTAAGTTGGGTGTCAATAAATTTTGAAGATTATAGTTATAAATACATATACTTTTAATGATTAGACCTTTTACTTCTATATTTTTGTGAAGAAAATTATCAAATGGATTAGTCATTTCATATTCAAGGATTGCCAAAATAATAAGGATTTCTTGTATAATGTATTGTATCATACAAAATATGAGGATTTTTAAATTAGATTTTCTATTTCAGCTTCATGGCTTTTGTATATTTTTCATTTGAATTGATAAATTACATTTTATACATAAGTAATCTATACATCTAGTACATGTATATTGTACAAAATGTATATTCTATCCCCAACTTGATGCATTCTATCAATTTTTCGTTACATTTGACCTTATTGCAATGGTATTTCATGTTGTGCATTAAGTGATGTTATGATTCGTGTGATTTTCATTCTCCACTTGGTACAGTGTATAAAGACAGGTTGAAAATTGTGACAAATTTCTTATCCACTTGATGTAATGCATCACGTGGAGTTGAAAGTCGTGGTAGTTTATTCTCTTCTTGATACACTACATTAAGTTGGTATAAAATTTGTTTTATGATTTTTTGGTTTTAATTTTAAGTTAGTGTGATTTTTTATTTTAAATCTATATGAGCTTGATACAAAGCATCAAGTGGGTTTGACAATTGTGATACTTTATTCTCTTCTTAATACACTACATCAACTTGGTGTAAATTTGTGGTAAATTTTATACTAACTTGAGGTATTACATCAAGTTAGTGTAATTTTTTGTTTTAATTTTATACTATCAAGTTGGTATGATTTTTTGTTTTAAATCTATACTAACTTGATGCAATGTATCAAGGCTTTTTATATTTTGTTACATTTGTGTTCTCCATTGATGCAATGTATCAACTTGATATAATAACTTTATAGATTTGATACCAACTTGATGCAATGCATCAAGTGGCTAGTTTTTTTAAATAGTTGATTACTTCTACTTGATGTGCTGCATCAACTTTATAGTGTTTGGGATAACTTTGCCTTGATGTGTTGCATCAAGTTTACAGTGTTTGGGATAATTTTGCCTTTTAATTTTCACCAAATTGCTTGTTCTACTGATATAATGCATTAATTTATTAGCCTTTTTAGTATGATTTTGGTACCTACTTGACATGATATATCAATTCTATTGTATTTAATGATAGTTTTATTCTTTAATTAATATATTCTATCAAATTGGTTTGAATTTTGAGTTAATATTGTATTAGCTTAATGTATTGCATTGTATTTTTCTACAATTTTATTCTTCATTTATATGATGCATTGAGTTGTTATAAATATTGTGTTGACTTCATAGAGTGCATCAAGCTTTGTGGTAATTTTTGACACTTTTATCAGCCACTTGAAGCATTGTATCAAGATGGTATATATCTTGAGCAAAAATTTTCACCAACATTTGGTATATATCTTGAGTGAAAATTTTCACCAACATAATGTAAGACTTGACGTTTCTAGTTAGTGTTATTTTCTTAAGATGTAGCTTGTGACTTTGTAAATTTTGGTGTTGTGTTTTTTGTATAATTATGTTTTCAACTGGATGTAGTGCATCGAGTTGCTAGCTTAAATAAAAGCACTTAGTTTGAACTTCTTAATATGAATAAATTGACATTAAATACTATGGAATTGTCCACTAATAGTTCATGCATTGAATCAAATAGTTGACTTCTATGCTCTTATATTTCCATCTAAAATATATCATATTTCTTATGAGTTTACATTTTACTTAGGTACTCAATGTAATGCATCAAGTTTGTTAAATGTTTCTTCAAGTTTCTATTGAATGCATCATGTTAAATTTATCTTGTGTAATAATTCTTACATCTTGTTATTGCTTTTTATATATTAGCTCAAACTTTAAGCATAATGTTTCACAAACTTGATGTTTTGTATCACCTTCTTTCTCATTTTGTCATTTTTTTCATGGATAGGACTTAGGAAGATAGTAGTTAGAAGTCCAAGAAGACGCATGAGTATACTCTTGAAGAGGATACCTCTCGTCCATTTGATTATCCTCCCCTCACTATTATGACAAAGAAGAGTAGCAACATTCAAGTTGAGAAAGGTGGCAAGAGAGGTCTTGGAGGCAAATTGGGTAAGCCACTAAAGTATCAAACCCCTGGCAAGAGAACACTATTTCCAAGCAGTGCTTTTGCTGAACAAAGTGACCATACAAGCATTAAGGAAAAAGAATAATGAAAGACTTGAGGACTAATCCTTAGGTGTTCAACAACAACCTCCTCTACCATCAAAGTCCTCATATATAAAATGAAAAACTAAATAAGAGTCACAAATATGTAAAACTATAAAGTCAGTATAACTCTTTGACATCATATTATATTTCCAATCGTGAGGAGAAGCTAATGCGGCCTCACATTAAAGCAAACTGTCCAATTTATTGAGAAGCCACAACAAGTTTGGGTACCACTTTTTGTAGTTGAAGAACCTTCAACAAAGAATGTCACGTAATAGTACCCTAATCATGAATGGTGTTTATCGTATTCTTCACAAGGAAATCTCATTTTATGCATTGCAAGAAATCTTGGGTTGAAGATGCTATCAGCTGATAAGACAAAGCAATATGGGAAGGTTATGTCATGTAATTATGTAGATTCAAATAGCTCCATTGTTTACTTGACACTTTCTAATGGTTCAATGGTACAAGATTTTGACTTGAATGAAACAAAATTAGTTAAAACTTAGTGTAGTGCAAGGCCTTTGAGAGATGAAATTCAACAAGAAGAAAACCTTATTGTGGCGTTGTCTTCTTTTATCGAAGGCAATGTAATGTCACATGTTGTACTTTACATCTCAAATTTCTATTCAAGCCAAAGAGACCTCTCATTCTAAAGAAATCAAGACTAGTAGGAGAGAAGGTAATAGCCCTATATAAAAGAAGAGGAATCCACTAAGGCCAATACCTACATCAAAGAAAAGACCACAAAAGAAATCTAAGAAACAAGTGGAACATGAGCCAAGTACTAGTATTATTTTTTAGGAGTTCAAGGATGAGTTAATTATTGGAGGAGAGGAACTCATAATGCCAAGTGGGGATCTCAAATAAGGTATCTTTCCTTTAGAACAAAATATACTTAGGAGATATATAAAAGAACATAAGCTTGTCAGAGATAATTTCATCTCCCTTCTAGTTAGGCAAATACATGGTGCCCCTATAGATAAGAGTACATGGCTTAGATTATTAGAGGTATGAGAATCCATCAAAGGACATGTTAGTAACTTGAAGAGAAAGATAAAATAAATCCTTATGCTATAGTTTTTCCTTTCGTGGATATGGTGAATCCTTCCCAGTGTCTAGAAAAAGAAACTTTGACATATCCAAAGTAGAAACATATGACTATTATGTCATAGGTGGCTCACATTTAGTTGAAGTAAGAAGGCAACTTTTAGAAGAGTAACTTCATACATATCAATTTAAATAGAAAATAATTTTGTTTGTAGACATAAAGTTTACATGAAAATATAAGAAACAATGACAAAGCATCTCAATTGTTCTTCATGGGATGAAGTCACTTGTGAATATCTACAGGCTAGTTCTATGAATGTTCTAAAATATTTCTTGTTAGCATTCAAGGATTGGGTAAGTATTGATGCTTTTTATCCTTATTTTTAGTGTATAGATAGCAAAAATTTTCTTTTTCTATTAAAGATATAATCCAAAGATAAAAGGAATGGAAAAGAACAAGCTACACTGATGATTTCCCTTCACAGTTCTTAATCCATTTGGAGAGGGCAAAATAAGAGATATCACAGATTACTAAAGGAGAACTATGTAGCACAACTCGATGACATGGAGATGCATTCTTTCTATCATCCACAATGTCCACTATAGGAGATATGTTGTATAGTTATTCATGGTGATGTGAATGACTTATATAAATAGGTAGATCCACACCTTGTGATTTTGCAGATATACCATATGGATTCAACATGCTAGGATCTACTAATGATGATAAGGCTTTCACATCCAGAGAATGTAGCGAGCGGGATACACGAGAACTAGGGGTTAGACACCCAGTCACATTGACCGGGGTACATAAGGTGTAAGAGACCCAATTTAGGGCATCCAAACATAATCAAGAATTCTCTCTTCACCTTTCTCTCAAGCTTCCATGGCCTCCTTTCTCCTTTCTCCTTCTTCTCCTTTTCCTATCTTTCTCTCTCCTCTTTTAGTCTTTCTCCTTCTTCTTCTTCCTCTCTTCCTCTCTATCCTGTTCATTCTCGTCTCTCCTCTTAGCTTCATTCATTACAAGTGGTGTGAGAGCATCAGGCATTGGTCCTTTTCTCCTTTCCTCTTTCTCTATTTAGTTTCCTTTTCAAATATGAAACCCTAGTTACTCAGGTCAGGTACAGTAGACATGACTACATTTAGTTATAACCTTTCTTGGAGCAAGCAGAGCTATGGCTAGAGCCTATGACATATCTAAAGGTAAAACGGTTAACTTAGTATCCACGGCCACTTAAAATTTTCATATCAGCATCAGTTGCTTCTAATGAGCTTTAAGTCCTACCTCTATTTGATAGAATTTAGTCCTTTTTTGGCATTCTCTAGGTCATAAAATCCTCTCTCATATCCTAATTGCCTCTTTAAACACTCCATATAGATCATTTCTATCTAGAGTAGAGTTTCTGGCTAGAGACTTCTAGAGCTCTTTATCTCAGATGCCATTATGAAGATTAGCAATGTGTTTCCTATGTCTATTCCTATTTGGGTAGGTTTGGAGTTATCTAAATGTCTTCAAAACAATAGATTGAGCAAGGTCTCCTCCAATGTGCATGAAACCTTGAGAATTCTATCATTATTCTTATTTCATTGACTTCCTATTCTTATTTCATTAACTTCCTTATGTCTTTAATTCTTTGTCACATGCTATTATTGTGTGGAGTCTAATATTCATTCTACCAAGTTCTAGGTAGCTCTAGTGGCAACTTGGGTGTTTGTTCCCCCCTAGTTCTAGGGTACTTGTTCTTTGGTACTCATTGTGGTTGAACATGCAAGTACTCAAGAATAAGGTTGATTCTCTTATCCTCCAACCTAGCTTATTGTTCATTACACATAAAATTTTCAATCGAATCACAAATTAGAAGGATGGGAGTTTCTTTCAAAAGTTCTTCCCTTTAAGAAGGCACTTCTAACTATGTTGTGATTATCCATAGGTCAAGATTATAGTATCTTATAAGTCTCAGCCTCTAGCCCTTATCCAACTTGATTGACCTTTTTTTGTTCTTCTCACAAAGGTTTTGAGTTTTTTTTTTCAATTCCCATTTTGATTCCTTGCTAGATTAATTAGCTCTCTAGGAGTAGTACTTGGGTTCTAAGATTACTTGCTTCTCTTTGCATTCTCTTGTTCTACTACACACCTTTTTCTCATCTCCACATTTGTTTTAGCTTAGTTAGATTCCAAATTTTAGATATTTAACCCAAATAAGGTAATTTTCAAACTCTCAAAGGCAAAGCATGGCTAGTGACTAGTGAGAGGATTGTACTACAACTAGCAAGCAATACCACAATTCAAAAATCAATTGATTTTCTCTAGTCAAGGTGATGTGTCTATTCCAATTGAGGTGATTCCTATTCCAATTGAGATGAAAAGACTTTTGTTCGTGAAATCGATTGTGAATTGTTTTTCTATGGTTTTACTACTTGGGGCCTTACTAGACATATCTAGCTACCTTTCAATTCAAATAGATCTTTAAATTAGACTCCTAGATAGAATGATTAATATTTCAATGAGATGGGAAGTTCTGATTGAGGTAATCAAGTTTGGATTCCTCATACTGGCTATGATTCCATTTCTAAGGTCTCCTTGCTCCATTTCCTTTTATGCAATGATGATGTGTTTTGGCTTCTATTACACAACTAGTCTCCCATAATTTGTCATGCTTCTATGACAAGAGCATGAGATGCAAAGAATAGAACCATAGCATGCAACAAGTGAGGTTTTTGTTGTTTGAGCCTTGTTATCCATTTTGGAACCAATCAAGATGAGGATACAATAGTCAAGGTGATGCCAAAATATTTTTGGTCTTTTTTCTTGCCTCTCCAAAAGTAGTGTTTAACCCATCATATAGTGTAGTGATCAAGCATTATTGTATGTCCCTTCATTTATTAGTTTATGTCTACTAGATGTCATGAGCATGCAAAATGATGAAAAAGTTATATTTCTAAAAAAAAAGGGTCCAATAAATTTGATCAATTAGTCTTTATAGGCTTTTTCCATCTTCTATCCTAGTTGGCATTGACACTTCTAAGTGTAGGGTGTTTTCCTTGGGTGATTGTCTAATGTTTGTATCTCAAATTTGGATGCACTAAAGGTGAAAAAAATAAATTGTGATATTTATTCTCTAGGCTCAAAACACCAATTAGTGTTGATGTAAAGGCTAGCATCTTTCTCTTTCTGTGTGTGTGTGTGTGTGTGTATGTGTGTGTGTGTGCACTAATGTTCTCTATGTTCGTTCCATGATTCTCTCTCTCTCTCTCTCTCTCTCTCTCTCTCTCTCTCTCTCTCTCTCTCTCTCTCTCTCTCTCTCTCTCTCTCTCTCTCTCTCTCTCTCTCTCTCTCTCTCTCTCTCTCTCTCTCTCTCTCTCTCTCTCTCTCTCTCTCTCTCTCTCTCTCTCTCTCTCTCTCTCTCTCTCTCTCTCTCTCTCTCTCTATTTTGCAATCTTGATTCTCCTTGTAGGTCCATCAACTAGTATCAATCAAAATCTTCATAGTCTTTATGTTGGATGAGATTCAATATGCACAAAGGGATCGACAAACTCTCAAGTTGGTCAGCTTCAATTTTTGGTCTAAGGATACTTTGAGCTCTATTTTTATCTTGTAAGTGTTGCGCTTATTGTTTCCTCTTTTTTTGCAATTTTGCATAGGTTATTCAGAACCTATAAAACATATCAATGCTTATAGTGTTCACTATATAGACATTATATATAGGTTACAACATTGGCAAACAATGATAATCTATTAGAAACATAGTTTTAGGTTGGAGATTGTTTGACATAGGTTATAAATTATAGATTTCACAATTTTGCAGTTTACGGTTGGCTGCTAATTTATACAACAACAACTAATAGAAACTTTGATATATATGTTAAAATAATTATTGAGTTGTATATACTATTATGCTCTCCATACATATTTGCTACTTGCACCTCATATTTGGAAGCATGAGAACTTTTTGAGCATTTCCCTTAATGTGACCATCAAAGCCAAAAAATATGCTATCTTATAATGTAAGTGCAATTTATTTTGTTGAGAAAATATAGTCATAGCTCACTTAGTTAGCCATGGTCAAATTTTTGTCAATCTTTTTGTAATATAATCTCTCTTAGTTGTGAAATAGTAGCACACTTGCTAGAAGTCAATGCAATAAAAATCTAGTTTTGGATTGCTTTCATAAATTGTTTTGTATTGAAAGCATAAAGAGAGAGAGAGAGAGAGAGAGAGAGAGAGAGAGAGAGAGAGAGAGAGAGAGGTACTTGAAAGTAAAGAGAGAAATATTGGTTGCAACACATATCATAATCCAATGTAAGATAAGTTTTATCAAAGAGAGAACAACTTGCGAGTAAAGAGAAAAGTAGTTGTTGCAACACATGTCATAATCCAATGTAAGACAAATTATATCAATCCAATGACAAGTGGCGGAGGGGGGGGAAAGAATGGAAGAGGAAGCCGACGAGGAAGAAGATGACGTCGAGGAGGGTAGCCGGAGCTAACTAGAGAGGAGTCATCATCATGGCAAAGGAAGGAAGTGGATGCCGATTAGTGAAGATGACTAATAATAACAAGAGGAGGGAGGCCATGTGTGCCACCTCACTCTCCCTCCCCAAAATTGCTGCTGGCCCGAGTAAGAGGGAGAGAGAGAGAGAGAGAGAGAGAGAGAGAGAGAGAGAGAGAGAGAGAGAGAGAGAGAGAGGAGAAGAAGAAGAAGGGAAGAATAAGAAGAAGAGAGGAGAAGAAGAGAAGAAAAAGAAGAAGAAGAGAATAAGAAAAAGAAGAAGGAGAGAGGGAGAGAAAGAGGAGAGAAGAAGAAGAAGAAGAAGAAGAAGAAGAAGAGAGGAGAAGAAAAGAAGAAGGAAAAGAAGAAGAGAAGAAGAAGAGAGAGGGAGAGAGAGAGGAGAAGAAGAGATAGGGAGAGAGAGAAGAAGAAAAGGAGAAGAAGAAGAAGAAGAGCCCTTCCGCTCCTTAGAGGGTGAACACACGTGTTGCTCTTCTTCTCCTCTCCCCATGAATCTAGTCCTCATCTCCCTATGAGTTTAATCCTCCTCTCCCCGCCATAAGTCTAATCATTTCAAGAAGAATTACCCTAGCACACCATCTCTCCGACGAGAGAAAAGAGTGATTTATAGGCTGGAAGTATGGCCCCAAAAAGGAGAGCGACACACATCAGCAGTAATCTTGCATCCAACAACAGAGCCGCCGGCCAAGGCATTTCTACAAATACGAATACAACGTCAGGTATGGATAATTCATATCCGAATATCCATGTACAAATTGCCATCCCTGCTATTCATTGAGGCATCGGTATGTGCATGAATTCAATTCAACAAGTAGCTTGAATTTATCTTTTTCGATAATTAACAAACTCATAAGGGATCATAGGTTAATTCTTTTTGCAACCATAGATGGCATCGCATAGATTTATGCATATGGCACATTGAGGTTCGCACAACCCATGTACTCAAATACTGTGCACCCCTGCACTACACAATAAAGTCATATGTGGCATACAATAGCATATAAGGTTACTTAAGAGTTATGCACATAGACGATGCATGCATAAAGACACTATGAAACATGCAATGATGGTATACAAATTGATCTTGCATTAAAGCCTTGCTAATATCTCGAACTATTAGTTCATTGGAATCTTGAAGTCATGCTTACTTAATACAAATAACAATCACTGGGATTAAGACTACGATGCCTTGAGATTCGCCGATAGTGACTATGTTTATCAATCCTATTCGGAGTTGGATTAGATGCAACAACAACTCTAGGGCAAGCAAAGGCTCAAGGATTAGGAAACCCTAAGTCAAAGGAAAGACCGATGCTTTTGTACTCGTTAGGAAGAAGGTTCCGATTATTATCAATCAAAGTAAGGGATTATTAGAACTCATGTCTTGAGCAATGTCCTAGCTAAATGGAGGAAGTGTTAAGTAATTTTTGCATGGAATCAATTAGATCCCAAAGGGGGAGAGCAAACATACGACGGAAGGTTATCGCGACTATTCCTACAATGTTTGGAAAATGATACCATTGTTTTGTGGATTGATTAGATAATGTCCTAAATGCTTTTGCACTAAATTGATTATAGGATGTGAATTGGATGATTATTCCAAGTGCTTGTGTTTGATGATAAATGCATGCCAAGAGTCTATAATGGGAAGTTGCCATGGGAATACAGGAATGTTCTTCTTGGAAGAGAATATTAGGCTGATTGCCTTGATTGTGCTTGGTCCTTAATGGGATTAGTTAAGGAAGGATATTTTGTGCGTGTGAATCATCTGCAAGGTTATGCCGTGTTTCAACCCTAGAGGGCACTGCTTGATTCACGGGTCGAGTGGTGAAAAGGCCAACCACGGAAGTTGTGTCTCACTCCTAGGTCGCTTGGGGTCAGTAGAGCTTAGGACACCCCTTGCCTAGTCTGGAACGGAATTGTAGACTGTCGTGAGCCCAACGTCTGGAAGTGTTGGAAGATCCTATTCTAGATAAAGGATATAAATTATGGTGCCATGTGATTTGGATCAGGTACTTCTGTTGGACAGAAGGGATACATAATTCTCCTGTATGGGTAGGAGACAAAGATTAATTGGAAAATAAGTTAAGGAATTTGTTTGTCAAAAGGACTGCTTGCCCTGTTTTTGTGTCTGTGCCATAAGTTACGCGAACAAACCCTATTCCCTAAAATGCTTAATTAACAAAGCTGATTTTGAATGTCACACATAAATGTGATAGGACCTAGTTAGAAAACTAAATCTATCCAGGGAAGGGGTGGGTAGAACCCCGACGGGTCCGTCCTGCGGCAGGGTGGTCCCAGAGAACTGGGAGGCTTCTCACAAGGTTTTACCGTCATTCGACTTTAGATATTGTTAAGTTAGAACCCAATTCATGTCGTTTTAGGGGACCGGAATGGGACTATGCCATACAGGTAGAGAGGTTGACCGGCACATCCCTCTCGCTTCCCATTCTCCTCGAACCAAGCGAGGCATGGGTCTGCTTCGGATTGGGTATCTCCACATAAAGTAGGATGTCCAAAACCCGACGCTAGAACGCTATCAGGAGACTTTGACAACTAGGAACCCAGATTTGAGGTCGATCCTAGTGGGTTCGACAGCGAACGTTCCATTGCGAGGCGGACTCGGGAAACCCTAGGCGGCAAACCTCGAAACATTCCATGGGGAGTGTCGGGTGTGGCGACTCTTAGATTCATTTCTTAATGGACCGCTTTAACGTACTTGGATAGCCAATAGGCGGGCCCATTACACACACACACACAAAGAGAGTCAGTGGAGTAATTTTAGAGAGAGAGGTGTTCATGGTTAGAGAGAGAGAGAGAGAGATCGATGATGAGATATAGGGAGAGAGAACATGATAGAGAGAGAGAGAGAGAGAGAGAGAGAATGTATGCCTATGAGGGGAGAGACACAAGGGGAACATGTTGTTTATGGGTACACACATACACAAAGATTGAGACAAAGATGGGGAAAATATGTTGTTTATGGAGAGAGAGAGAGAGAGAGAGAGAGAGAGAGAGAGAGAGAGAGATGTTGAGAAATAAAGCATATGATAAGTCATATCCTATGTATGCACAAGTAAAGTAATGAGTGTGTGTGAAGAGTCCTAAAGGTCAAAAAGATATCTCTCACTTTAGAGGATACTTCGTGTGTAAGTAGTGGAGAATGAAGCAAGAAGTAGAATGAAGATGAAGATGAAGAAAAGGTCTTGAGCCTCCATATCTTGTCATTGCCCCTTCCTTTGCACATCCTTTCTCATTTTTGTCATTTGCTATCAGAGTGGGAGTGAAAGATCTCAATGTGAACTAACGATTTGGAATGGAAACTCCTTTCACACTAGGCTCTTTGAAATAGTTTAATTCATGTGTTCACATTTGGAGACCTTGAACTAGCTATTTGGAAGATTGTGTTCATAGTGCAATGGGTGGAACTTGTTTTCTGTGAAATTGGTAGACATTATGATAATTCACATTGTAGAGAGAGTGAACTATCTTGGTTTGAGACTTAAGAGTTGATTTTATGCCATTTTTGGTTTCAAATCAAAAGGAGAAAATGCCAAAAAAAATCCAAGAAAATTACTATGGGTTGAGCTTGTCAGGGACTTCATTCTTGACATGAAAAATTGGAGAAAAATAGTACAAAAATTGGTCAATTATAGACCCATGTTTTGATGCCTTTTGGGTAATATAGACACCATTTGAGCCTCGTTTTCACTGGTTTGTTTGTTGATTGATACTTGAGTATAAAAGGAAATAGTGTGTCATTGTAAATATCTTTTAGCACATTTATAAACTTCTCCATTTCTTGAAGCTTGAGGGTTCTTGCCTTCCCCACCAACATTGAGGGTGAATACTCAATGCCCACTATAGGAAGAGGTGGATTTCTTGCAAAAGCAGCCTTTCATCCATGATTCTCATTGAACCTTTGATTTCTTCTAGCTATGGATTCATTGTGTTGTATATTTAGTTTTCATCTATGGCATGGCTATGGCTAGTTAATTCAATAGTTGTTTCTTAATTTTCTTGTTATTTTAATTCAATCTAGGCTAAGTTCATTTCAATGGTATCAGAGCCTTGAATTTGATTCTAGCAATGTCATTTTTCAAGTCTAGATTTAGTTACAAGCACTATCCAGAGTAACTAGAATTCAAGATTTGGTTACATGACTTACGGAGAAATCTAGGATATTTTGGTAGCTCATGGACAAGAAGAGGTCCATTTTGAAGGTTCCAAGACTAACCAAGGTTAACAGAGTTTAGGACAAGATTAACTAGATTACTTTTCACTAATAAAGGGTTTTCCTCTTCTCTGTTAGCCTGTCCCAAGCTTCCATAGCTAAAATATTGATGAGATCTTTCTTCCATGCTAAGACCTTCTTCATATGAGCTTATAACATCATTATTCACTTCTTGAGGAGCATTTTGAGTAGCATTATGACCATCAAATAGCTCATGATAGCTACATGGAGTCATCAAGTAGATTAGCAAAAAATGTGACATATTTTTTGGGTAGCTAACCGGTAATGATTGATAGCTTGAATCTCCTCTCTAATGCTTGAAGATTGGTCCATGGCACTACTTGAAGCTTCCACAACAAGATGATGATATTAATCAAGGATTGCATCAAGATTCAAGGTCAGCCATGGATTCTCTCTCCTCTTGCTGAGTATTCAAGACAATAGTGAATCTTTACAAACATCTTCAAGATTTCATGGGATTTTCACTACTCTAATCTCTTGGAAGCATTGTCTTACCCTATTTTTCAGACATTGAGCCATTTTCTCCTCTTGAAGCTTCTTCCAAATCGTAGCCATGGAGTTTATAGAAAATAAGCTAAATCTTACTTAATTCTTGTAAATTTCATGGGAATTTAACTCACCTTCTAAATGCTACTCTTAATCTTCATCAAGCAATGAGAAAGCAAGATCGAAGCATTTGGATAAGATTTATAGATTCTTGGTCTCTCATTAGGGGAAAAATAGGGTAGCCATGAATTTCTTCAAAATTTTGATCAAATTGCGATTTAATCATGGAATAATGAAGTGTTTTACATGTGAGCATCAAATATAAGGCCATTTCATCATGATTGGAGAATAGACTTTGGATTCTTGTTTCTAATCAAGAATTGAAGCATTTCTTGAAGCTTTTGATTTATCTTTAGCTTTATTTGAAGGCATTGGTTTAGATTTATGGATATTTGATTATTCTTCAATCAATGCAAGCAACCATGGTTTGAGTTTGGCATTTTTGAAGCTCTTTGAAGACTTCAAGTGGACTCTTAATCAATATGGAAGGCTTATACAGAACTCCCATCAACAATTTTAAAGGCATTTTAACTATTTCAGCAAGCTACATCAATCTTAAGCATAAAAAAAGGTATCATCTACTAATTTCTAATCTCTCCAATTCCAATTATTGAAGCTTAGCCAATTGTTGAAAGAGGGATTGAATTTCGTATGTCCTCTTTGCTTGATTGATAAATTCAATCCACTTATGTTCAAAATTAATACCTATTCATTGTTGATTGAATCTCTATCATGAAATGATGGATAATTCAATCCTTTAGCTTGATTTCTATCATTGACATCTTTCACGATTGAAACATGTCTGATGGTACTTTCCAATTTAAAACTTTCAATGAATTTTTGCTCATGTGATTGCCTAATCTTTGAATTTTGATTCTTATGATCCTATGCATGCTACTATTGTAGTATCCCTGTGCTCTACCTCAATACAAGATAGTGCAACTATAGGCTACTTCCTACTACTCTAAGTAACAACACCACTTCCAAAGGAAAACATAAATCCACCAGTAGTCCTACTATTTGAAATACTACCAATTCAATTTGCATCTATATAGCCATGAAATTCTAATGGAATACATGTCTCATAGAACAAGGTATAGTCAACTTGGCATAGCACAATGTGCATTGCACCACATCCAAATGTAGCTTGTGTGGAAGTTACATAAAGTGACTCTCTAGACAACTGTGTAGTTTATATATGGCCTAGTGATCATCAAATAAATATGCTTGTCCATAATCTTTGATATCCTTAATCATATCATCCTCATGTACACTAAGCTTAGCATTGACATCCAAAGGTATCAAGATTGGCTTAAAATCAACCATACCATAGCTTCACAATATATCCAAGGCATACTATCTTTGTGACAACCATGTACCCTCTAGAGTTTTGATCAACTCTATACCAAGAAATTAGTGCAACTCTCCCGAATTCTTTATTCAAACTTAGTTTTAAGAAGATTCTTTACATGCCAATCTCTATCTCACTGTCACCCACAATAATCAAGTCATTTACATATATTGTAATGATCACAATACCTATATTACTCTCACATACATAAAGTGAGTGAACGATTGTGCTCTACAAAAACCAATACTACAAGATATTCTATAATCCTATCATACCATGACTTAGGTGCTTGCTTCAACCCATAGTATAAGTCCCTACAAAGCCTTATATATAATGAGGATAATTGTCATCCATATAGTCAGATGGTTGCTCAGCAAAAACTTATTCTTCCAACTCCCCATGCAAGAAGGTATTCTTAACATCCATCTAGTGCATGATCCAACCCCTTTGATATAGTCACTACTAGTAGCCATTTTAGCTACTAGAGACAAAATCTCCTCATAATCAATACCATGAGTTTATGCATACCCTTTGGCAACCAACCTTGCCTTAGAATGCTCAACTAATCCATTAAATTTATGCTTCACTTTGTAAACCTATTTGAAATTGATATCTTTCTTATCTTTTAGTAAAGGTATTGAATCCCATGTATCATTTGCCTTAAGTGCATAAGCTACTTCATCCATAACATTATCCCAATGCCCTTTACCCACTATATCCTCAAAACTAGTGGGCTTTACATCTTGCATAACCTTAGTTGTGCATACATAGTTATGAGCTACATAGCTATCATACTTCAACCAATGCATGGGCTTAGGCTTACTTTGGTTGGCCTACATGGACTTGGATCACTACTAAGTGCCCTAGCAACCTCTTATGCCTTCCCCCATACTAGGTGTCTTAATGGATGGAATTCCAAACTCTTCATCAAAGGTTTTCTCAAAACCATCTAAATTCACATCAATATGAGAGAATCAAATTGTTCAAGAGGCGGGAATCTACTGCCTATGAGTTGCCAGAATTGGAAGAAAATAATGGCCATGATACAGGGGATAGCCAAGAATATATGGAAGATGAAGAAGCAAAGGATATGGTTATAGAGGATGAGGAGGGCTCAAAATCCGGTGACAACTAGGATTTTGGCACATACCGAAGGATGTGCAGGTTCAGAGGGGGTGGATGTTGTACCACTACACGGACACGGTGTGAAAAACTCTGGAATGCATCATCATTTGACTTCTTATTGATCAAGAGAGTCAATGTGATCTGAGTCATTAGTATTAGTGTGAGTTGCATGGATTATCCAAAAATACTAGATTTTTGGATAATTTTAGCCTATTTTTGATAGATAATTTTAGATATTATTTATTGTAAAAATCTGAAAAAGTTAGAAAAGCTTCTGGATTAGGATGGCATGCAAAAAGCAAGTTGGTTTTTTAGCCAATTATGGGATTTTCATAAGAAGGACAGATTGACGAAATCGTGCGCATCGCAATTGTTGTAAATAGGCTGAAAACTACACTTTGAACTGAAAGAAGAAGAAGGAGTGATCTGGGAGATCTATGATCAGGTGTTGTAGAGTTTTACCCCCCTTTTGGAGCCAACGGAGCCATCAGATTTGGGTTCCAAGCAATAGAGAAGGAGCTGTAATTTTGATGCACGTTTTGTTCTACGAAGAGGCTCCAGGAGATCTAATGCCTGGAGATTGCTTCTGAGTAGTGCAAGGATTCCAAGTTCTTTTAATACATATTGATTCAATTCATTGTGCTTTGTCTTTGTCGTGTTTACCTCTTATCTACCTCTTATCTATTCTCTGTCTTCTCTTCCATCTCATATCTCTACTTCCTTCTACCTCTGATCCCCGGTGGATTCGATCTTTCGACAAAAACCCCTCCGACATTGGTGAATCCGACATGAAAGGTTGTCAGAAGAAGGAAATACAAGATGGGAGAATCTTTGAATACAATCTCTAGTGATGTTTTGCAATAGTTGGTTCAAAATATGAATATGCTTATGCAGGTACAACAACAACAACATGTGATGCAAGCTTTTGCTCAAACAGAAAGTGTTGTGATGAATGCTTTACAAGTAGTTGAGCGTGAGGTGAAGTTATTCAACGGCAAGAATGTATCTACATATGTACATACCTATGCTCAGAAGATGAAAGTCTTTGGGGTGGCTCAACCTGCATAGAGCTGGTATTTTGTACGTGTTACTATTCATGAGTTGAAAGCACGGATTATTAAGTTATACTTGTAGGATGCTGACTGGGTAGTCTTCAAGAATACACTCAAAGAAGAATTTTACATTGAGGACACCAGTTTGATTACAAGCAAGACTTTTTAGGAGTGGGTTTTGCAAACCAATAATACAAAATTGTTAAGAGAATTTGAAAGTTGATTTGAGTAGTTGGATCTTGCAGAATAGCAAGCTCTTGCAAGTCAGAAAATTGAATTGTTTCTATAGGTAACTGATCCTGAGCTGAGCTTCAAGAGAAGCTTGATAATTTGTTGGAGGATCAGACTACAGAGACAGGTTTGAAAACAGAGTGGAGACATGTCAAGGAAGCTGTTACTACACTTGTGAAGAAGCATAGAAGAAGAGAAAGATCGCATGTCTCTAGCTTGCCCACTGTTATGGGCAAGACAGTTGATGTATCCAATAAGGAAGATGTCTTAAATGAATTGGTCAAAGGCATGCGGGATCTTCAATTGAAGGTTGCAAAATTGGATGAAAAAGGACAAGAGGAAAGGGGACAGACAATAGCCCCTAAGCCAGGAAAAAGATGTATGTGGTGCGATAGTTTGCAGCATGAGAGAAAGGATTGTGCTGCCTATCAAGAGGCCTTGGCTTGACAGCTCATCTTTTGGAAAGATGGCAAGATCCATGCACAAGAAATTGGATTGCCTCTTGCTTTGAATTTCCGAAAGGGAGGCATGCAGAAGTTGTTGGAAGACTTGGCAGTTCGAAATGCTTATGCGGCGGTACATGCTTCTACTTTTGGTCTACAGTTGGATAGAATGCATGACCAAGTGATGGTTGGTCCGAAGGATGAAATATGGACACATGCTTTACATGCAGCTGAAAAGAGAAAGGTTATTGATTGTGAAAGGTCTCATGCAGGGCAAGACATTCGTGACATAAGTGGTTGGGAATCACCGATAGATGCATATTCACTGTATACATATTTAGTAAAGGTACAAAACACGGATGTACTTGTGGAAGAAAAACGATGAAGATATTGTAGGGACATCTAAAAGAATGACAAGAAGAAGTGTGGATCAGCCTAAAGCTGCAAATCAGCCACCTCCTGAGCATGTTATGGAAGAGGTCAATCAAGAGCAAAAACAGGATAACAAACAAGAGGGCAAAAAGAAGGGCAAGCAGCCATATAAGTTGCAATCTGACATTGAGACAACCATAGATCTTAAGAAGGTTCTTGAAGAATGGATCTTAAACAGTCTGGTGGAATTCACCTTGGGAGAGGTGCTTGGCATCGCCAAGAAAGAATTTTATGATGAGATCATTGACATAATTAAGAGGAAGCATCAGTTTCTTGGTGATACCACTAGTGCATTGCTGCAATTTGAAGAGGAAACTGGCTTGTTGGGTATTCAGGTTGAATATGAGCATGAAGTAAGTAATGGATTATCTATGCAGGATGCTACTAATCAGTGGACAGCATGTGGAAAAGAGAAGAAAGTGGCTGAAAATGCATTGTCTTGTAGCAATATGCATGGTGGAGTAAGACAGATGTAACAATATGGGGAAGAGACTCTAGGATTTATTCCTCGAAGTCACTACACAAGAAATCATTGGGCTAGGGCTACCACTGAAACGGTAGTGAAAATAGGGGAACGTGAAACTCTGTGTTGCTTTACGTGACCATGGGTTTGAGATAAATGTCATTGAGCATGGATTGTATGAAAACGGTGCATGGCCTATAGATATTGATCATGGTTGGCATATGAGGGCTACAAATAATTCTTCAGGAGAGCTTTATGCTGCATGTCCTAATGTAAAAGTGGCAATTAGTGATGTACAAGAAGAGCAACACTTCTTTGTGCAAGATAATTCCTCATATGTAGTGATTTTAGGACAGCCCTATATTACAAGAGTGCGTATGGAAACAAAGGTGCTTGATGATGGTTCTACTTATGCAAGAGTCAAAAGCAAGGATGGGAGGAAAGCAGTCCAATTTCTTACTGTTTGTGTTAATCATCCTAGAAATTGGGATACACTTAGAGAGTCTCCTTTGGCTCCAAATGCAAGGGAATTCAAAGACTTGGATTTTCATTAAGCGATGCTATAAGGTGGGGCTACAGTAGTGATGTTCAGAGGGTGTACTCACCTCTTGATGAAATGAAGCATGTATTTCCTATTGGTTATTCTCAATTTACAGCAAACATTCATGTTGGTTTAAGCCTATGGAAGCTATGTGCAAGTCTAAACGCATATCTATGAAACGGGCTACTAAGGAACTAAGAGCATTGGGGTTGTTAGCTAAAAATGATGGCATTTCATGCATCTTTTATGGACTGAATATTTTTGACACTATGGTTGAAATTTCAGCAACTATACATGTAGAAAATGAGGTTGAAAATAGAATGTTGTCAGTATGTTCTTTGGATATGTATGATGTTATAGGATTGTTTGCTCAGCACGAAGGATTACAATGGGCTGAAGCACTTGTGGAGACAAAATATAAGACAGTTGACAAAAAGGTGAAACCAATTGCTTTGCCACTTCCACCAGAGACTGAGGGTATGTATGAAAAAGTGTCAAGGCAGCCAAGCTTACGGGATCCTAAAGATATAGGTCATCAGTTTACATCTGAAACATTACATGAATTGAAAGTTGGTGCAAACGGGTTTCTTTTTCCTACTGAGAGAGACTATTTTATGTGGATGTTGGCTAGGCATGGAAAGGCATTTGCATTTCAGCCAAGTGAAATAGGTTGTGAGGATCCAAATGTTGTATCTCCTATGGTCATATTTATTGTGCCACATGTACCATCGAACTTGAGGCCTATTCCAATGCCTAAAGCTTACTTGCCAAAGCTGATGGATTTGCTAAATGAAAAGATTCACATGAAGATCTTGGAGTCTTCTTCAGCCCCGTACTCAAATCATTGGTTTACTATGCCCAAAAGATTCGCATGAAGATTGTGAGAGGAGTTTGACGCATCTAGAGGAGGTGCATTTAACTCTTTCTGGACAAAAGTCTATCTTTGGAGTTGAAGAGGTTTTGATTGTTGGGCAGATGTGTGGGCCCTATGGGCAAAGACCATCACCAACAAAAATAGATGGGATTGATAGAATGCAAGATGTATGCACGAATGAATCAAAGGTGTGTGGATTCTTGGGAGCATGTGTGTTCTATTTGATATGGATTCTTCACTTTGCACATGTAGCCAATGCTCTATATCAACTTCTGAGGAAAGGTCAGAGATTTCATTGGGAAATGAAGGAAGCATCAAAAAGCGATGAAGAAATTGAAGCAACTCTTAAAATCTGCTCCTACATTGAGAAAAGCTGACTATTCATATGGAAAGCCTATCATTATTACTGTTGATACAAGCCCAATCAGGATTGGATGGGCAATTGGGCAAGATGATGAGGAAGGGCAAAGATATGCAATACGCTTTGGTGCTAAAGTATTGATTGAATGACAGAGAAGATATCCACATGTAAAAAGAGAATTATGGGGAATTGTGACAGCCCTTAAATATAATAAGGAGTATTTTATGGGTACTCACGTAGTCATTGAGACCAATTGTTTGCTGGTATTGGGTATGATTACTAGTTGTGCTACCCCAAACATTGCTATGCTTCGGTGGATTGCATATATCAAATCTTTGAACCCTAAATTTCAGCATATTGCAGGAAGAGATAACCCAGTGGTGGCAGACATGTTATCTCAAGCATGCTATAAGAATGAAGATGGGATGATAGATGAGGAGGAAGAAGATGACTTTCTTGCGGCTGAAAATGATGTTGCAAGAGTGAATTTAGCAATGCAAGGTGTTGCTACAGCATTAGCTGAAGCTTGGACAACAAAGACAAGACACTTTAGATGTTTTGCATCTTATGTAGAAATGTTTCTGGAAGACAAATATGCAGGAGAGTGGCTGAGAATTGGTCAATACCTCAATACATTAACAAAGAGAGATGAATGGTCAAATGAGGAGTTTAAGAAAATCAAGATGAAAGCGTATGGGTTTTTCTTAAAAGATGGATACTTATGGAAACATGCTAAAAAGAAACATTGTATGCCATTGCGAGTTTTGGGTGACAGAGCTTCACAAGTAAATGTTATGCAAGAATTTCATGAAAGCTTGTGGGCTAGTCATAGAGGTGTTTGGGGTACTTTTGCAAAGATCAAAAAAAGATATTGGTGGCAGGGTAAGTATAAGGATGTTGCTCACTTTGTGGAAACATGTACTGAGACATCGGGATGGATTGCAACCCACATATCCATTGTCTCTTTATTTTAAGTGGGTGGTGGATTTGGTCACAATGCCCACAAGTCTTTGACAAATGAGGTATCTTGTGCTTGCCTGTGAAGACTTGACTAATCAAGTGCAAGGGAGAGCTTTATGTACTAAGACAACAAATGACGTGTGTACTTTTCTCTTAGAAGAGATCTTTTGTCGATATGGCTATGTGGGAAAAATTACTGCACATAGGGGTGAGCTGGATGCAGATGAAGCTCATGATTTCTTTGCACGGTTGGGGATAAAGCTTGCTTTAACTTCAACATATAACCTTGAAGGAAATGGCAAAATTGAAAGAGGTCATCCACCTATTGTGAAGGCATTGGCAAAAGCATGTGGAGAGAAGGTAAAAGAGTGGCCACGATTGCTCCCTTATGCTTTGTGGGCTAACAGAATAACTCATAGTGCTGTTACAGGATATATGCATGCAGAATTGATGTATGGTCAAAAACCTATCATGCCGATAGAAGAGATGACAGTCACATGGAGTGTGCTACCTTGGGAAGAGGAGTTGAATTAAACAGTTGGAAAGAAAGTCAGAAGACATAGAGGCGACAATTGCAAAGTTAAGGGCAGCAAGGATACAGAACAAGAAATGATTTGACAAAAGACATAGATTGAGACCAAGAACCATACAAGATGGGGATTGGGTATTGGTTTATGATAGCATTTTAGACAACCAACATAGTTCCATGCATAAAGTTTCCAAAAGATGGACCCTATCTGGTAAGACAAGTGTTTGACAATGCTACTTATGCATTAAATGAACTAAATGGGACAGCCATAAAACTTTTGATAGTAGCAGGGAAAAGAATCAAAATGTTCAAGAGGTGGGAATCTACTGCCTATGAGTTGCCAAAACTGGAAGAAAATGGTGGCCATGATACAAGGGATAGCCAAGAATATATGGAAGATGAAGAAGCAAAGGATATGGTTATAGAGGATGAGGAGGACTCAGAATCCGATGACAACTAGGATTTTGGCACATATGGGAGGATGTGCAGGTTCAGAGGGGGTGGATGTCGTGCCACTATGCGGGCACAGTGTGAAAAACTCTGGAATGCATCATCATCTGACTTCTTATTGATCAAGAGAGTCAATGTGATCTAAATCATTAGTATTATTGTGAGTTGCATGGATAATCCAAAAATACGAGATTTTTCGATAATTTTAACCTATTTTGATATTATTTATTGTAAAAATCCAAAAAAGTTAGAAAAGCTTCTAGATTAGGATGGCATGCGAAAAGCAAGTTGTTTTTTCAGTCAATTATGGGATTTTCATAAGAAGGATAGATTGACAAAATCGTGCATGTCACGATCGATATAAAAAGGCTGAAAACTACACTTTGAACTGAAAGAAGAAGAAGGAGTGATCTGGGAGATCCATGACCAAGTGTCCTAGAGTTTTACCCCCCTTTTGGAGCCAATGGAGCCATCAGATTTGGGTTCCAAGCAACAAAGAAGGAGCTATAATTTTGATGCACGTTTTGTTCTACGAATAGGCTATAGGAGATCTAATGCTTGGAGATTGCTTCTGAGTAGTGCAAGGATTCTAGGTTCTTTTAATACATATTGATTCAGTTCATTGTGCTTTGTCTTTGTTGTGTTTACCTCTTGTCTATTCTTTTTCTTCTCTTCCATCTCCTATCTCTACTTCTACCTCTGATACCCGGTGGATTCGACCTTTCGACAAAAACCCATTCGACACTGCCATTGTGGGATGAATTTATTGTAGAAAGTGGATTTGGAAATGAGAATTTCCAATTCTTCAGTGGTAGAAGGAACTTTCTAGGCATCCATTGAATTCTTCTCCTCTCAGCAATGCCATTCTATTCATTTTCAACCCCTTTTGATGCCTATTGACGACAAATTTCTCAGGTTGCATACCAAAAACATGGAGCCCCAAGAGGAACACAAAGAAAATGGAGAATCTAGTGCAATAAAATCTATCTTGTATCATCAAAAATCATGTTCTTCATATTTTAATCAACCACAATAGGAAAAACAACACCAATCCTCTCAAATCTTCACACAACATCATATAACAATTCTCCCACGATTTTATCACAACAAAACTTCAACACATTCTTCGTATTGTTCATCAAAAGAATAAGAGAATACAAAGTAATGCTCCACTTTCAATGGAAATCATCACATAGTATTCATCTTTAATAGTTTTATAGTCTTCATAGTCTCTTTCACAATCTCTCACTCATAAATATATTGTTTTGCATCAAAATTTGCTATCTCTCACTCACTCACTCTCTCTCTCATACATACTCTCTCTCAATAATACATTGGAATATTCAAGAATAATCATCCATAACCCCTCTTTGGTTGCGGATACCCCTCCCAAGAGGTATGTCTACTATGAAAGGTCACCAGAGCCACTACATTGTCCTTTCATAGCTCAACAGTGTCACCATCACTTCAATCTTTACTTGAGTTTTCAGAGGCTACTTCTTTCACTTCTTTGAGCTATTTTGAACTTGTATTCATCTCTTCCCAAGGTTAGAAAAATTTCCCATGCTACACATTCATCCAACTGAACACTTACAGAGGCATACAGAACAAAAACAGAGGCTCTACTATAGACGCTCAACAAAAACTTAATAGAAAGTCATCAGAAGGCCTTTAGCTCAACTAAAACCATTCAAAACCATCAAGAATCATTCAATAAGCTTCCAAATAATTTCAAACTCCATCAATCATTATTCTATCCTCTCATACAAAAGGAAAACAGAACAAAACAGAAGCTCAATAGAATCAATCATAACCAATCAAACACTAACACAACATCAACAAAACATCATATCTCCACTGAAAAACATAATGAGCTTCTCAAACCTATTCAACCTTATCCAAAATACTCTCAAAAACTTCCAAAAAAACTAATCAATATTCAAATCTTACAAAAATCACCCAAAAATCCAACAAAAAAGGTCAAAAAACATAGTCATATCAATCCTTAATACACAATTATAGGAGACTCTTGATATTCCTAAATGATGCCATCAACATCATTCTCAAAGACAGGAACTACAGAGGGATTTTCTTGCAAAAATAATTTCTCTTCATCATCTTCCACCTCATCAACTAGATTAATAGTCTGAGCCACCACAGGTCTAGCAGAATTTTTCAACATGACCGTATTCACTATGTATAATTGAATCTCCCTAAGCCCCCGAGGAATACATACATAATCATTTCCCCAATCCTATTTCAACTTGGCCAACTTGAACCAAGGTCTACCCAAAAGTATCTCATAAGAATCTCCAATTTGTGACATCCTTAAAACCACAAAACTTACCTTGAACTTCAAACCTACCACTTTAATCAATTGGTTTTGTAGAATACCGAAAGGTTGTAATCTTCTCTAATCTACCATCCTAACCTGAAATGGGGCCAATAACAATATCTCTTACTTTGTTGCCAAATATGTATGCTCAGGCAATATGTTAACCCCAAACCCACCATCCAACAATACATCATCATGATTCCTTCCAGCATATTCCACTTGAATGGTAGGGACTTGATAATCCACCACCTCTTTGCTGAGTTGGGATAACCGCCTAATAGTTAAAAACTACATGATCCTAAATTGCTTTATTATTAAAAAATTCATGTTGTTTATGTCTCATCTTCAAGAATAGATTTTCCTTAAACCTTGGAATTAAATCCAACATCTTTTATAAGGTCAAGTCCAAATAACACTTTGCTAGAGCTTGAAATAGCTCTTTTGAACATCCTTGTTGTAGCTTTCCATAAGCTGTACTTTTAGAAAACTAATCTTGATGTTCAGGATAATGCTCCTGTTGTTCAAGAATCTAAATTCTTGAATCTCATTTATCATCAAATTGCTTAAACTCTTGTTTTTCAGCAAGTTTTTGCAACTTCTTTACTTGCCTTGTGGACTTTTTCCTTGTCCTCTCCTATTCTTGCCAATCAAGCTTTGGATCTGCTTGACTCCAAGTAACAGCTAATACCAAAGTGTCATCAAGACAGTCTTCAACCTTAATACAATTAGAACAATCACATTCAACATGCAAAGTTACAACACTTAATTTTCTTGACACATCCTTTGCCCCTTTGGAAATTGTTTTGGGATATGTTTTCCCATACCCAACAATACCTGAACCTTCTGGAGACCGCCTTTGCTCCTTTTGGTTAGGAAGCTTTATGAGGACTGTTGCAACAAGGGCGTGTGGATGTTGTGGATGAGATGCTCCTGTAAGTCTTCTATCATTGTGAGACCTTGCTACTGGCATTCCTCTCTCAATCCTATGCCTTGCCCAAAGCTCACAATTTGGTCCAACAAAATGCCCTTAACCTCCACAATAATGGCATGATCCCGTTCGAGTAGTATGTTGCTGTGCCTAAGAATTTACCCAAGGTTGTCTTGCCTACATTCTTCTCAATCCCCTAAAGGGCCTTTGAGGTATGTCGTACATAACCTGATTAACTGCAGCTCGCTACATACGTCTAGGCCTAGGTTGCATCATTGACATCTGTTGTGCCATCTTGACATTAGGATTGTACCAACAATTTCAAGTCTCATGGCCATCCCTTTGGAAAATTTCATAATATTTTTCTTTTTTATTTGTGTCAAAAAGACCTAAATCTTTCAGCTTCTGCTTAATCATCTTATCAAGTTTACTTTACATAGTCTTTTCCTTAAATTTATCTTTTGCCTTCTTACTTTTGCTCTTGGATAAAAGTGCTTTCTTTTTCTTCTTCTTGTGCTTCTTCTTTCTAGACTCATCATCATCTAAGTCACTAAAATCATCCTCTAATTCTGAACTGTAGTCACTCTCCTTCTCTTCAGTATCACTTTCTAATCCTGAATCTGAAGAGTCATCATCCTTTTGGGTCTTTGGCCTAGAAGTACCTAGCTGCTTTTCAACCCTCAAAGCAACTTTTATCATGGTATCTAAGGTGTCATTCTAGCCAAGCTCCACATTAGCAATAGGATTCTTGACCTGACTTCGAAGACCCTTAATAAAATAAATAATCTGCATTTCTATTGATGATGCATCTACATCATCCAACCTATTAAACTTCTGAGCATAATCTTCAACCAACAAATTCTTCTATTTGATTTTCTTGATATTAAGTAAGTTCTTAAACTTCTGAACATAATCTTCAACCAACAAATTCTTCTGTTTGATTGTCTTGATATTCCTCAAAATATCTCCAAGGGTTTTATCCTTTCTAAACCTACTTGAACATGTTGCAAACTATTGTTTCTTGCCCTGATCACCATACATTTGGTTGAATCAACTGGATGTTCACCTTGTCTCAAGCTGAGCCACATGACAATCAAGGTCATCCTTCTTTTTTCTAGAAAACTTAGAAGCTCTCACTTTTGGGTTAACAAGCTAATTTGGATTATCATATTTTGCTTTTAAGACCTCCACAATGGCAGTAAAGCATTAAATTTCAAAGACTTTTTTGATTGAAGTGTTGTACTTCTCAACAAAACTGTTCTCCCAAGCCCTATATGCTACAATCTCTCAAATGCATGCTTAGGAGGAGTATCCTGATCCTTAAGTGGTAATAATGGTTCTTCATCCTTTGAAACATTTGGTGAACTTGCAGGAGTTGGAGGTGTTGGAGGAGATCCTTTAGAACCAGCAAGAGAATTATACACCATTGCGATATCCCTAGAGAGACCCACATCTTGATAACCCTGTCTATCAATTGCAAATTGTTCTTCATCCAACTTGCCTAATCCTCCTACTGCTCCTACATCATTCAACAAAACTTCCTACTACTATTGCCTTGGTAATGCCTCCCTTATATCTCGAGGTCTGCTTCTCGTCAAAATGGGTTGGACAGATATGGATAAGTGTTTGACATATATACTGCCCATAAAAGGCGCCTTGTAAACCTTCAATGCCATTAGCATTCTGGAAACCTGCAACGTGATCTTTTAGAAAATTAGTTCCAGGCCTTATGCCTAAATCATAAGGAGACTTCCCATGAAATTGGCAAGATTGCCAAAGTGTTCTAGATATTTAGACCCATAACAAAAAATACAAGAACACACAAATATTTCATCATTGACATAATTCCTACACAGATTCCAATAGCCATATACCTAAGAATATATGTGGACACATAACTCATAAACAATGACTTTGGTAATCATGAAACAAGACATTGAAATAAAGATCAACGAGCAGCAACCAACAAAACATGACGTTGTCATTCTTTGCATCCGGTTTCATTCATCTAATATCAAGAATGCAATTACATAAAATCAAGATAGGTGCCTGTAATATAGGTACATGACATTAATGTTCACTTTTACATAGGTTGATCTCAAGTAGCTATATGCATATATCAAAGTAAAAAGACTAAGCAACTATTGGAATTCGAGGCCTAAGGATTTATGCCCTGATAGTAAGTGTGAAAAAATACAAAATAAAGTGATATCATAGAATCTCACCTCTAGGTTTCATCTATGACTTATCTTCATCACTAAACAAGACTCACGTTTTCTCAAATTGCTCCATGGAGCAAGTATCCTTGCTTACACCAGTGTTTGGGGTCTGTGTCTTGTTTAGTACTAACCGTTGTGTCTTCTTGATGCTACAAGGGGATTTTTTCACCTCCTTATGCTTCTTCATTGGGGGCTTCACTAGGGTGGATTTAAAAACCTCCTTCCTTGACAAAGTCCTCATAGCAACAAGTAAACTAGCAAACTAGGTGCAAAGCACCAAGAAGAGAGTTTGAGCGGGACAACAAAGAGCCATGGGGGCTACATTGAGAGCTTAATGGCTAAAGGGGGCTCATGTTGTATCTAGGTTGTGAGCTTTAGCACATCTCCTATGCCCCATCAATTGGATAATGGAAAGATTCGTTTGCGAGATAGGATATTTCTCAATAGTTCAAAGTCTACTGGACTAAATTCCATCCATATGCAATTATAATGACACCATACATGTACATTGCAACTTGATGTCATTTGGGCTGGTGACATGCTCAAAATTTGTTACAATTTTAACTTTTATTATCTAGGTATTTTTTCCTCTAAATTCCAAATTAAGAACTAATGGAAGCACCAGCCAAGCATAAATAAAATTGGTTCTTTTCTTGTACCATCAAATTGTGCTTCCACCCACCAAGGGCTAATTTTTCCTTGGATTGCAATTTTTCTTTTCCAAATATGTATTTTATAAATTGCATAGGACTTCTTCTCTCCTCAATTTCTTACAGGGGAAAAAAGTGTGGTGTACCATAAATGGTCTTGCAGGTGGTTTAGGTAGCCACAATCAATAATTTCCTGCATAGTACCCTTGAGCAAGCAAGAGGGATTGTGGAACCCATTGGTGTGTTTTAACTCTCCACTAATTTTTTTGCCAATGAGGTTTGGGAGTTTTCCATAGTCTTATATGGTTTTTTTAGGTCCATCTTGTATCCTTGGTATCACTCTCTAAATTTTCCATTTGAAGGATGATCGTGCTGACAAGTTCTCTCTCTTCATTGTGTGCTTGAAGTAACTCCTCAAACATCTCCTTGCTTCTCTCACTAGTTGGTATCTCTTTTGGGTCAAAGATTTACTTTTTGCCTTTCCCTTAAGGACCAACAAGATCACCCTTGTTGAAAGTTGTAATTATCCTCACATTTGGGAGTACCAAATGTATATATTGCATTACATAATGAACCTCACATTTTGTTGCTTGCTTGAAAATTCTACAAAGGAGTATTTCCTTTCCCACATCTTCATGGCTTGGGAGTACATGGAATAAGATGGATGACTTTTGATATCGATAATTGCAAGAATTTTATATTTTTCTAGGAGAGAATATGGTATTTTCCCAAAGAGATTTAAGATTGCATTTAGGTCACTGTAAACTCTAGTTGGCCTATTTTTGTGCATGCTTCATATGTCAAAGTCTTTAAGTCCACTCCTTCATCAATGAGAGCATTAACAACATGCTCTCTCTTTGCAACAAGTTTGATCCTAAGATAGGCAGCATGAGATATTATCTCATCATCTTTTAGGTCTATTTCTATAACTTCAACCTTTCGAATGCAAATCCCTTGGACTTCTAATTGCATTATTGGATGTGGATTGCATATTAGAATTATGGCTCTTTTGTACAATGTTACTTTTATCACATTCAAGATTAATTTTATTGCGTTGATTTATCACGTGTTGATCCTTTGATGGTGTTTCATTGTATTTAGACTAAGTGCAATCTAAATATTGTGTGCAAGTGTTCATGTGTGGCCTAGTTACCTTGATGACTATTATGGCCTGTTAAAGTTATCTGGTCTCTATTGTCCTCTTGTTCAAGAGTGGGCTTCCCTTATTGCACCTTGGTGTTTTCTTACTAAGATATATGGCTTGAGTACATTCATTCCTCATTTCAATCTCTGATAGATTCTCAATTTGATTCATCTTTCTTCAGTTATCATCAATAGCGTATTACTTCCTAATGTGGTTTGTTGTTTCTCTATATTGCTTTGCTTATGCAATTCTTCTCCTTGTTTGCTTATTGATTCTAGTCACAATTTGTTTTCCTCCTCTCATGTTTCTTATTGAGCTCTTGCCAAAGTGTGTTCACTAGAGAATTAGCATTACTTACAAGTACTTTCCTTTTTGAGAAGTTGAAATAAGGGTATATGTAAACTGTGTTTGCCTTCTCTAGACAATGTGTTCTAGTCTTCTATCGTTCCATCATAACAATGGAAGCAATCATTTATTTATGAATCTTGCTCAAAGTAGCTTATTCTAAAACCAAATCCTCCAAGCAGTGCATCTGATTTATATTCTACTAGTCCCGCTTTTGCTACTCTAATCAATGTGCAAGCTATGCATAAGTAACCATGGAGACTCCATGCCATATCATTATGTGAATACGAGAAGCAATGGTTCTACTGGTAGATGGACATGGATGGACATCTTGTCAAACACATGCTTATTTTGATGATTTCACTTTTGATGCATCATCTTCTCATGCCGCTCAATTCCCATTAATTCCACCCATTCCCTCACTCATTCTATCTCTTACTAACCCATTTACTCATTCACTTTTTCCAAATCACACTTTAGGGGCTCCATTTCTTTAGGCATACATTCCATGCTCCTATTTCTATCCCATGGCCGGGTGATAAAGGTGCAGTAGTGGTGGGAGGTCTACTTCTAAACTAAGCACCCTTGGAAGCTCATACACAAAAGGTACCCATCATGCATGTATCAAGCCCCAAATATCACATAACTGGTACACAATTTGCACAAATGCCAATGTTTGTTGCACTCATTTCATCTTCTATTTCCCCATCCACTCATTAACTTTTCTTTAATCACACCACGTTGGGGGGTTTTATTCCTTTAGGCATACACCTTATAGGTCCTACTCTTATCTCGTAGTCTTACAATAAAGGTGCAATGGTTAGGGGCTCTACTTGTAAACCGAGCACCCTCGAGAGCTCACACACAAGGTTGTTCATCTTGTGCATAATATCAAGCCCCAAATATCAATTAGGCGGCCACACAAGTTGTATAATGCTAATGTGAAGTGGCCCATCTTGTTATCTATCTAGAATGCCCATGATGAGCACCTCAATGACACTTGTAGTACTTATCCATCCACATTTTTATGCTAATGTCACTAGGATCTGAAGCTTTGATGCTTTGCTTAGCATTTGATTAAAAGTTAATCAAATGTGTAAATGTGACTTGCACATGTGATGTGTAAGTTAATTATTTCACAATGTGGGATCCAAGACCTCGAGATGTCAGTTTTGTTGGTGGATTGCGAAAGGTAAAAGTTGTAATAAGTTATTCTTGATAAGTACTAGATGGTACCTGATGTCAGATTTTGGACTAGACCAATTTTTTGACTATTAATGTCAGTGTGACATTAAGTACTATGCATTAATTAATTAATTAATGCTAATCCAAGAGCTAATAATTGCTCTAAGATACTTGGGAGACGAATTAGCTTAGTCAATTTGATTATTGGTTGGTGGAATATTATTTTTTGAATAAGAAATTATCATTAAATTAACTTTTGTACTTAATATTATAAAAACGAATTTAATTTGATTGAAAATTACTAAAAATAGTTTAAGAAGCCTACCACTCAACAACAAAACTCAGCCATGCAAGTGAGAAGAAGCTAGTTGGAGGCCTGGAGAGGGAGAAGAGAGTCATTATTAGGTATACTAGCTAGAGGAGAGGCTAAGAGATTAGGTTGTTAGTTTATCAGGGGCATTTGTAGCCATTAAAAGCAATAGGGAAGGCAGGCAGTAGTAGCCGAAGGCCTCAGAACAATTGGCAACAATTGGAAAGAGGTGATTGCGGCTTATGGACAACCTCCTTGTGGTGAAGCCAATAGCTCTAGGGGCTATTCTAGTAGGGCAGCACAACAAATATTAGCCACCTTTTCATGATGAATTAAATACGAATTTTCTCTCTTCTAAGAAATCTCTTGCTTTCTCCATCCATTCCTCAAGATTCCTCAGCAAATTCTAGCCATTTGAGTCATTAGAGGTGGAGATTTTCACTAAGCTCTACTATAAATCCTAATTTGCATTTGAAATCAGGGTTTGACAACCACCTCAGGAAGTGTTCTCCGAATTAAGGTCCTAGTACTTGAAATCTAGCAACTCAAATTGAAGGATTTTTGGGAGACTTAAGAGGCCTACCAACTAATATTGAATTTGGGATTGATTTATTTATTTTTGGAGTAGGGTGAAGGCCAATCCCTAAGCAAACTAAGGGGCAAATTGGTTTGAAGGCTTGTTGGTCATTTGTGATAGAAAGAGGCGATTTGAGAGAAAAGGAGATTCAAGGAATCCTAATGCATTCCATCTAGATTGCAATAACAGATAAAGAAATACCACAAAAAGGGACACTAGTTTTGGGGCCAACAAGCTATGCATTGTCCAAGATTAAAGTAGTAAAGTGTGTATTTCAGTTTATGTGATTTAATTACTTGCTATACTAATTGGTTAGTCAAGTAGTTATTACGAACCTCTTCAAGGAGGAAGGCTAGTTTCAGCTACATATCCATCACCTCGTTCGTTCAACTCTACCATTATAGGGAGAAGAACTCATTTACTAACAAGAATCATATTAATGGGTCGAATACAAGATGTGGTCTAATTTTATGTGGGATGTATTGGATTCTAGGATCTAATGGACCTTGTTTAAGTTTAGGAACTTTAACTTGATATGATGATCTCCATATTAAGATTGTACGCTCTTAGAAAAGTTGTAATTCTATAGCCATAATTAAGCTTATGTAAGGTTTGATTTCTAAATTTCACTCATAACTTTGATAGTGTGACCTCATATCTAAGTGTTGGGCAAGCTTTTGATACTTTGATCTTGTATCTGAGTGTTGGGTGCATTCGATCAACCAATATGTAGTTCATGATCTACCTATCACGCCCATCTTAACCAAGATCTCCAAGAGCTTAAAACCATTAAAAGGGATTACTTAAAGGTCTAATTCGCAGGGTATCAACAACTACTTGTCAAATTTTCCATCATTTGACCCCCATCCAAGTTAGTTGATGATGAAGTTACTTTGTTCTTAAACAAGTTCCCATTGAAATACTTGAATCTCATGTAACAAGTATTCTCACAGTCTCAAGTGTCCACTTTTCATGAATATGAGTATCAACTATTACAATTTGCTAGTCATTTTAGATTTCTTGTTTCTCTTCCCATTCTCTCAAATTCCCTTTTGAGAGGTGGAAACTAGGCCCCCTCCAAAGATGGAAAAGGGAACTTCTTGTAAACTTGGTCAACCAATTGTACTAACTACAAGAGTTGACACTCAAATTTATAAAAGGTGGGCAAGTGATATGAAGTTCCGTTTTCCATATTCAAAGGGGGGGACCTTGTTTCCATCTCTCAAAAGGGAATAAAGAATATGAAGAACAAAAAGGAATTTGAAGGAATAGAATGATTTTCAATTAGGACTAAAACCATGCTGGCAAAGGATACCAAAGAAGAATGGGTTGTCAGGTTGTCAATTGTACCATCTACGGACTTTAGTCCACAAGACCACCTTGTATTTGTAGAAAATCATGAGGATGAGAGCTTGATCCACATCTATGAGATGACTCTCAACAAGTTTACTTTTATAGAGATCCCCTCTCCCCCTCAAATTCCTTGACCAATGCCTAGATCTTACTCTAGAAGACAATGTTTACTATGTCCCCCCATTAGGCATGAATCTTCTATCTATCTACCTGTTTTGTCTCTAGGGGAGACCTATTTTCTACACTAAGACCATGATTCATATAATTGATGACACTAACAATCTAGTGATAGCTCCAACTGAGGTATAAGCTAATTGCCTCTGTCTAATGTCATAGTTTCTCTCCCACTTGATCATTGAACACTTTGAGTTTCATCATATAAATGACTTAGACATTGCTAAAGCTTCTTCTAAAGAAGAGCATCTTTGATGCTTTTGGTTAGGCCACCTAGGCTATGACTCTCTTTATGAGTTCTCTAAGTGCCGATTGGTTGATAGCCTCCTACATTTGAAACTAGTTCAAGATGGGTGCCAACCGTGTTATTTGGGGAAACAACACCAAACTCCTATTTCATAGTATCCTACTCATTGTTCTAAGGGGTTATGAAGATGGATCCACCTTGATCTCAATGGTAAATCATTGGTTCCATCCTTTAATATTATTTTTGCAGCATGGATGATTACTTTTGATACATGTGGGTTTAGTAAAAAAAAACTAAACACCGCACCAAAATAATAATAAAGGTTGCCATTTTGCTAGACAAGCGAGGTGAGTGACCAATCTTATGGGTGTTTCTACGAGGACAACAAGAAATGACAATGTGGCGAGTCTATTTTTCCATGAATTTTTTGAGTTCTTACACGAGCATGGCATTTTACACTTGTTCACCTCAACCAACTCCCCTTCTCAAAATGAAATGTTTTAGGAACCAAATTGTGATGAATATGGCACATCCATTATTTTTTAAAATTAAATTGCTTGACTTCATAAGCTTAGAAGCAATGAATACTTCCATATACCTTTTGAATTGGTGTCTAATTGTGGTAGTTCTTAAAAACACCCCTTTGAGGAATTCTATAGCAAACTCCCTTTTTTTTCCACCTCGGCACCATATGAAAAAAGATGTAAACTTGTGCCCCAAGTTGAGCTTCTCATCTTTGCGGGATATTCCTTTGAAGCAAAAGCTTACTATTTGTTTGATCATTGGATGTATAAGATCTTGATCTAGAGAGATGTTGTATTTGATGAGAGTTGTTTTGTAAACCTTTGAGTCCATCATTGATTATACAGTCTCTCTTATGCCTTTTGAGCCACATCTACTTCTTGCAAGACTTCTACTCCTAGATCATCTCCTTGGAACCCATTACCTTGCTTCAGCAAATCATGTAGGATTTGGGGATCATCCTAGCTGAGACTCAGGGATGGTCAAAGAAGAAATGTTAGACTTAGTCTTACTTCCTTTGCATGAGTAGAATACGTGTCTAGAAGCCCATAAGCATCCAAATTGGAGTCTAATAATGGAAAAAGAGCTTGAAAGTATTGACCATAATGGGACTTGGACCATAATGGGATAATGGGACTTGGAATTTGGTGGATCGTCTTAGTCACAAGCTCATTGGGACAAAGTGGATATGTTGTACAAAGCTAAAATCAGATAAGACCTTGGACAAACCTTGGACAAGTACAAGGGTCAATTAGTGGCTCAAGCTTCTCCAAAAAACATGGCATTGATTATGAGGAGACTTCCACTACCATTGCTTACTTGACATCATTCAAACTCTATTGGCCTTGGTTACTCATCATGGTTGGCCAATCGATCAAATGGATGCCAAGAGTGCTTTTTGAAATGGTTATTTGGATGAGCTCTATGTCCCAATCATTAGGATTCTTCATTCTAGGCTATGATAATGTACTTTGCTTGCATAAAGCTATTTATGGGCTATAACAAGCATCTTGTTCATAGCTTTAGGAAATTTTCTTAAAGAGCATGATTTTCATTCCTCCCCTTATGATCCAAATCTTTATATTCATCACACTCCAAAGGGGGTCTAATATGTAATTATGGATGTGGATGTTCTTTTAATACTAGCTTAAACACTTCTACCATCTCACCTATTAAGGCATGGCTTATCTCCAAGTTTAAGATGGCTGGTCTCGGATTTCTTTACTTCTTCTTGGGCATGGAGGTAGTGCAATATACTGAAGGAATTGATCTCCCAAAACAAGTATGCCTTCAATTAGTTGATCAATTATTTCCACATGGTGTTTGACTGGTAGCTACCCTACCACTGAATTTGACCATTAAACTAACTAAAGACTGCTCCTTTTGATGAGTATAACTATTGTTAGGTAGTTAGGAAAGTCCTTTGATTAATCTCTAGCTTCTAGATCTCTCCTATCTAGTATCCATTTTGAGCTAGTATTTCAATGAACGTAAGAAATACCATTGGAATATTTTTATGGGCATATTTCTGAACTTTGTACCTATGACTTACATAATTTCAATCAACAATAAACACTACAAGGGTGCAATGATTCGGACTAGGTTGAAGGCTTGGATACCCAATGTCCTCACAGTGGTTGTATGTTCTTCTTGATCTTAGCTCCCATTTTTTAGTCAAGATGAAAGTAAGAGGCATTTGTTGCATCTTCATATGAGGTTGAATGAATACTAAGACATGTATGATGATACTACGAAGGCTATCTACTTGAGGAGTTTGATGACACACATATGTATTCCTACTCAGAGCCTTCATACAAATCAACTATGATGGCCAAAATGCTATTGCACTTAATGGAAATAAAAGCTTCTCCATAACAAGACAAAGCATGCGGATGTTTGACCACTTTTTCACTTGACATGCATGCCAGTAACTTTCTAGTGTAGACAATGATGCTAGGCAATGCTGCATGTGGAAAATCAATATATAAGTTATCAAAAAATAGTAGTGGAGGTAATTAATCATGCAATTGAGGTGATCATGGAATGTTTTCAGATGGTGTGTAGACTCTTCACAATGCTCCCAAATGCACTTAACCAAGTAGAAACCACACTCTACCACACGTAGATGTCATCCTTGGCAATTTTCCTACCACTATTATATTCAAGAAGCATATGAAAAGCTTAAGCAAAAATGGAAGAGAGTTCAAATGCTCTCTGTGATTCCATTCAATGCTTTACAAGCAAGAATTGACTTAAGTTTTTAATGAAATTCATGTTTTTCAAAAGAGAATAGAAAAGAGATTAATACCACCATAATCTACTTATATTCCATGTCCATCATGTCAATTCCATTCAGATAGTCTTCCTACCTACCTATGTGTGTTTTGAAAGGAGTGTCTAATCAAAGAGTGAAAGGCTCAATCCTTTCGAGTAGCTCAACTTCTTAATCTGCCACAACTAATTTTCCTAATCTAGTTATATATGTTTTGGATTAGCCATGCCTTCTCTAATTAGAGGGAAAAACTCAATTCTTTTGAGCAATCACAACCTCCTATTCCTAAACATAATCAGAGCAGCTCCCATAGAAGAAAGGATTTTATCCTAGGTCTTGTAAAGAAGAATTACAAGAACAATAGGGGAGAAAAAAGCTTCTCCTTTCCAACCTCTTACTCTCTCCCACACTCCCTTGCTCACTTTCTCTCTTCCAACATAGCTTAAGGCCTTAAGAATGCCCATGTGGTATGCAAGGAAGGCAAAGGAAAAGAGGTGAAGAAGAATGGTTACAAGAGAAGTTTCACTCTCCAAGCTCCTCACTTCGTGTCACACACTTTCAAGCACAAGCTATAAGGGAAGCAAGAAGGTGTAGATAAAGCTTGAGCTCCAAAAATGCACACAAGAATGAGATTCTCTATTCCTTTTTACACATTATAAACATAGGGTTTCCCGATGGGTAGCCCCAACCCTTTGCCTATTCCTTAAGTGATTCACCTCATTTTTACATTGCCCATGGCTCATTTGAGGGACGAATCTTCATTTAACTATTGCAAGTCTAATGTGCACATAGTGACTAGAAACAAAAACATAAAATATGACTCTAGGAGATATACAAATTTGCACAAGAGTGAGTTCGACTATCATTTTTTAATAGAATGCACGTTAGTAATATAAATGAAGACTAGATGTTGGATTAAATTTCTCCACACTGCTTGTGAACTTTTAGTGCCTATGCTACTGCATCTATGTGATTACTCAAAATATCTTCAATCTTCATGTCTAGCACTCCAATTATGTGAAACTAGCCTTGGTTTCTTCTCTCAATTTGTTGATTGATCTCCTTTGACTCCTTTAATTGAGATTTGAGCATGTTGACCAAACTTTGACTTTTCACTTTTTAAATAAAATTTTCAAAAGTTTGCACCCTTTTGTAGTCTTCTTTTTGTTTGGGGTTAACAATAACATAAAAACTTTGTTACTAGTTCTCTAAACTTGGATATTTTAAAAACAATGTATAATATAAACACTTTGTTATAGATCTCATCTTCTACTTGAAAATTTGTCTCATACTAAAAACATAAACAAATAAAGTTGAGCAGTAGAGCATGCAACACTAGTTATTTAAAGGGAAGTCCTTATTCAAGTTGCCCTCACATGTGAAGAGCTTCTAAACTCCTCTTAACTTGTTGTGTGCCCTTCATTTACCTAAAGTGTCTTTCTCTAACAATGATACGAATGTGGAATCACTAATAGTTTAGAGGCATGTTTGTTAAATCTTGGTTTTGTCATGTTGCCATGCAATTTACCTAAGGTGTGTTCAATTTTTGCTACAAAATTTACCAAAATGCAACATGAAATTTGTTGTTGTTTTTTGCTCTATTGATCACATAATGTTTGTGTGATACTAATATTTATTCTTCAAGTGCTAAAGAGTTTATCCTCCAACAAGAGGCCTACATCCTTACTAAAATGAGAGTAGCTTCTCTTAATAGAATACTTCACAAGCTAGTTTTAAGGCTACCCAATGTTGGTTCTTTGAAACAAAGAGAAGACTAAACTCATAGCTTTACTAAACAATCCCTCCTTCCTTAGATCACTATTGACCTTATACACACTATTGAGCACAATCAAAGGCCTCCAAACACTTGGTTTGAGCCTGCTAGTTGACTTGGGAATCACCTTAACTAGTTTCCCACTAATAAATTCAAAGACTTTACCTTGCTCCTTGAAAATTTTAACGAGTCTACAAAGATCCTTTGAATAAACATCCCAAGAAATGTGATAGAATTTGAGTAGCAATCCATTTGGTTAGGGTGCTTTCGCCTCCTCATTCTCCTAATGATAAAATCTAATCTATCCTCAATAAAAGGCCTATAAAAAAGAAAAGTCATCTCCATCAGGTGAGCAACCAAGATTCCCTTAGTTTTAAAATATCCACTTCCTAACTATCAATAGGAACAACTTCAATAATAGTGGAAAGAAAGTTGTTAAAAACCTTAACAATCTCTTCTTCCTCACTAGATTGTTGCCCACTCTTATTCTCAATAAGCATCACACTGTCATTTTTTAACTTGTTTGTGTAACAGCCCAAAAATAAAAATGCATGGGGCTCTTAGTATCCACTTTCCAATTGACTTTCAACCATACCCTTCCAACATCAACATGAAGTTGTTCTTAGAATAAATGAACTCTTCACTACTTTAAGCAATTGAAGAAATATCTAATCATTAGGATCATTACCAAGAGTAAGCGTGATAAAAGTTTGGCCCCTACAATCAAATCACCATCCCATCTCAAGCTTCACTCCAAAATCTCTTGATAGCTCCACAATAGGCAACTTCATTCAAGAAGGTCATTGTTAGTTTCGAATGGGAGGGACCCTCTTTCAAAGGAGCTTCAAACAAGTTACTATATCATAGAAAGATAAGACAGTGCTATGAATACTACAAATGGAACAAACTTTCAAGGTGGTTTTAGGGCCTAACTACCAATCTCCTACACCTACACATATGTTGGCATGGCCAGTAGCTCTCTTGGATAGATCATGATGCTTGTTGTGCCCATCATCATTCTCCATCAATGTGATCACATTATGAATCTAATGTTCTAGGACAAGCGCATCCCATAGTTTTCTTTCATCATTGATCATCCCCTCAATGCCATGAGAGCAATCACACATTCTATCTATCAAATTCAAGTCACCCGTAAAAAATAAGTGACATACCTAAATCTTATCTCATAGCCAACTCCATTTTTAGTAGCCTATTTACTTGAGGAATTAGTTGCATATATTGAAATAATTTCCATCTCTTTGCCATCTGCTGACAACCTTATGGTGGCAATGGCAAAGTTTCTACCATTAGACCATTCTACTTTAGCTTTAAGCTTAAAAAATAAAAAAGATTTATTCCATCCCAAGGATACTAGGCTAGGAAAGAACGCGAAACGTAATGAAAGATATAATGCCTTCACATGCTTTGACGGAGATGGAAAATGCCCCAAATTCATTGATTATTGGTCCCTCCACTTGAATTTGATTGAAAACAGCTTTAGCCCTGTTGAAACCAAGTCTTGGAGCTTCCAATTTCTTGCACACATTTCGAGGCTACTGCTAAACCGTAATTTATGTTGCAGATTAGGGTTTACAATAGAGAATTTTGAAATTTCTCAACCTCTAGTGATCTCAATGCTGTAATCTTCGGAGTAAGGTTGTAGAAAGGCTAGAAGATGAGAGAGAATGCTGAGGATAGAGAAAATTCAGACTTTCTTTGTCAAGGATTGAAGAAAATCAGTCATTTACTGCTATTGCCCTGTCTCAACAACTTGTAGATGCTGTTGCCTGTTGCAAATTGGTCTTCTCTTGCCCCTAGCTACCTCAGAAGGTCATAGATGCGACTCTATTTGCCAATATAAAGTATCATTCAACAACCCCCCATTATAACTCCCCCCCCCCCCCCCCAAATGGGTCACGTAAATGTTTTTTAACGGTTAAACTATATATATTGTATGGAGCCTTTAAAAAAGGACGACGTATTTTGATATTTTTATCAAGTAGACCTTGTTACAAATGAAGGGTTCAGAAAAGAGTGACAACGAGGGGCCAATAATGTGACACTTAAGGATCGAATAGCAAGGTAATTATCCATTCAAACAATACAACAAATGAAATTTTGTAACTTATAAAGATTAGGGGAACCTAGGTACCCTATTGTAGTACATCTCTATCTTGTGATAACAAACACAAATACTTTTCCGTGTACAAAGAAAACCTCATAGATCACACACATGACCTATTGTGGTGATGAGTCATGACGGTTTCCTAAAGCTATCATGGTGAATCAAAAAGCTCAAAAGGCGCACGTGACAAACATGCGAGGGAGTGCAGCTATTGGAGAATAGGTGACTTGGAAACTGCTTTTGTAGAAAGCAACTAATAAATTTGTGCCAGATGTTCAATCGTTGCTAGCCTACTATAGTAATTGGGGTTAAAGAGACTCTCCCTATAGTAGAATCCAAGAGAGTCTAATTAACCCCCATGCAATAGAAGAGGTATCATGGTGACCCAACATGTTGGTCATGTGGGCGGGCTCAAGGTTTCCAAGGATTGTTCTAGGAGGAAGCAAAGACGTCGGACTCTGCAAGTCTGAAAAGAGAGGTTACGCCTGGGTTTGGTTTTTGGGTTAAGCGTATTGGAGTAACCAAGTCCCCCCCCCCTTCACAGAATTTCCAGACCAATTGTTTGCAATCGCCTGCTGCCTGCATGATGTCTGTGGTGTCGGGGGTTGGCCATGGAGGGCCTGGTTATCGTCGCAGCTGCCATTTTCATTACCCGGATATGATAACAAGCAGCAAAGCTTGCCCCAATGCAGGAGCAGCAAGTGTCGTTACCCTACCTTTACCGCCTTGTGCACGCTTGCATCAGAAAGAAAGACCTCAAGAGAAGCAGGGAGGCATTTGCTCTCATCAACCAAAATGGGCTTCATTCCGAGTCAGGTCTGGCAAGCCAGCTCATCCGCGCATTCGCCCTCTGTGGAAGCTTATCAGAGGCAAACCAAGTCTTTGCGGCACTGCCTGAACCAGATGCCTCCGCATGGACAGCAGTCATCGCTGCCCATGCCAAGCTTGGACATGCCTCCATGGCCATTGAGCTGTACCAAAGGATGTTGGAAGTGAAAGGGACACCGACAGAACATGCTTTCGCAACTGTCATCAAAGCATGCACTAGCAGCAGCACCGCTCGCGGTGCAGGCAAGGTGATCCATGGGCATATTCTTGATTTTGCTTTCGAATCGAGTGTATATGTGCGGAGCGGTCTTATAGATATGTATGCAAAACATGATAGCCTATGTGATGCAGTGAGTGTGTTCAACCACTCACAAGAGCAGAATGTCGTAACATATACTGCCATGATTGCAGGATATACTCAGCTTGGCTATCCAGATGAGGCGCTCAGGCTATTCAACTATATGCAACATAAAGGTGTTGAGCCAAACTATGTTACTTATGTTTGCGTTTTCAAGGCATGCTCCATTATATCAGCCTTGGATGTAGGCAGACTGAGTCATGCCCTGATCCTCGAAGCAGGTCTGGAGCGAGCTGATGACACTATTGGGAGTATCTTGATTGACATGTATGCCAAATGTGGGAGTTGTGATGATTCACAGAAGATGTTCAATTTGTCACATAGGGCAAACGTAGTACCATGGAGTGCAATGATCACAGGGTATGCTCAGGCTGGAAATGGATGGGAGGCCCTTCAGCTTTTGAAACAGATGTTGCAGGAAGGCTTGAAGCCACCGGATGTGGCATTAATTGGCTGTTTACAGGTCTGCTGCATCATACAAGCGGTAGACCAGGGAATTTGGATCCATGCTTACATTGTGGCCAGTGATTATAAACTTGATTTATCGGTTGGAAATGCTCTTCTTGACATGTATACCAAATGTGGACATCTTGAGAGGTCACAAATAGTGTTCAAGTTGTTAAGGCAGCGAGACAATGTAACATGGAGCACCATGATAGCAGGATATGCAGAACAGGGAGAGGGTCTCAGAGCTATTGATATGTTTCAACAGATGCATCAGGATGGCATTGAACCAGACAATGTCACATTTGGCTGTGTTTTGAAAGCGTGCGCAAGAATAAGTGCCCTGGGTTTGGGCAGGTTGATTCACACCCATATTAACCAGCATATTTGTAAGTTAGAAGCTTTCCTTGCAAACAGTCTTATCGACATGTATGTCAAGTGCAGTAATATTGAGGACGCACGTGACGTATTTGAAAATTTGCATAATCGAGATTTGGTCACATGGAGCACCATGATAGGAGGATATGCTCATATTGGGAACATTGATGAGGCTTTCTCACTGTTCAAGCAAATGGAACAGTTAGGTTTCAAGCCAAATGATGTAACACTCGTGAGTTTAATAAAAGCATGCTCGAGTGTAGCACCAGAAGAGATTAAGGGTGAACCTATAAATAAATCACTTAGTGAAGGTGAGCATGAGCACAATCTATTTGTGGTAAACAGCTTTCTTGATCTGCACATCAAAAGTGGAAGGATAAAAGAAGCACTTGACCTTTTCAACAGACTGCAAGAACGGCACGTAGTAATATGGAGTACACTGATCTCGGGGATGATTCAGCATGGTTATTACCAGGAATCACTTGACCTCTTCCAGCGCATGCAGCAAGAGGGGATAGAGGCTGACAATGTCATGTTTGTTTGCATTTTGAAGGCATGCTCCAAGCTAGCAGCCCTAGAGCAGGGTAAGCTAGTTCATTCCCAGATCAAGCAAAGGGTGTGTGAGACAGATTGCTTTATTGGCAGCACCCTCATTGATATGTATGCAAAATGTGGAAGCCTTGAACATGCACAGAGGGTGTTTGATTCTTTAGGTAACCGTGATGTGGTGGCTTGGAGTGCAATAATTGCTGGCTATGCTGAAAACTGTGATTATCAAGTAGCTCTTCAGTATTTTCAAGCCATGCAAAATGAAGCGTTGATAGAACCAAATGAAGTCACATTTGTTTCTCTGCTTTGTGCTTGCACTCACAAAGGCTTAATTAAGGCAGGCTGCTACCATTTTCAGTCCATGATTAAAGACTATGGGATTACACCTTTACGGGATCACTACAGTTGCATGGTTGATTTATTTGGCCGCACAGGATATCTGGATGAAGCGGAAGATATGATGATTACAATGCCATTCAAGCCAAATCTATTGGCATGGATGTCTTTATTGAGCCATTGTAGAATGCATGGTAACATGAGCATGGGCCATCGGTGTTTTGAGAGCATAGTTCAGACAGATCATGGCCATGCTTCCAGTTATGAACTGATGTCAAAACTTTATGTCGATGCTGGCCACTTAGATAATGCGGAAGAAGTACAGGAACAAAGGAAGGATGCTCATGCATGGAAGAAGGTTGGAAAGGCTTTTATAGAGGTGAACAATAAGGTGTTTAACTTCTTAGTGGGAAGCAAAGAACTTCAGCAAATGGCACATGGAGACATGGTTCTCAAAAAAATAGCATTGCATATGAAAGTTGAAGGATATGTGCCTCTTGTAGACTCCATTTTGCATTCGTCTTTTTGTAATGACAACCAAGAGGTTCTTCCTCAACATTATATAAGAGTTAACTTAAGTTGACTCAATATCTATAGTGACAGTGTGACAGTGATAAGCCGATATTTGCTAAATTCTCATTAAAAACGTTGGACACATAACGAGTTATGTTTTTGGTGTGTAGTCGGGAAAAACTACCATGAATAAGTACTCTCATTGGCTGCAAATGAAGAAAATGATATTGTTGGAAAGGAAAGAAAGCAATGGAAAATACTCCATTGTAAGTGCAATAGGAAGTGAAAGTATTAAGGACTGTCCAACTTGGTAGAAAAAATTAATGGATGTGATAATGGAGTAGCTAAAGACCATGCAAGTGAATACTACGAATGCTATCAATGCAATAGGAGTAACCAAATATGCAATTAGGTCAAACATACGGTGCGGAAAATGCCAACAAGTGGGCCACCTAGCTACTAAGTATACTAAAAAACCATCAATCCCAAGAGCTTTTTGATCTTACTATTTGAGAAAGAACCACATAGAATATGTTTGCTCTCTGAGATATTGGGCCAAAGCATGGAGAGTTTGGGCCAAACTTTAGTTATATGAAGTTCCAATCTTAAGAGTTATAGAGAATAACAATGTGTTGGTGAAGTATTATAGATGCAAAGAACACTACATCTTATTGCATGCTTGAAATGATTGATTTTTGGGATGTTTTTGGTGGATTTTTAAAGCTAAATTACTTTTTTAGATATGGTTTAGAAGGGATTTGATTCTTTTGAGTATTTTTAAGAGTATTAGCATGATTTTGAATTAGTTAAATATCTTTTGTTAGCTCGGTGTGATTTTTTATTGGTTTACAATGATTTGATGTGTTTTGTCTTTGACAAATATTTGATTCCGTTTGCTCTTGCAAAGCATTGTTTTCTTTTTATTTGAGGTTTTGATGTTATGGACGAATGAGACTGGGCATGATTTGAGATTCTTGGGATGGTTTTTGGTTTATTGACAATGTGATTTTGATAGCTTCTATTGGCTTTTTTGAGCTTTTGTATGCCTCTTTAGCCTTTTGTACGTATCTATAAGGATTTTGTTGGATGGATTCATAGTTTGGATATGTTTTTCTTCCTTGCAAATAGGAAAATAGAAGCTCTTTTTAGCTAATTTGAGTAAAGAAAGTAGTGGTTGATGACTTAAATTGAAAACTTGAAGTAAACAGTAATACAATGTGAAAAGACATTGGTGTCACTCTCCATATTAAATATACCCATTGTTGGGTGGCTCCATGAGTAAGAGAGGATTACTAGTCATTATTCTATAAGATTATGAGAGAGAGAGAGAGAGAGAGAGAGAGAGAGAGAGAGAGAGAGAGAGGACCGTGTTCGACTTGAGTTATGTTTGTTCTATTTTTCTTAGCTAACCTAATGGTCTGATGTAAATATTGCCAAGTAATTCAATTATCTTCATGAGAGAGAGAGAACCATATTTGGAATCAATATATTGGATATTTGAGAGATTGTGAGACTATGAGAGAAGACGATTATGAAGACTTTGAAAGACGATCATTGCAATTCTATGATATCATTTCCATTCAAGATTGGCAAATAGATGTGTTTCTTTTTCCTTATTGTCTGTGATAATGAAGAATATCATGTGATTTGTTGAAGTTAAATATGCAGAATAATTGTTCTGATGCTGTGTGAAGTTGTTTCCTTTGGTTCTATTTTCCTTGTCTGATGAGATAAAGAGGATAAGGAGATACTTGTTGGTATTACAAGATAGATTTTCTTGCATTATTTTGTTGTTTTCTTAGTGTTCTTTCGAGAGCTCCATGCTTTTGGTATATATTTCGGGAATATTGCTACCAACAAGTATCGCAATGGGCAATGAAGGAAACGATATTGTTGGAAAAGAAAGGAGATAATGGAAAATATTAGGAGTCCTATAACGGAGGAATTGAAGAGAATCGTAGCAAGTCTAACTTTTTACAAAATATTCATTCTCTAATAAAGAAAATAGAATGTAATCTTGATGTAAGCTTTGTATAAGGATGGTTTTCACTATTTGCCAAAAGTATAGAAGCTTATCCTATTATAATAAACTATTTGGAAAAGAATTGAAGAAACATAAGGAATGAGAATATTTAACAATGGTGAATTTGACCATTAATGAAGATTTATTAGACAATGTCAAGTGAAAGTTGTAAAGAAGCTTTAAGAGTCGTGGTCAGTAGAAGTTCACAAGATTAAGGAAAATAAGAGTTGGAATCTTATTATGGACTCCCAAGAGCAAGATACTTGAGATGTGTGGTGCACTGATAGTCTTCTATTAATTCAATTAGTAACTCATTGGAAGCTAGTGGATCATGTTTTCTTTATAACCTATACTATTGAGACCCCTAAAAGCTAGTAATATCTCAATGATGGCACAATGGCTATCCTAAGGCAAATGAACTTTAAAATTTTTAAAATCAATTTCCTTCCCCTTTGTAGTGGTATGAAAGCCAAATTTAGAATGTGAGAAAGAAGAAGTTGAAGAGATATTGGAAAGAGAATCTTCTCTAGATAAAGAAAAGCAAAAAGTTCATTTTCCCCTTTTGTTGACCATTGACAAGCTAGCTTATACCAACTCTCCATGACAAATGAGTCAATAAAGAGACAAGCATTAGAACATCTCTAGAGGCACATGAGAAGATAGAAATCTAGTGCTAGAGTTGAAATGAATTAGTAGGAGAAGAAGAATCATTTGACACTCGCGTGACAATCTTTATAGAAGTCTCAATGGCTCAATCAAAATAAAGCCATCTTTCTAGCCAGATACATTCTTGAAATGTGAATGATTGTCTTGCCAATGTAGGCCCATCACTAAAATTTAAGAGAGAATACAATGAAGAACCCAATCTTCATATAACAGAGTTTATGGTAGTATGTATGGCCAATAGTGTTAGAATTCTAGAGCATTGACTTGCAATATTCCCCATAACTTTTAAAGACACATCATTTCAATGGTATGGAAGATCGGCAACAAGAACTTTTGGCACATGGGATGAGCTGGAATGGGCTTTCCTCATGAAGTTTGGGTGAGAAGGATTTAAAGAGCAAATGATAAAGGAATTCATGAACTTAAGTCAGTTGCCTAGAGAGCCGGTTGAATCCTATGTCTCTAGAATGGATTCAATATTGAAGGTGGTCCAACCACAATCTAGATGATGGAATTTAGAAGGGAGTGTTCCTTAACGGAAAGCAACAAAAGGTTAAGAAGTTCATGGAACTAAGAAGGCTTGCTAATTTGCTAACTACATTGAAACATGCTACATTGTATGATGAAGTAGATGCTACATTAGCCATGAATCAGGAAAGAGAAGTCATTAGGAGAAATATGGACTCTCTTTTTTGCCCCTCAAGGGGTTTCTCTCACCTCTCTCTCTCTCTCTAAAAAGAGATTCCAAAATAATATTAAAATAAGAGATCTTCTACAATCAAGCAAATCTCGTATTTGTATTTTCAATATATTTCACCTATTATTTGATTCTCAAACTATAGGATAAGGTCACTTTTTCTCAAAATCCTCATAACTAAAAAAATGCAATTCTATTTTCTCTAAAAACTGAGCCAATCATTAATATATGACTCTTTAATGCCCTCATGATTTTTCAACATAAAAATATGTTAGAATCATTCTCATTCTTGCTTCTTAAAAGAACGAAAGTTAAAAAATGATAAAAATTGATGTGCACATCATATTTTAAGATTATTTTTTACCCAGAGACACCTTTTTGACTCGAGAGTTTCCTTGCAAATTTTTATCATTTTTGGACAAGTATATGCCTATTTCTGGGCATTTCTTCATTCCCTCTCAAAGCTCTAGTTTTGTCCGAAACTTTGTGTACTCTTCTCCTTCCCTTCAGAATATGGTTTCTTGCATATGAATTCTTCTGAAGCAACACTCAATACTATCTACAACAAACTCTACCTGCCATAAGCAATCTCAAGAGTGGTTTTGATAGCATTTGCTAAAATCAAATAATCTCTATCTACAATACTCTCTACCTTCTACAAGCAATCTCCCTCTTTAGTACTGTGCTATAAGATATCTTCCTCTTCAACACTCTATACTACAAGCAATCAAGTGATAATGGAGGTATCTTTATTTTTTAAATCTTTGTGATGTTATTATTCTTCATAGTTGTTATTTAATTCTTAAGTGTCAAATCATATATATATATATATATATATATATATATATATATATATATATATATATATATATATATATATATATATATATATATATATAGAATATTTTGGATAGAATAGAAAATAAGATTGGATGTTGATTAGAGGTCGATTAAAAGCTAAGACGATAAGCATATTAGGGGTTGATTAGGGTCTATCATGACTCAAATCAAGAGAAAGAGACATGATCCAACTGGATAAAAAAGAATACAGATATAGTGAATCAAAGGGGTGTAATTGTATGATTTGAATGTTAATCCAAGTTAAAATTGACATATATTTTTCTTTATAGAATGCAGGTGCAGGACGTACCAAGAGAAAGAGAGATATTCACTTTCAATTGGAGGATGAATATGCACCAATGTTCAAAAGAACTGTAGAAAGGGATGATGCAATAAGATACATGATGTAATAAGAAAGAAATGCAGGGAAAAAAAATGTGGACCTTTGGATTGATCGGTGCATTTATCCACCCGATCCAGTCACTCAAAGGCCACCACAATTTGAAGGGCTTACATCATTTGTAAAGTTTATTTGTGAAGGTAATGAAGGATTGTATGGATACACATGTAGACTTGTCACACAAGGATTAGCAAGGGTTTATCAAGCCTTGACAAATATGCAAACAAGATTACAAGGGAATATGCAGTCTTTAATGGAAAATGATAGATTATTGGTTGAGAAGAATAGGGAGAACCAGAGCCTACAACAAGCAATGTCTGTCATTGAAGATGCTATGCAAGGTACACATGTGTAAAATATAGAGTTACAGTTTAAAGTTATGGACTTGGAGAAAGAGAATCGAAACATAAAGAGGAAGCTCACAAAAACTTTGGAGATTGGGCCCACTTTAAAAACCAAAGAAGCACGTTGGCGCATTCGATTAGTTAAACCAATTCACAAATTAACCAAATGAAGTGGACAATATCATAGACGGATATATACTCAATCTGCTACAATTAGAAATATGTTCCCTCATGCAGAGCATGATACTATTGCCAAAGTTCTAAGCAAGGATATGGTAAAAAATGCATTGGAAAATCATAAATTCAGGGACATTGTAGATGGTGTCGCAAGTGAACATCTTAGGGATGTGAGCAACTTGTTTATTGCTACATATGCTTAGGGATTATGTGACAAGGCAGGAATGAGTTCTGAGTCATATAGTATGCTCTATCAACAATTGGATACATGATTTAAGCAAGTCTTCAAAACCAAGCAAGTAATGTCTCTACCAAAACCATTTCACCTGAAGAAGGTACAAAAACAACTAAATGAAAAAGTTTTAGAACTAATTGGTGAGCCAACACATCTGGAAAATACACACATATTGAAGTATGGTTCCAAAGAAGTTGCATTTTTATTGAATGCATCCAACAACTTTGTATTGGATATATGTAGGGTTCAGATTGCTACGGTCAAGTTCTACAATATATCTATGAAAGAATGTAGAGACAAGCTTAAGTTTATCCTCAAACTTTATGAGAGTGAGATTATTAAGAGGAAAAAACTTGAATGTGTGAGTATAACACTTATGAATCGAGCATTGGATCTCAACATCGATAAAAACCATCCTTTATACTTTAGTGTACAGTTAGAGAATAAAATATGGTGTCTTGTAGCATTTGAAGTACCAAAGGAGGACCATGAAGTAAAAACTTTTTTAAACCTCACTAATATACACCGTGTTATTCAATAGCAAAATAATGGGGCAATTTTACACATCGAGGGATTTGGGGACTATCAAGTTGAATGGCATCTTGCAAGTGATTTAAAAACATTGAAGCGTATGTTTGATTTATCACATGCAGCGAATGCAAAATTTCTATGCATATACTGCATGCAAACTAGGAAGAAAGGAAAAGATGGAAAAAAAGAATGTTTGCCAAGGCAAGACAACAAGGTGCTCCAACACGTGATCAAAAAGTCATGAGAAATGGAATGCTAGTTCCAATGGATCCAAATTGGCACCCTATTTTGGAAATACCACTAACAAGGGTTCACTTTTGCACATTGCATTGTTTGGTTAGAATAATTGAGAAGCTAGTATATGAATATATATGCTTTGCATACAAGATGTAGCGTGTGTTAGAAGCTGATGCTACATGCAAGAAGGTAAAACAAGTCCTCTCTAAAGTTGCATTGCACGAGGGCCAAGTAGAAGCGGATCCAAGGCTAGGAAGTTTATATCTCCACCTTGAGATGAGGAAGGCAATATACTTGTAAAACAACCAGAGAAGTATGAAGCATCGAAAAAGTTGTACCTTGCTCTTCTAGATTTGAGCAATGGGGGACGAACGAGGATTGCAAAGGCACAAGTGTGGATAAACCTAGATAGATTAGCAACTCTTTTACAAAAGTTGAGGTTTAGGAATGGTGATGCCAATACATTTAAAGAGACAATTGCTAAATTTCATAAGTCCATGGTGGACACATGAACTACAAATAGTATAACACACTACACGGTCAGTATTGTCATCATTACAAAAAAATATCATCATTTCAAATTTGTTTGTGTTTCTTATCTCTCTTTTTGTGCAGCACATATACTTGAAGCACATGGTCCATACTTTGTAGATCAAGGAAGTGGTAGAATGGTCAACTCAAGGCATGGAATGATCTCATTGGCAAGCTTGCTGTGCTTTTCAAAAGGCAACTGATAATGGAAGTGGCATCAATGATTCCAATTCTATGAGGAATTATTACAATGGTGGTATAGGAGATTAGAGATACGATATGAGGAAAAAGAAAAGAAGTCCAAAACCTCTCAAGCAGAATTTATAAGTAGGGAAATATATGAAGTGAGAAAAGCAAGATATGAAAACAACATAGCTAGACAACGCCACGCAGAATGGTTGGCAACCCAAGAGAGAGATGGCAAGAAATGGAGACCTAGATAAAGATAATACTTTTGATGCATTTAGAGTCCACGAGTCACTATGTTTTTCAAAGTCGATTTTGAATTATGTTTTTTAATTATGAAAGTCAATTTCTAAATCCTAAGACAAAGATATGAAAATTCGAAACCTTGGAACGTTCACTGGTCCACATGCTCCAATTGCTCCACCTCCCACTACTACTCCAATTGGTAATACACGTCCTCCAACACATAAGAAGCCAAGATGGAGACCAGGCATAACTACGCTACGTGAGATAAGGAAATTCCAAAAGAGTGTCAACTTGATTATTCCTAAGGCACCATTCTCGAGGTTGGTGTGAGAAATACTGCAAGATCTGTAGTTAGGGCATCATCACAAGTTCTTTTCAAGGAACCAAGCAAGGAATGTGGGGCAATGGTTAAGCCAAGCCTTGCTTGCTCTCCAATAAGCACCTGAAAGTTACTTGATTGATCTAATGGGTGATTGTCAACTTTTAGCCATTCATGCCCGACGTATCACCATTAAACCCATAGATATGGTTCTTGTTTGTAGGATCCACAATAACAAGGATGCATTTAATCCTAATGTTAATGATATGCTTTGAGAAGCTACCTTGTAATTGGATCTATGTTGTTAGCTCAGGTTTGGTTGTAGATGATAAGGAGCTTAGTTTTGGTTTATCTTTCCAGTAGACTTTCCAATATTTGATAGCAGTGGTCTACAAAATGGAGCTAAATTTTGCCTAGCTCTAGTTGTACTTGGTGCAATGCACTATCTAGCGTGTATTTCATGGTTTTGTAATGCTAAATTTGATATTTGATATTCTATTTTGCCATGATTTGCATTGTGTGTATTTTCAAGTTTCTAATTTTGAAAGTAGTTTTATTGAGGATAAATTCAATGTGCAATCACGCACATATCAGTGATCACTTATACATGGGCCAATGCACTATATCTTTAATGTATTTAGTGGTTTGGCAACACTATATCCGATATGCGATATTCCATTTGACCCATGACTTATTTTTTGTGAATTTTTAGTAGCTTGGTTGACAACACATTTAATATGCAGTTGCATACACTCGATGTGGTGGCGAGTTTTTCCATTATCAGTGAAGTATAATCCAAGGGATTTATGGCCCCAGACGCCAGCCTCTGGAGAGGTGTCCCAAAGACTTCTGATGAGGCCATTTTTTTTTTGGGTAGTTGATGTACCCCTAGAGGAGTCCATAGGTAAAACTTCACGTCAATCGGATCATTGGTCATATTTTTCCAAAGCTTGGATACATATTAATTCAGGTTTAAGAGTTTTTTGAAAGTTTTGCTATAAGTTTAAAGTTTCACCTCATTTTACACATTTCACTTTTGAGTTTTGAGTTTTCTCTCCTAGAAGACATGGCACGCACCAAGCAAGTGGCCTAGAGCCACCCCTTAGAAATCCTATGCACAGGCCACCTCCCCCCAGCTCCACCACCACGCCAGCATCACACACATTGATGGAAGCCAGGCACAATGGCTCTTCGTGATATCCGCCATTACTAGAAGACCACACACCTCCTAATACCAAAGGCTCCATTCTAGAAGCTAGTGCATGAGATTATGGACAGCATACTCATTAAGAACAGTAGGAGGCACTTCCTAGATGGATCATGCTTGCAACAACCCGATTGCTGGTTGGACTGCCCAAGTCCTCCTTGCACAATAGGAAGCTGCCAAAGCTTACCTCATCGACTTGTTCGGAGACTCGATCTATCCAGCAGTACATGAAAGGAGAGTCACTGTCACGGTAAAGATTTGTGGATAGTGAGGTTCTTCTGGTGATGGAAGGATAGTCCTCATGGAGATCAACAACAATAGGGGTGTACTATCAAAACATATACGAAATGTAGCTTCCAAAGAGATTTTGTAAAATCCTAGCTGTAATGGATCCCATGTAAAATGTTATGAATATGAATACGAATTTTTGGCGCGTCTTATTTTTGTTTATTCACTTGTTATTTGTTTTATTTATGTGTTTGAGTTATCGCTACATGCGTTTGAACGAATACATGTTGAGCACGAACTCGATAAAGTGCTACGTATTAAATTTAGGATACGAATTGTGTTGCATATAAATTCGATAAATAAACGTAACATTCAAATTAAAAACAATAATAACCGATGTGTATAACAAACTACATTGCACGCAAATCTAACAAACATAAGTTTTTATTACTTCAAGAGATGATTACAAATTACATTACATTGGTGATGAGATATCATTTGGCACTAAGTACATCTACTCTCTCCTAGGCTTCTTTGAGCTACACTCCTCATGGTCAGAGCTATTCTTGATCATAGGCAGCAACACATTTTGCCCTAGTAGTTCTTGCCTAATGACATTGGGGTCTTTAACACCAGCAACCATGCCACGGGCTACCATGGAAAAAAGTGGCCTAAACCTAGTACTAGAGAATAAGTAGAGGAGCTTCAAACGTCGAAGCAACACTACTTTCTCCAAGCTAGAGTTCATTGGGATGGTCTTGAAGGACCCAACCTTTATTACTAGTGCCCTCAACTTCAAGAAGTTCTCAGCAAAAGCCGGAGAACATGTGTTATGGAATGCAATAATGTCACTCACAAGCTAGCCGATATACTCCTTCAATGCCAAGTCATGCACCCTTCCTTGGCTACCAGATCAACCACCTTGTTTAGATGAAAATTCATCTACATAGACAATGTCCTGCATCACACAAGTTTAGTGTCAGACTCACTGTGTCAAACTTACTATGCATGGAGTGTGCTAAAGATATATACATTGGATTCATGCAAAAATTTACTAGTAGGGCCTCTAGGGTATTAAGAGTATGCATAAAAATTTTTACCGGGATCGGGCCCCCAGAGCAACCCTAGTTGGAGGCTTGCATCTAGGGGCTTGAATTTGTAGATTCAGGTCTCCCAGATGTGAAGGCAGATTCAAGCCCCCAAACGCAAGTCTCCAGCCAGGGCTGCTCTAATGGCCCGATCTCGGCAAAGATTCAGGCTCCCAAACGCCAGCGTCCAACTAGGGCTGCTCTAGGGGACCCAATCCCAGTAAATTTTTTAATGCATACTCCCGATGCCCTAGAGGCCCTACTGGTAAATTTTTATGCAAATCTGATAACATTACCTTCTTTGCATCATCTATCTGCTGCTGTAATGGAGCATCCAAGTCTACTCTTGCAATTGGGCTACCCTCGTCTCTCTCTTGGGAAGGTACTGCATAGTCGGGTCGAGGTCCAAAAATGCTTTCTTGTAACCCCTCAAACTCCTCATCTGAGATCTCATACTGTGGTGCCACATTCTCAATCTACTCTTGGATGCTCACAATGGCAGAGATGTCATCGACACTCATGCCATCATGCCACCGCATCAACATGTACTGACACATCTTGTATATCAAAATCTATAAAATCATCAGGTGCATCACACACCATGATACAATATAGTTCTTCTTCTCTTAGCTCCAAAATTTCTAGTACATCATGCATAAGTAAATATTCCATCCCCTCGATGATGATAGCATAGAGAGAAGCAAGGGGTCGCTCATCGCTTCTCGGCATCTCAACAGGGCAAGGAGGTGGGTGCACAATGGCTAAGCTTTGTGTTGCATCTACTCTTGGATCGAGCGTGATCTCCTCAGGCTCCCTCTCGAAATACACTAGCTATGGCTGAGAGGATGTGTCAATGTCTTTCTCACTGTCCTCTTGCATCTCATTGCACAAAACATACATGGAAAATGCTGCATCGTGCTTGATGAGATCCATCGTGGCATGGTCCTGGGATGAGGTGGGCATTGCTCTTTGGCGTGGAGATGCTGCCCCACATGCACGAGGGATCAATTTATTACCTTTACATGGATTTATCTAGCACGTAAACTATATAAGAGATCTATGGGGACCCATATGAGAGCAGAGTCCAGAATAGAGCAAACGAGAGGGTTTGCCGCATCACAAAAACGATGCTAGTATACTGGAGCTAGGGTCTACGACAGAAAGCAAGCTCTCTAGACTCAAGATCGCACAAAACCTAGGTTATATATCTGGTCTCTTATGTGTAGCATGTGGAGCTAATCCATGCAGCAAAGGTGGGAGTGGTAGCCACCATGGCACACAAAGAGAGAAGGAAGGAAAGCACAAGTGTAGGGAAGTAGAGAATAAAGGTGAAAATGAGTTTGGAGTTATAGCTTTTATGTATCTAGGGTTTTAAATAAATGTTCTTTTTTAACCCTAAAGTTTCAAATTAAAACTCTTGCCTTAGTTTCTTTATTTCAATACTTTAAAGTAAATGTTAAAATTACTCATATAGATTATATCCTCGAATATACTTGGATCACTAAGTATATTCAAGTCCAACTACAAAAAATATAGAATTTGTTTAAGAAAAAAAATCTAAAAGACCTTCAAAATCCCTTGGATCCAATTTAATATTTAATGTTAAAAAATAAGTAGAAAAGATGAGCTACAATATATCATTATGCAAATATAATATTGCATAGATTATAGAACTCCTACAATTTAATTATGATTTTAACCAGCACGACTGACTAATTACAGTACATATTATCGCACTCTTGGATCATAGTAAACTAAGATGATATAAATTGAAAGTACTCAAAAATTTTAAAAAAATTATATTCATTTTTTATATTAAAAAAATTACAAGGATTCCATTATCTCAAGGATATATGGAGAAGCACATTGTTTACATGTCATGGATTGCTCACTATGAATCCCGACTTTTCTATTATCTAACTTGAAATAGAAGTTGCACAGGGGGCTCATTGGACATTATTTAGATTTCTTATCACAGAAAAGAAATGGGCCAGTGGCTCTTTGCGCTAACCACAAAAGGATCATAACCATTCCACAAAAAATAACCACATCTATGAGAGTTGTGTGTGTCTCATCTCGGGTATCTTGATCCAAGCTGATCCACTCCCCTCACAAAAATCGCCATCTTCTATATTGAAAGCGAATGCACAAAGTTTGTCTAGCGATGAAATACCTGTAATAAAAACAAAAATAATGGTAAGTAAATGTGAATAACACATCAATTCATCTAAGCAAGACCTATGTCAATTAAATCAAGGCATTCAAAGTAGTAAAAAAGATTTACTTGAATGTGACATCAGATTGGTTGACCCTGCACTCAATCGTCTCATCAAAATGTGTTTCTTTGACTTGCCAAGACTCACCCAATAGCTAACTCATCCATTCCTCGGATGGACACTTGCATTGATATGTAATTTTTGTTTTCTTTAGAACATCACATGAACCAAACAAATGTGCAAACAATGAGAATGGAATAAACCAACTAAGATGCACATCTTTGGAGCTTGTGGTGGGTTTCATAGCACTATTGATGTTAGATTTCATCTTGGACTTACATGCTTGTGACAACTCCAAGCTACCAATCAACCATTCATCACTAGATAATGGCGGCAATGGAACATGCTGCAATCTCTGGCTTTCTACTACATACAGTGAATTATTAAAAAAAGATATTTTGAGTTGCAAGTTGACTTGTAGAGTTATTATCATAGATCAAAGAACTTATGTCTTCATGTCAAACATGTATCTTGCCGCTCAAACATTCCACATTCTGCCATTCATGCAAAGTTGATGGATATAGAGCTGTCAGTAAAATAAGATTGAATTAGAACACTGCAAAGACGTTTAAAAACAACTCTGATGCAAAAGAATAAACAATGATAATATTGAAAAACTTAGTGTTTTGTTTATAATTTGCAATGTAGTTCTTATCGTGTATAGAGATTTGTTTGTGCGTATAAACATGTTGGATCAACACTTTTGTTACTGTAGTTGTTCCATTAAACACTTTTTTGAACTCTAAAATTCTGCCTTTTTAATGTTTGCTAGGGTTTGCAACATCCTTATGCCTGACCTTGAAACTCCCTCGAGTACTTGGGTGCATCAAAATCCAATCCAACTTATAGTACTTATCACAAATCCAATTATCACCACTATCTTTCCTATTGAAGACCTCCACTGCAAGTATGTTACTGATGTTTTTCCTCTATGAAGACATCTATAATAACCAAATAGAAAAGTTACCTATCAGCACGTGTATAATTTGTAAATGTTCTCTCCAAATGAAATAAAATTTAAATGGAACAATTAAAAAAAAAACATTGTATCTGTAATTCTTTTCACAAAGAAGCCTAGAGATGTTGAAAAAGAAGTTGACTTATAACAAGACCATTGTTTCATCACTAACAAATTCCTAGAGTACAAAAACAAAATAAATATTGAGTCAAAGCATACATATAACTTACATAGGCTTTGTCCAAATGAGTTGAAACTTAACCATGGAGCAACAGAAAAAAGTGGCAATATACATGTGGCTCTCTTTGCAAAGAAGCCTAAAGATGTTGAAGAAGTTGAGTTTTCAAAAAATCCTCGAAGACTCTTGGAGTAAAAAAACAAAGGAAAACTTAGTATGCATATAGCTTGCATGTTGTCCAAACGAGATAAAATTTAACTATGGAGCATTTAAAAAAAACAAGACAACATACCTATAACTTTGTTTACAAAGAAACCCTAAGATGTTGAAGAAGAAGTTGAGTGTTCAAATGATCATTGTTCTTGACTGTAAGAGACTCCTAGAGTACCAAAACAAAAAAATTTACATGTTAGAGAATGCACATAACTTGCACAAGTTTTGTCCAATTTAACAAGATAAAACTTTACCATAGAACATCCATGGAAGAGAATAATATACCTGTGAAGTTTTGTGAAGAAAATCTTAGGGCTTTGGTAGAACAAGCTCTGCTCTCATAAAACATGTGAAACTCACTCTGTGTTTGTGTAGATGAAATGAAATTTCACAGGGTTATAGATAGGGCAAGGGACAATGGCTGTAAAATATCGTCAAGAAAGAAGAAGCGGGGAAAGAGATATGATAAATTTGAGTTCCACCTAAGAAAAAGGGGGAAACTGAAAAGGGGAGAAATGAAAAGTCAAACATAAAAAAATAAAAAAATGAAAATTTGAGTCACAAACTTCCAGGATGTGTCAGCATTGTATTCCCAAAAATTTCCCTTATTTTATTGTTGAGGGAAGATTTGGGCCAAGATATGGCTAGAAAATTCATGTTACCTGAATCAGGAATCCCACCTTTCTCATTGGTTAGGCCTATATTTATTTATTCACTCCTTAAGGGGCAAAAAAGAGAGTCCATATTTCTCCTAATGCTTGATTCCCCCAACACTAGGAATGATGTGTCAACCCAATCTAATCTCAAGGATGGTGCCATGTCCCTACCCACAAGCCCCTACTATAGTACCCTAGTATGGTGCTCCAACTCAATAGTGACCACATAAACAATGCCTCCAATAATGACACAACCACAATAGTAATGGCCTTAGTTAGTCCCCCTGATGATGATCGGTCAACAACAACAATGTTATAATCCCTCTAACTGGAGTCAACAACTAGCTCCACAAGGAGTGTTAAATCTAAATTAGAATAGAGCCCCTTTTGTATCAACTAAGTATGTTTATGGAATGATCATGGAAACACCCCAAAATCCCATTGCAAGTGCATTAGGAGGGGAAATCCTAAAGGATTGTCAAATTCAAGTACTAATATTAAAAAGAAGGCGACAAATGTGGTAAATAGAATAGTTGCAGATCTTGAAATGATACAGTAGTAGCATTTTATTGTCATAAGAGCAGCCAAATATGCTATTATATCAAATGCATGGTACAAAAAATGCCACCAAGCAAGACACTTAGCCATTGAGTGTTCCCAAAAACTGACTATTCTAGGAGTCATTTATTTCCATTTCTCAAGAAAGAACCATATAGAAGATACATGCTCTCTAAAAGAGATATAAGACATGAGAAAGAAACAAGATAAAGCAAGCTTAACTTGTTGGAGTAAAAAATGACAACTCAAGATGTTGGACCAAAACCTAAAGAGTTTGGATTCAACTTTGGTCCTAGAAAGTTTCTGTTGTCCCAAATTCACAAATGAAGACAATCAAAGCAAGTGAAATGCTATTGTTGTGGAGAAAAATGTCACATTTTTCCAAGTTTTCCTAATCCTAGACAATTGATGGATAGTCATTGTGTTGCAAATGCAAAGGAAAGGGCCAGAATGTAATAAATTACCCAATTCGAGCTCATACAAATTCCAAAGCTACTGATAGTCAACCACAGTTTCAAAAGAGAATATTCCCCCAACAAAGACAATAAAATTCAAACTCCCAACAATAGAACCATAGAATAGTATAGCACAAAACTATATAGTGTAGCACACTCTAGTACAACAAGGGACTCCAAAGACACTCGAGGAGGTGGACTAGGAAGTCTAGGAGATAGAAGAAGTCAAAATACCTCCAATGTAGAAATGAATTTCTCGAAGAGAGAAGGCATATGAAAATGGAAGTCACCCCATTTTCAAGCTGCCTAGAAAAGCCAGTGGAACCTATTTAAGAAGTATGACTTGATTGAGGATCTAGATACATTCCAATCAAAATTGACATTGTGTCAACTATTGAGGTATCGCATATCTAGATAAAAAGATTCAAAAGCATCGTGCCAAGATGTGGATTGAGGATTTGATAACTTGACAATTATATCAAAGACTAATAAAGTTCTAGTGAGTACCCGTAAAGGAAGTAGATGTGGCTAATGCCTTCTTGGATCCTAACACCCAAAGATTGGTGTATGGATTGAGGGGTGTTTCATAGAAAATTCATTGATTGATGGAGGTTCCTCTATGAATATGATGAAAACGTAACGATGAAAGTTTTGGGATTGAAAGATATGCATCCTACCCAGTGGCTCATTTGACTGGTGGATCAAATTAGAATAAAATCATGAGGCATCCTTCCTTATGTTAAAGCGAACCTCATTGGAAAACATTATTGGTTTCCTTAACTAGTGGTGAAACATAACTCCTATGAAACCTCTTATCTACTATTGTTGGGAAAGACACTAGTTTTTAAAGAAAGGGCAAGGATGGATTGTTTCAAGGGAACCCTAAACCTTAATTGGGGACCAAATAAAGTGGTCTTGATGTTGTGTAGTCCTTAAAAAGGCAATTAATCAACTTTGCTGAAGGTATCTTCTGATTCTTCCAAAGAGACTCCAGATGGAACCTTTACAAAGGAAGAGATTGTAAGGCAAATCCTTCCTAGGAAAATAGAAGCACAATCCTTGATCATGGGAGAATATCTCATGCTATGTCTAGTGTGATTTATGAAGTCAATACCAATATCGAGATCAAAGCATGGATTCAACTTCTCCCTCTTACATGGCCATCCTAAAGCATAGAAAAACATTTGAAAATAGAGTGCATTTTCTTCTCTTATAGAGACTTTTCAAAAGATCAAGTTGGGTCTAAAGAGGATGATTATCAAAGTGATGAGGAAGAGTATGAAGAGGATGATTCTCAAAGATGACATTGATAATGATGAAGTTACAAAAGTCCTAGTCCTAGAGATTGAAGATCCTATCATTATGGATTGAGCAATTAGGATTCCTTTTGGATTAATTAATTATCCTCAAAGAATGGCAGAGAGGTATTGGAAGTGGATGAAACAATTTCAAATCACTTGTATCAATGGGTTTTGTCACCTTGATCAACCCTTTCACAGGAAAGATGATGATAGTGCCTCATGTCAAAGAGCACCAAACTCGAAAAAGCAAAGAAGTTATGATGTCCCTTACTATGTGACATTTATAGATGCTTCATCACTAGATGAATCATCTAGTGAAGAAGTGGTTACCCTGAAATTATAGCCATCCTTAGTTCCATTTTAACCTTAGTGGCATCCAAACAATTACAACCCAATCCAATAGAAGCCAGTTCCAATGGCACATTAGAAAAAGAGATTGCTCCCTTGAAGGATTATAATATGTACCTAGAAACTATACATGAAACTTTTATACGAGAAGTGGAAGGTGAGAAGAAACTAACCTTTATCAATACAAATGGAACTAAGTGTCGTATTAAAGTGGGAATCAGCCTTCTTGATGAGGAGTTTGGTCTTGCAAGATCTACTAAAGAAGAACTTGGGTATACTTGCATGGTTGTATAAGGATTTGAACGGAATTGATTTTACTATGTACCAATATCACATTGACCTAGAGTCCAAATGCCAAGCTAGCTCAACAATGTCAATGTAGAATGGATCCTAACTATCCTATTTTGGTGAATACTAAGTTGTTGAAGCTTTTAAAAATAGAATTTATTTATTCAGTGGTGGCCAATAGTGAATGGGTTTTATCTATCGCGATAGTGCCCAAGAAGAATGGAAAGCTTAGAATTTGGATGGACTTTCGAAAGCTCAACTCTAAAACCAAGAGGAAACATTTCCTTATTCCTTTCACACATCCATTGCTAGATATAATTGCAAGACATGAACTATAATCCTCAATGGATGGATTAGTGGATATGATCAAGTATAGAGTTTGGAAGAAGATTAGTAGTTCAAGATAACCTTCACAATAGAATGGGAACCTATGTATATAGGGTGATGCCATTTGGGTTGCACAATGCCCATGTATCTTTCAGCATGTGATGATGGTGGCTTTCTAGATCATTTGCATGATTCCATTGGAGTTTATCTAGATGACTTTTTCATCTTCAGCCTCTTCTCCAAGCACTAGGGAAACTTGTAGTAATGCTTTGATTGATGTAGGGAGTATGTGATCTCTCTCGATCCATATAAATGCATTTTTAGAGTATCTTTAGAAGTGCTTCTTGGCCACATTCATCTCTGCACAAGAGATAGCAACAAATCTAGCAAAGTTCAATAAAATTACAGCCTTAATTACACCTAGCAACTTGGAGCAACTCTACCAAAGCGAGTGATGATATTCTCATACAAGAACATGGCCATGTTGTTTTCATCATCTTGCTTCAGACATTTGGCTTTATATAGGACTTCATCACATAACAATGCATACCATGATATTCTACTTTCTTCTAGTTGGAGGGGCCCAAGCGGAGGATGGGTTGTAGTAGAATGACACTGGTTTTGGTTAAAAAGACAAAACTTCATGATCCACATAAAACTTAAAGTGGGTTGACAAAAGGTAATGGCGAATTTTTTCAAATGCAAAGCTCATAGCCAAGCATTCCAATTTATTCATTGTATAGTTCAATTTCCATATTAGCAACTAGTGGATCAAATGATCCAACTTGGAAGACCCTTTTTGGCAGAAAATGACATCTAGCCCTTCTACAAATGCATCAATATACACATGGAACTCCTTCTCCAATCAAGGGGTTGCAAGATAGTTGTTTCAATCAGGCACACTATTTAAGAGTATTGAAAGTCTTTTCATATTCATATGTCCACATAAACTTCACATCCTTCCTCAAGAGCTTATGCAAGAAGGGAGCTGTCTTTGTTGTAGAATGAGCAATGAACCTTGTGTAATAGCCCATGAGGTCTTTTTAAATAAAATCATGGAAGAGCTTGTTGAAGTGTACAAGATTAGGTATTTAAATCAACCCCATATTATCCCAGAGCTAATGACAAAGTCACAAATCAGATTCTTTCTTTAATTCTAAACATAATGATTATTGCACATTGTTGTGATTGGGATGATCAATTGACGGATGCTCTTTGGACATACAAAACTTTCTACAAAGCCACAATAGATCAGACACCCTTCTAGTTGGTATATGGTACAAAAGCTATCTTCTCCATGAAATTGGAGCTATCCTCCTTGTAAGTGGCCATTAAGGAGTGCTTTATGAGATGAAGAGTCCCTTCAATACTATCTCTTGTACTTAGAATACTTGGACGAGATAAGGTGCATGATACTACAATGCATGAAAGCCATGCATGTTCAATGCAAAGCCTATCATGATAGTTTTATCAAGCATAAGGAGTTCAAGGAAGGTGATCTGTTTTGGGCATATATTCACAGTTTCGTAAATTTCTAAGCAAACTCCAATAGTATTATCTTTGTTCTTACAAGGTATTTGATAGTGAAACTAAATATCTCTGTCCAAATCCAAGCCATAGATGCCTCTAAAGATCCCTTCTTGTTTAATGATTATTAGTTGAAGTAGTATATCCCTCCTTGGGGATCTTGATAATCACATGGTTGATATCTTCCTTCTTTGGGCACAAATCACTAATTCTTTCAACATTGCCAATTCTTTTAACATTGCTGTTGTTGATGACAATCACATAGTTGATATCTTTCTTCTTTGGGCACCAATCAGTGATTTTTCCAACACTACTGATGATAGTCATTATGCTCATTCTGAGAGCATGCTATATTTCTTTAGTCCCCTCATCTCCAACACTTACCAATGTGCAATTACCCTCTAAAGTTGATGGCTAATTGCTATGAGATCTCTTCTTCAATCTTGTAGACATGGCATGGAGATTGTAGACATGGCATGGTTGGCTCTAATAAATGTTATGCTTACCTTTCTAGAAAAAAAAACTATTCACCTTTGTGGAAAACTAGTTGCAAAAAAAGTGGTAATAGCCCTCAGTTGAGCCTCTCTAATTCAACAACTCATATTCCATGCATACTATTCACCTCCCTAGTGTTTAGATGGCAAGCTCAACATGTCTGGACATTGATGATGGATTAGCTGGTTAGACAGGTCTGCACATATATACTTCACACATTAGTGGTCATTATGACTCTTACATGGCTACTGGCTTATCACTTATTATATTTGGTCTGTTACACCTACCTATAGCTTGCATAGTTATAGCATTAGTCGATTAGTATACTTCTTTATGCATAGTTTGACTTACTAGGTCATTTTTCTTTATGTTATATATTATCTGTACTTTGCGCACATTGAAAAGTATGTAAAAGAAGAAGAAGAAACCAACAAGAAAATATTTTGACCTCCATTTGATCTTCTTGTGTTCTTAAGTGAGCTTTCCCTTGTGTGTATGGTGTGTGTTTGGCACAACAATCCAAGAAAGTCTCCCCACCACATGATTCATGACATAGTATTAGAGTTGCATAGTGATAGAGGCTGAAGTGAAGGCATCAGAAGTAGAGGAGGGTAAAAATCTTAGATTGCTATGAGATTTGGTATGCAAGCATAGCACTATCTATTCTACAAATGAGTCATTTAGGAGATTCCTATATTTTTTTGGTCGTCTGAGGCCATTTCAGGTGGTTTTTTGGCCGTCGAAGGAAATTTCATGCCCCATTTAAACCCACAAGGTTGCGCACAACAGTTCTAATATATACTACAATTTTGGTTGTGTTGACTGAAAGTGGATGCACATGTTATAGATATTGAATCTATAAGTTTGAGGTATTTGCTAGGAAGAAAACACAAGTTTTACATGCAAATAAGTTGCAAATTACATGTACTATTGAGCTAGTGAAAAAGAATGCTTGATGTGTTGATGTGCACTTGCTATGAAAGGCTGTAAAAGACTTACTATTTTGTATCAAAACCCCATGTTCCATGTGACAAACTTCCTTTTTGGAAAATGAATTTTTGAGTTTGTTTCAGGTGAAGAAAAGGGTATCAATCCCCAAAATCTTACAATGAGAGTGAAATTGATGTTGAAGGAGCAGGCTTTAAGGGGATTGCTTATCTTAGGTTGGTTTAGACATCTTAGAGATTGTTTTTGCATCCTCTTGAATGCCAATCTTTCCAAATCAAGACTAAGGTGTCAATTAAGAGCACCAAGCTGTGATACAATGTAAATAATGTGAGGACAAATTATGACACATTATCAACACCATTTGATAAATGCTTATTGAAGATGAGGGTCTATGGAGATGAAGATTATACAAGGGGCCTCTTACCTATGTATCCCAAGGACCAAAGCAAAGGTGAATTGGGACTTGCTTTGGGAGCATGCCATACTCAAGGTAGATCCCATAACATAGTAGCATCAATCCATCACTTATGCTCATGATGTGAATAATAATGGAGGGAGGAAAGCACAATCCTTCAAGCAACAAGATTTTGGTGTAGACTTCAAGCAACAAAATACAAGGTATGATGGCTAATATAATAGCCCCACAAGTAGCAAATGATGAGGAAGATGATGTTGTCAATATTTTACATTCCTAGGAATAATAGAACATAGGATACAGGTGTAAAAACTTAAGCTAAAATAGTCCCAAAAAGATGATGGGTGGTAGGACAACAATGCAATAAGCTAAGACAACATAGAACAATTCTCCAATATAGGAGTGTAACAAATCTAAATAATGGCAAGAACACCTAATAATAGCAAACAAACTAGATGGTGCCTCCAACAAGGCAGCAAATTGAACTGTAGGTGACAACCATCAGAGTGGTCATATGGGGTGGAGGGAGAGTGATGGTTGGCTAATGGCCGAGGCAGAATGAAGATAATGACGAGAGATGTTGAAGGATGTCTAGATGTCTTTATGTAGGGAATTTTTGGGCATTTATTTTCCTATCCCAAAGAAATGCCTTTTTCATAAGTGATTCTTTGCTGGGCTATTTTAATTGAGGCCCTTAATTTTACTTTCTTAACAAAGTAGTGGGAGGACAAGAGGGCTCATGCTTGATGTTATAAGTAGGTGTAATAGGCCATGTGACAGATGCACCTCTAAATAAGCAAAATATGCAATTAAATGAAGAAAAATCTGATGGAGGACCTCAACCATGATTCGAAGCATTTTTGGAGATGCATCACAAAGGTTTCACAACCCATGTACTTAGGTCATCACATCATGCGCATAAATTGACAAGCAATGCTATATGATATTTATGAACTAGCATGCATCTTCACAATGGATGATAATGAAAATGTGATTTTAAGGACTTAGATGGCAAAGTGTTGACATAGGGTGGGAATTCTTCCCATTTAGCTTATGGCTCAAACATGCAAGTCATCCAAGCATAGGAACAAGCATACTTTGCCTAGCAATGCATTATCCTACGGCTACATTGCTAGGAGGGTTTATTAGAACTTTCCTTTCTAGTGATCATAAATGCTAAGTCTTCAATGAGCCAATATACAACAATGTTCATAAGTGTCTCAACAAGGTATTGATGGTATAGTTTAAATGAAGGAAATCGAAGTGTGACAATGTATCACAACGAGTCAATTTATAACAATGTTGCTAGCTTTCTTAACAAGGTGAGGCATAAAGATATTCAAGCAAATATGCAAGCAACTTCCATCAATACCAATTCAATATCAATCAACTTTGGCAATGCCGACAAAGAACAAAAGTTGCTACATTAGTTATATTCCCACCAAAGCACTAGCTTAGAACTAATATCAAGTTGTTCATATAAGAAATAATATTGTACTAAATCATACTTTCAAAAGTCCCTCTCAAGCCAAAAATGGCACACGACATGGATTAGAAAATAAGGATAGGAAATGAGATAGGAACAAAGTGTAGGGAATGAAAATGGAGGAAAAGGATTATAAGATGTTGGGCATAACTACTACTCATTGTTCCCATATATTAACTTTAGATGTATAGAAATGCATTTCAAAAGTGTCATTTGAAAGACTTTGTTGTGCTAGTGTTAAAACCAGAATGAATGGGACATCGTGCAGTAAGGTTAGTCAATGCTTTAGAATGGAGGATTTGATAAATGTAGTAGCTAATTTGATAGAGATAATGGTTGGTTATTATAGCTTACACTATTTTAAGGCTTGAGCAATTTATCCAGTTATACTTGAGGGCACTATGCTGATTACAACATACTTTTCTTAAACCTTGTTCAACAAGGACGAAGTGCCACTCCATTGGATAGCATTCAAATTTCAACCCTCTATACGTGCGTGCATGTGTGTGTGTGTGTGTGTGTGTGTGTGCGTGTGTGCGTGTGTTATAGCAAATGTTGAAAAAACATTGTCAAAAAATAGTTTAACGAAGGGTAGAAGAAGACAAAGTGAAGGTTAAACAAAAGGGAAACAAGTCATGGCAAGAAAGTTGATAAATAGTCAAAGCGGACCTTTATCAGTGCACCCTATTCCCTAATAATTTGTTTCCTCTAAGGAGAATGCACAAGAATGTTCCTAACATGGAATAGCTCATGGGGTCATAGGCAATGACATTGCTACCCATACGATTGATTTTCATGATCTAGCTCTTACAACATTTTGGCAATCAAGACACCATTTCCCCATTCCATGTTGTTCAAAGGCAACCCATAAATTCTCAAAGGCACGAATCATGCAAATCATACTAGTACTAGTTAGCAATGAAACAATTATAGTAGTACATTTGAACAAAATGATTATGCTAAACTATTATATCAGTATGTTTGAACAAAATAATTGCACCATTATTACCATAATTGGTGTACAAATTGTACTAGTTCAAAAATAAATACCTCTATCTATAGTAGTATGGTTAGTGTGCAAGTACTAGTACATGTAGATTCAAGAATCAAGAGGTAGGATGAAGAGAAGTGTACGATTAAATACAAGGAGGCCTCTTTTTCTTCTAAGGAGGAGGGTTGGGCAAGTAGTTCAAACATTTGAATGACTTTTTGGGTCACTATTTTATGCTAGACAAGAGCATCATGCACCAACCCTACAAAACATACTTGTACAATTGTATGAATCCATTCCTTATGAGAACCCAATGCAACTAGGGAAACTTTAACTTCCGACTCAAATTGGTGTGACTCCACATTTGTGAGACACACACCTATGGTTTTGGTGAGAAGATACTACGATGGCCAATTATTTGTGTGCTTTTGCCACTTGTGCATCTGATGCTCCTAGGCCAGTTTCACAATAGTTCAGACAACCTTTGAGGATAGGAATTGTAGGTAATATGCTGTGCATTGGATAGTTGAAAAAGCTAGCCATCGAAGCAAATGTGACCAATATATCCACCCTGCCTAGATTTTGAGCTAAAGAATAGAAATGCCAAGTCTTCAATGAGGCAAAGTGAAAATCAATACCTCTATCTATAGTAGTATGGTTAGTGTGCTAGTACTAGTACATGTAGATTCAAGAATCAAGAGGTAGGATGAAGAGAAGTGTAGGATTAAATACAAGGAGGCCTCTTTTTCTTCTAAGGAGGAGGGTTGGGCAAGTAGTTCAAACATTTGAATGGCTTTTTGGGTCACTATTTTATGCTAGACAAGAGCATCATGCACCAACCCTACAAAACATACTTGTACAATTGTATGAATCCATTCCTTATGAGAACCCAATGCAACTAGGGCAACTTTAACTTCCGACTCAAATTGGTGTGACTCTCCACATTTGTGAGACACACACGTATGGTTTTGGTGAGAAGATACTACAATGGCCAATTATTTGTGTGCTTTTGCCACTTGTGCATCTATGGTACATAAATGATAAGATGCTCCTAGGCCAGTTTCACAATAGTTCAGACAACCTTTGAGGATAGGAGTGTGTAGGTAATATGCTGTCCATTGGATAGTTGAAAAAGCTAACCATCGAAGCAAATGTGATCAATATATCCACCCTGCCTAGATTTTGAGCTAATGAATAGAAATGCCAAGTCTTCAATGAGGCAATGTCTAATAATATTGCTAAGTTTCTCATCAAGGTGATGCATGGTGCAATTCAAGAGATAGTTAAGAGGGTTTGCTAGGGCATTATTTTCAAGTGAGTAGAAATGCCAAGTCTTCAATGAGCCAATATATAATGATGTTCTTAAGTTTCTCAACAAGCTCATGCATGGCGTAGTTTGGAAGAAGAAAATCAAAAGTGCACCAATGTACAACAATGAGCCAATATGTAACAATGTTGCTAAGTTTCTCAACAAGGTGATGCATGGAGATATTCAGGCAAAGGTGTGCACAACTTCTTTCAAAATCAATCATTTTGGCAAAGTTGAGAGAGAATGAAAGGGGCTACATGAGATCTATTCCCACCAACCATAGTGGTTTAAGCCAATTCCAACACTACCAACCATGGTGGTTTAAGCCAATTCCAACACTACCAACCATGGTGGTTTAAGCCACTTCAAACACTACTTAAAACTAATATTAAGTTGCTCACATGAGAAGAACCACTTGCAAGAAAACACATCTTCAAGAGTCTCTCTCGAGCCAAAAAGGGCACACATCATGGAGTAGGAAACAAGGAAGGGAAGAGTAGGAAATGGGAGTAGGGGGGAAGGCACACTCGAAATTGGGTAGAACTATTTCTCACTCCTTGTCGTCATATATACACTTTACAAGCATAGAAAGACATCTTGAGCGTGCCACATAAGGACCTAGTGGCAATAGTGGTAATATTTTCTCATATTAATATACTGTCTGTCCACATCAAAGAAAAACCATAACGGAGGTAATGGTTGGTTGTTACAATTAGTGCCATTTCAAGGCCTGGGCAATTCATGTAGTTACACTTGAGAGGATGCTATGTTAAGAACTATCTCTTTTCATATTCACATCGAGGTAAGGCACCTTACCAAGTTATGGCTTGTTGGAAGGTTGAGTAGGGTCACACATTGAGGCAAGACACAAAGCCAATGACCTAATTCTGTTGCAAAGGCTACAACCAAAGGGGAGGTAACCAAGATGCAAATCTACACACAAAATGGGCTTGCTCTTGATTTTTCTGGCCATTCCCTCATCCACTCTGAGGCAAGCAGCAGGAGGCCAATACTGGCGAGGAAAGAAGTATTATACCCGTCTGGGTGGAACACTAACCTTTGATATGCTCAAGAAGGGTAGGATAGGGTAGGGCGCCAAGGGTGTCAGGTGGTGGAGGAGGAGGAGAGCTGGCGGAGGATGTGGTCTGCGCCGCTGACGCTGGGGATGGCGCCGCCCCCTTGGTGGTCGTCTTCGAGGTTGAGCAGCTGGACGACGCCGTCGTGGGCGAGAAGGGAGTAGCGGCGGGAGCGGATGCCCAGGCCCGCCCAGGGCCCCAGGTCCACTCCCAGCCCCATGCCCCGTGTGAACTGCGCGTTGCCGTCCGACAGCAGCATCAGCTCCCCCCGCAGGCCCAGGGCGCGCCCCCACGCCCGCATCACGAACACGTCGTTCACCGCCACGCACGCAATCACGTCCACGCCGCCCCGCCTGCGCAGCTGCGCGGCCTTCCGCAGGAACGGGGGCAGGTGCTGCAGCGTGCACACCGGCGTGAACGCCCCCGGCACCCCCACCACCACCACCCTGCGCCCCCGCGTCAGATCGCTCACCTCCACCGTCCGCAGGTCCCCTCCCTCCTCGTCGATGTACGACAGCCTCGCCTCCGGCAGCCTCTCCCCAACCTCGATCACACCCTCCTTTCTCCCCCTTACCCTCCGCCTGCTGCTGCTGCTGCTACTACTGTTACTGTTACTGTTACCTCCTGCTGCCGCCGCCGCTGCTGACGCGATAACTTTCCCACTAGGGTAGCTTATATCACAGAAGAGCCGCCTCCTCTTCTTTAGCATCAGCCCTCCATTATTCCTGCAGTGTGCGGATTCTGTCGTTGCAATAATATCCTTGCGCCCGTCGCCGGAGGAGCCTTTCCCAAGCCTTGCAAATGCGGAGGAAGTCCCAGAGAAAGAGGAGCACCAGGAAAACGAAGAGCAGCCTACTGCATCGGCTTTCATCATCACTTCATTGGTGCCCGCACAGAGATAGAGAGAGAGAATATGTGTAGAAGTTCCAATGACCACTGACCAGCCTTTATCGCTTTCCACATAGGACTCTTCCCACCAACTCACTTTTCTAACTCTATTTTCCCTTGTAACAGCATTGAGACCCAGCATAGCATCCAGCCCCACCATACCATATGGTAGGCGCGAGTCATGACAGCCTCTAGTGAAGGCACTAGGTATATTGTGACATCTATTCTTACACTAGTTCTCACTTCATGTGAGGCATTGTAAGTTCCCAAAAGAGGTACCTCTTGATAGGCAATCAAAGCTCAAGATCCCAAGCTACATCATCTAGGCAATTCAAGTTACGTAGACTTAGGCTACGTTCAAACGGAACAAGCGGTAATGCAAACCATGACCAACCTTCCAACTCTTTTGTGTGAAGGGTGAAGGTGAAGAGGTAGAGTGTGCTACAAGAAGGTAAGAGAGCTTTTTTCTTAGTGCCATGGCTCTTCCAAGCGGCGAGGGGGGTTTCGATAGAAAGATGGTGGGTCTGGAGGCAAATGGAGTGAGGTCTCAGCTACTTAGGGCATGCCATATCAAAAGCACGTCCCTTTGATGTATCTCTTGAAAGGTGAGAATGATCGAAGCTTGCACGCTAGAGCTATGGTGGGAGAGCAAGAGCAAGAAAGAGAGACAAGAAATGGGAACTCCAACAACCACAATGTGTGGTCAGGCCTTCCTTTATTCAACATGTCACTAAAAGAATAAAGAATAAGTGACTGTGACGGGCGCTCGCCACCTGCAGTGTGCAGTGGCGGGTACTATCAGTGTAGTAATACATGGGTGGTTAGGCGAAGGCGCCTTTACCCCTAACAACCTCCCACTTAAAGGTGAATCTGCCCCAGTGAGAGAGAGAAAAAAGAAAAGACAGTACAACATGTACACATGTACAACAGGATGAGGAAAAAGACATTATCTCATCCAATGCCCATCAATCTCCTAAGGAAGGCAAAACGCTCGATAGTGAGGCTTTTCATGAGCAAGTCTGCAAGATTCTGCTTGGTCGGAATCTTGACAAGGTCAACAGACTTGTCCTCAACGACCTCGCGAATGAAGTGATACCTCACCTCAATATGTTTCATCTTCGCATGTAAGACCCCGAATTCTTGGCCAACTGAATAGCACTCATAGAATCCGAATGCAGTGTAGGGATAGCATCTGTCATACCAAGGTCTGCAATCAAACGGCCTAACCAGATAGCCTCCTTGCAAGCCTCTGTGGCTGCAATATACTCGGTCTCTGTAGTGGAAAGAGCCGTATATTTCTGCACCCTGGATATCCAAGAGATAGCCCCTCCAGCATAAGTGAAGACATAGCCAGAAGTGGACTTCCTACTATCTGAGTGTCCTGCATAATCAGAGTCAGTGTACCCTACGACTCTTGTATCTTGGCTACCATAACAAAGACACATATCTGATATGTCCTTCAGTTACCTCATGATATCCTTCACGGCATCCCAATGTTTCTTGCCAGGTGTAGCCATATAACGTGTCACAACCCCAACTGCAAAAGCAATATCTGGACGGGTGGCTATTATGGCATACATAAGATTGTCCAAAGATGATGCATAGGGAATCTTTGCCATTTCGGCCCTCTGCTAATCTATCTACGGACAACTATCTGTGGAAAATTGGCTTATGAAACCTTCACATGAGAAGGTAATGGTCAACCAATAGGCTTAACATCCTGCATGCGGAAGTGCTCAAGGACTTTATGTACGTACTCCCTCTATGACAGATAGAGGAGTCCCTGAGATCTATCACGCGTGATGCGCATATTAAGTATATGAGAGGCCTCTCCCAGATCTTTCTTCTCAAAGCTCTTCTTGAGCTGAGCCTTAAGAGCATCGAGCTCCTCATGAGCTGTCCCTACTAAAAGCACGTTATCCACATAGAGTACCAAAGTCAGTAAAGGACCGTCATGGGCTTTCTTCTATATACAAGCACGGATCCATAGTACTGCGGCTGTAGCCTTGTGACTGCATGAATGAATCAAACTTATGGTACCATTCCCTAGGTGCCTGCTTCAAGCCATATAGACTCTTCTTTAGCTTGCACACTAGGTGTTTCCTGCCAGGGTCTGCAAATTCCTTAGGCTGCTCCAGGTAAATCTCATCATGCAAGTCCCCATGTAAAAAAGCCGTCTTGACATCCATCTGGTACAAATCCAGGTCAAGCTGTGCAACCAAGGCCAAGACTAAGCATAGGATGTGTCATCTTGACTACAGGAGAAAAGACTTTATCAAAGTCAACACCATGCTTCTGCTTAAAACCCTTAGCAACCAATCGAGCCTTTGTATGCTGGCTTGGGGTATCCAGGGGTACTTTTCAGCTTGTACACCCACTTGCATGGCAAAGCCTTCTTACCCTAAGGCAAGGAAACCAAATCCCAAGTCTTATTCTTATGCAATGAGTCAAGCTCAGACTGCATAGCCCTCTCCCAAGAGTGACAATCACCCCTACACATAGCCTCATCACAAGTAAGAGGCTCTCCTGCATCTATAACCAATACATAATCCATAGAGGGCGCAAAACGGTCAGGAGGTCGTCTATCTCTAGTAGAACGCCTCAACATAGGCTCTACTGCCTGATCGACATCCTGTCTAGCATCAGCATATCTAACATCTGGGCCATGAGCATCAGGTGATCCTGCGCGTTGTCTAGCTGGCCGTGGAGGGAGCTGAATGGGAGCAGGGAGCGCCTCCTGAAAGATAACTCTGCGTACCTCAACCACTTTTTCAGGTTGCATATGCATTTTGTCCTCACGAAAGATGATATCATGGCTACAGATCACTTTTCGCGCCTGCGGATCCCATAAACGGTAACCCATCTCTCTTGCATCTCCATAGCCAATGAAAATGCATTTGACACTCTTAGGATCCAGCTTATTGCGTTTGTCCTTAGGCACATGACAGAATGTCTCACAACCAAAGACACGCAAATGATCATAAGAGGGGGGCTTTCCTGCCCACACCTCCTCTGCAACCTAAAAGTCAATGCTACTGCTAGGTGACCTGTTAATGAGATGCACTGCAGTAGTAACTGCCTCAGCCCAAAAGTGCTGCGGTAAGCCAGCCTGGCTAAGTATGCTATATGGACCCTTTCCTGAATGGTCCTATTCATGAGTTCAACCATACCATTCTGGGGTGGGGTGGGGTGTAAGAGGCGGTCAACTAACGCTTAATACCCCGCTCATCACAAAACTGCTCAAAAACATGTAATACATACTCACCCCCATTATGTGATCTTAGACATTTTAGCATTTTCCCAGACTAGTTTTCTGCCAATACAAGCCAACGCTGAAATGTGTCTAAGACGTCGGATTTTCTCTTTATGGGATAAGCCCAAACCTTACGTGAGTAATCATCTATGAAAGTAACAAAGTACTTTTTCCCACCAAGTGATTGACAGGGCTTGGGCCCACATACATCTGAGTGCACAAGAGCCAAGGGCTCACCCATGCATTTCTTACCAGACTTTTTATGCATATTTCTAGTCTGCCAACCATACAAACAATGATCACAAGAATCAAAATGCGAAGAGTCAAAAGGCGAAAGATACTGCAAAGCACGGAGCATTTTCATTCCTTTAAGAGACATATGCCCCAAACGAGCATGCCAAAGGGATACATGGGGAATAGAACCCACAGAGTAGACTTGCATAGCTCATCAACTTCCATCCAAACATCATCATCCATATCCTCAGGTTTGACACCCTTGAAACGCAAGGGTTTAATCTGCAACTTCTGCACCAAAATCTGTCATATTTGGGACTTCCAATACCCATAGTTGGTACTATCCAACTTGGCAATGTTAAAGAGAGTTGTATCTTTCAGATGACCAACCATACTGTCCCAAATCAATGCAAAAAATGCAAAATTGTAGGTTGCTGTAATTAGTAGAAAATGCACTAAAACCACTGCTAAAAGTGGATGAAAGAGTGGATTTTACCAAGAGAAGCCCTTGTCCACCAAATATGACCAAGATAACATCAAATAGTAAGCATTACACTCAGAGAAGTGCTCAAAATCTACAGATTTCAGCTTATTGTAATAAATAATAGATTTCAGTAACTGAGAGCTAACTGTGCCAAAAGTGGATCCCAAGTCAATCATATATTGCCAAGACCATAACCAACATAATGCAAGCATAACATAGGCATATGACAATTGATAAGCATGAATCCAATACCCGAACATGTCATGAAATATCTACCAGTGAGTAGACACACCCCCTAGTCAACAGAGCAAAGTGTGCCTGCTACTACCAATACTTGACACAAGTAGGTGTCAACTCACAAGGAAAGGGATCCAAGTCAAAGAGTTAGCTCATAAGCATCGGAAGGAACCAAGACATATGAACCATGCATCATCCCAAAGGGTAAGAAATCCCAAATAGTCTCAAAAGCTCAAATAGCATAGACTGCCTGCTCAATGTCTATCAAGTATCCAAAGATGCTCACACTAGCACAAAAACTATAAATATCAAGCAACAAAGCTCAAACAAAGCATGTACAAGCACCAGTGACAAGTGTCCAAGATCAAGCATCAATGAGACATCCCAAACATGGAGGCAGTGTGACATCCATATGTAGCATCCATAGGCATCAAGTATATCCCAAAATAAACTCTGGCAAGCCAATAAATCTCTAAAATATACTCCAGACAATCGAATGTCAAGCCCAAGTAAAGCTCCAATAGCATCCAAGCTCAAACAATGTATCTGACATAAGTAGGTGACATGAGCATAAGTGCATGTCCAAAGTGGTCAAGCATAAACCAATAAGTGCCAAGATATATCCAAGATAAATATCTAAATGCTATGGAAAGCGGAGCTCAACCTCAACCAATGATTAAGAAGCAATGTTGAACTGTTTTCCAATCCCCGATGGTCAATGCATCAATGTACATCTCCAAGACATGGCCCGAATAGCATAGGCATAAGCATACATGAGTAGAATAGCTTCAGCCCAACTGTTTACAGCAAACATTCACTGCTCCAGACTGAGTATTTCAGGCCTCAAATCAATACCAAAATGATGGCAATCCATTAGCATAGCATCTCCATACATGTAGACATCATCCGGGCATCAATATGCATCAAGTGATCAATCCCAGTAAGCATAGACTTCAAGAGATAAGTGCTGCCCTATTTTGGTCAGATATGGGACTATTCAAAATAGTCAATGGCTGAGCTAAATCAGCTCCAAATGCATCTCACATAAGATGCATAACATCCAGAAGTGATCCGGTATCAATAGACATCAATAGAAGCATCACATAAGCCATATGCATACAAATACATGCTATCTCAAACCTGAAATCTATTGCAAAATATTATGTCATCAGAATTTGGCAAATCCAATATCACCATCACGTCCGGAGCATGCCAAAATCCCAACTTAGACTCTTACCATGCCTGAATCGGGTTCCGAATGCCCAAGATATGACAAAAAGAGTGATTTTTGAGCCATTTTTGCAAACAAGTGCAAATAAAACGTGAGCATGCTGTTGTACTTGAGGGGCCAAATCAGGGTGGGTAGGGGATAAGCAAGAGCCCAATGAAGGCCTACAATAGGCCTACACAATCCTAGGACAAGTCCAAGCAAGAGGTGAAGAGAACAAGCTTCAATGATGGAAGCTATGGCTGCCTCTTCATGAAACCCTGCTGTTCATGTCAAAGAATGGCTGAGAACTGAGTGAGAAGTAAGCTCTCATACCTCGTGTAGATGCCGGGGAAGGCTAGGAAGCTCTTGCAAAGGACTTGCTCTGATACCAGTTGAAAGGTGAGAAGGATCGAAGCTTGTACACGAGAGCTATGGCAGGAGAGCAAGAGCAAGAAAGAGAGAGACAAGAAATGGGAACTCCAACAACCACAATATGTGGCCGGGTCTTTCTTTATTCAAACTGTCACTAAAAGAATAAAGAATAAGTGATTGTGACGGGCGCCTGCCTCCTGCAGTGTGTAGTGGCGGGTACTGTCAGTGTAGTAATACACGGGCGGCTAGGCGGAGGCGCCTTTACCCCCAACATCTCTACCACCACTCGGCCTTAGCTAACTTAGGGAACCTTCACTCTACCTTGTAGCTTGTAGGAGCAATGAGGTCATTCTTGATGAATCACCTTCAATCACTCACGCATTTTGTCAAACATTACTCTTCAGGCTTTTGCCCTTAAGGTTTAAAGTATTACATTGATATATGCCTACGTACATATAGATAGGCATACTTCATACATTCGTACATATACACATATACATGTGTGTGTAGATCAAGGGGCATGCCCCTCTTGATCCCACTTTCCAAACTTCATCATAGGTTTCCTTGACATTGTTTATTTCATCACCATCCTCGCCAACATTCATAGGCCACATTGTTGCCATTATTTATTCTCATTAACCATGACCCCTTTTCGAAGGTAGAGGATTGTATTTGTTGCCTAGATGTCCCTTTCTATTGCTACACACTATATTGGTTGCCCATAAATGCTCATATTCTCAACATTTTGGTTGCTCCAAGCAATCATGTTTACTACAACAAATGTCCATACTATGGTGTGATCAAAATGCAACCTTCAACCTTCTAGGATGGAATCAAACCTCACTACCTATGCTCAAAGTCTCATTTTCTTGCCTTATAGAGTGATTTTTACTATATAATGACCCCCCTTCCATAGTGATATTACCCTTAACCAAAGTCACTATATGTAAACCCTTTATATCATGTGTGTTCAAATTGTATTAGAAAATACCCTCTTCTTACATGCTATAAGGTAATAAAATGACCCCTTTTGCTTTAAGAAACTTATAGAATTTTTCAAAGTTGTAGTTAAAAAATCCATCATGTAAATCTAGTCCTATAAATTTTACTAAATATATTAACCCTCTTGTTGGTGTGCTTACATTTTTTGGGGTGACCCCACGTTTTCCCCCCCTCTCGCACAAGTTAATCACAACTTTTGTGCCACCCAATGCATGCATAATATCCATACTACTATATTATTTTGGTTGTAGGTTCAGGAAGCCTCGAACCTCCAAAGGGCTTCCTGAAACTACCCCTTTTCCAAACTCCCATTTTCTTATTAAAACCCCCTCTCTCTCACGTGTAATCTTTCCCTCTCTCTTCCCCCTTCCCTTTTTAATTAACCCCCCCTCTCACATGTAGACTCTCTCTCTCTCTCTCTCTCTCTCTCTCTCTCTCTCTCTCTCTCTCTCTCTCTCTCTTAGATTACACTTTTTAATTTAAACTTTCCTCTCTCTTTTTCTTTCTCTTTTAGTTAAATATTTTTTAAAACATTTTTAAACTTTTCTTTTATTTTGAATTAAATATTTTCAAAATATATTTTCTTACTCTTCTCCCTCTCTTTTAGTTAGATTAAACTTTTTAATTTAAAATTCAATCTTATTTTTTCTCTTTTTTCTCATGTTGTATTTAAATATTTTGAAAAAAAATAAAATTTAAGAGAGAGTGTGTGTGTGAAGAAAAAGGGGAAAAAGAAAAGAGAGAATGAAAAGAAAGGAAAGAGGGGGGAGAAAAAAGGGGGGAGAGAGAGAGAGAGAGAGAGAGAGAGAGAAGAAAAGCGGGGAGAGAAGAAAATAAAAGAGAGAGAGAGAAGAAGAAGAAGAAGAGAATACAAATATAGAGAAAGAATTTATAGAAAATTTAACATTTAAAAGAAAGAGAGAAAAAAGAAAAAAATTAAAAAGAGAAGAAGAAAAAAAGGACAAAAGAGGAGAGGGAGAGAGGAGGAAAAGAGAGGAGAGAGGAGGAAGAAAAAAAGGAGAGAGAGAGAGAGAAACAGGGAGAGAAGAAAATGGGAGAGACAAAGACATAGAGAGAGAAGAAGAACAAGAACAAGAACAAGAAGAAAAAGGAAAAGAGGGAGAGAGAGAGAGGGGGGAAGAGAAAAGAGAAAAGTCTTTTTTGAATGTAAACCTTTTTTGAGAGAGGGGAAAGGGAGAGAGAGAAGAAGGAGAAGAGAGAGAGGGAAAAAACAGAGAGAGAATTATAGAGAGAGAAAATATAAAATTTCAAAGAAAGAGAAAAGAAGAAAATGAAAAAAGAGGAGAGAGAAGGAAGAAAAAGAGAGGAGAGGGGAGGAGAAGAGAGAGAGAGAGAAGAAAAGCGAGGAGAGAAGAAAAGAAGAGAGAAAGAAAGAGAAGAAGAAGAAGAGAGAGAATATGAACACAAAAAGAGAGAATTATAGAGAGAAGAAAGATAACATTCATATACTTTGAGAGAGAGGGGAGGGAAAGGGAGACAAAGAAGAAGAAGAAGAGAGAGAGAGAGAGAAAAGATAAAATTTAAGAGAGAGAAAAAAAGGAAAAAAGAGAGGAGAGAGAGAGAGAGAAGGAAGAGAGAGTAGAGGGGGAAGAAAAAAACCAGAGAGAGAGAGAGAGAGAGAGAGAGAGAGGAGAAGAAGATGAGAATTATAGAGAGAGATAAGATAAAATTTAGAAGAGAGAGAAAAAAAAATAGAGAGAGAATGGAGAGAGAGAGAGAGAGAGAAGAAGAAGAAGAAGAAGAGAAAAAGAGGACAGGGAGAGATGAGGAAAAGAGAGGAGAGAGGGGAGAGAGAGAAGAAAAGCAGGGAGAGAGGGGAGAAAGAAGAAAAGGGGAGAGAGAGAGAGAGAGAGAGAGAGAGAGAGAGAGAGAGAGAGAGAGAGAGAGAACATAAACTAAAATAAAAGGCAAAGAAAGAAAATTTAGACATAGGGAATTGGGGGAGAGAGAGAGAGAGAGAGAGAGAGGAGAAGAAGAATAAAAAAGAAACAGAGGGAAAATTGGAGAGAGAAAGAGGAGAAATAGATTGTTGAGTAAAGTTGCCGTGTAATAGCATGGTAACTTTGCTTGCCACTTTGTTGCAATAAAGCTGCCACCACAAAGCGGCCTAATGTTCTGTGCACGCAAAGAATGTACATATATTATTGCATACTTGTCTCATGCACACACTTACACACGTGTGTGTGTGTGTGTGTGTGTGTGTGTGTGTGTGTGTGTGTGTGTGTGTGTGTGTGTGTGTGTGTGTGTGTGTTTGCTACATGCACGTTTACATATAGGTATTTATCAACATGCAAATATGTAGTACATATATGTGTGCATGCATCTATGTGTTATGTATAAGTCAATTAAGTGGTTAGAACTAACTATTCTCACACAACTAATCCACAACCTTCCATTTCTACTATTATTTCTTCTTCTTCTTATTTTTAATAGAGCTCCTCATCACTCAAGTGGTACTCTTTCAAAATGGAAGGGAGGCCATTATAGTTAATCACGAGGATAGGTTTTGTATAACTAAAACATTGTTTGACATATTTTGAGGAGGTTGATATTCATTAGTTCAAGATGTCTCAATGTAGAGTGTAATAGTGTAGAAGCTAGATAGCCATGTTGTGACTTCATGCAAGTCAGCCTATGGAAGCCATGACTTTTCCAACCACTATTCTTGCAAATTTTTTGCCCTATAAGCTTTTGAATGTCAAACTCCACAGGTAGTATAACACTTTGGGTGCTCATTTTTTGTGAATGAGAGTGTCCTTGAGGATTTTGGGAGAAATTATGCTTTAATCCTCAAGTCTCATAGTCGATGTGCTACACAAACTATGGATTTGATATATTAAGCACCTAATTTTAGCATCTTGCATACATAGTTAATGATTTGTCATGCACTTTCAACAATTTCATTATTACGAGTGCTAATTTGAGTGATTACTTTGAGGCTTATTATTTGCCTTTGTGAAGCTACCTTTCTCTTAGTACTAGTTGCTCCTTATTTCTACCAAAAAGATTGGCATTTCTCAATCTCCAAATCCAATCCCTTAAAGCATCCCTGCATATGTCCTATATTCTCAAGGATTTATATATCAAAGATCCATGGTCTCCAAAAAACACAAGCTTCTACTTGATATTATCTTTAAAACTTATTATTCTTACCCATTTTTTGTCGAACTTCCAAATTGCCATGATTTCTCTACATGGCCAAAAGAAATGATATAAGTATATATTCTCTTCTTCTATTTGAGAAAGCTGCAAAGAAGGGCAATTCTCATACACTTTCACAATGTGTCCTTTGTAGGGAGTTTGTTCATTGTGACTCTCCAAAGCATGACTCTTCTATGAGCATACCGACTTCCATGTCTCCTCCACCTCCATTCATTGTTTCCACTTGACAAACTAAAACACTCAATATATATAGTCAAACATGAACATTTTGTCCTTTGGATATAGTGTAAAAGAAGCCTATCCCATCCATTATTCCTTTTTTAAACACAAATAGGCCAAAAGTATATTTAAAAATAATATATGTAGTTATACATAATGTATCTCAAAATATCCATTGAAAATTATCCTATCCTATTTCCAACTTTTAACTAAACTATTTTTCAAAACCACAAGTGTTTCTACGATATATCCTTCCATTAAAGTATATCCTAATATTCTCACAAACAAGCTTCAATCCAGCCTCTAGATGAAGTGTAAAGTAGTAGATTTGAAACCATGAAACCTAAGAGTACTCTCCTTGTTGTTACTGTTATATAGCCCCACTATACAAAATTTTAGAAGATTTTGCTTGTCTCTCTCTAACTTTAGATGTATAGTTGTCTTATTGGGCTAAACACACAACTATTGGGACATTGCAGGGACTTCTATTGTTTAAAAGTTGCAACTCACTTTGGCAACAATCTCTTACCTTGTCTCTCGACACTCTACTCTAACTAACATTGTATCTCTCTCTCTCTCTCCCAAGAAAGCAAGTACACAAGACTAGTTTCAAGGTGTAGTGAACTCACATATCTTACGTTCTCACATTGCAATTCGAAATTTTAAAGACTTGTTGTGGTTCCATGAACCAAACAACATCGCTCGAGGCCATCTCTCCTTTGGATCCACCACCAAGCACACGAAAATAAGAGAAGAAGATAGAGAATACGAATGATCAAAAAGAAGATGGAGAAGTGCTTCATCTCTCACCAAATTCCTCACTCTCTTGCAATCTCACAACCTCATATACAACTCCAAACTCAACCCTCTTACCATGAATGGGAAGGAAAAGAAGAAAAGTAATAAGAAGATGCAAAGATTTACTTTCCCTTAGTCCTTTGCTCTCTCTCTCTCTCAACAATGGAAGCAAGATAATAGAATAGAAGAGAGAACAGAAAGCTTCAATAGTTGCACCAATAGAGCTTCCACAATATGGATGCACTAAAAGGGTAAATACAATTGATACCTCCCAGCCTTATATAGACACACATTAGAGTAGGATTAGATCATTTCTCTAGATAGCATACCATTTTAGAGTTAGGGTTGCACCCCTTTTGCATTTTAGGGTTTGCGCCCTCTTTTGGGTATTTTACCCACTTTGTGGGATCTACTCTAGTCATTTCTTAAAGCATACTTGTGCCTTAGCCTATTAGACCTAGCCTACACTAATACAATCATAGATACATGTGTGGAATCCACACAACAATTGCAGGTGTGACAAATACAACTACAAGTGATAATACAATGTGCACGAGAATTGTAGACTTGGCTATCACAAAATAATGTAACCTTGATAATATGATGTGATGTCCACGAAGTACAAAATAATATCAGTACTCAAAAATAATACATTGAATCTTCGAAAATAATAATCCACCATCAAATAAATCTAGCACTTTTACTTTCACAAATACATGTGTGCAACCCATACAACATTTGCAAGTGCGACAAATACAAATGTAAGTGATGATACAATGTGCACAGGAGTTGTGAGCCTGACTCTCATAAAATAATATAACCATGATAATATGATGTGATGTTCATGAAGTACAGAATAATATAAGTGCCCAAAAAACAATACACTAAAACTCCAAAAATAATAATGCACCATCAAATAAATCTAACACTTTAGATTTCACTTTTCTTTAACCTTATTTTACTTTAGCCTTCACAAAATACTATTAACATTATCCCCCTCTCAGACAAGGAGGAGATGAGTATTGCTCCCATGGGATTCGTGTCAAAGGTAGACGTGGAATGCTAGGAACAATGGATGAAGAAGTTGTCCCGATGGAGTGAAATAAATGCTACTAGTGAGAAACCTTGGCTATTAAAGAAGATAATATTCTGCATGCTATGGTATAGATGATATTGTTGGTACATTGGTAGATGAAAATGACAAGAAGATTGTTGGTGACAAAACCATGTGAAGCTAATGTTGCTAAGGATACACTTGATTTATGGTTCTTTTGATGGATAAAATGTGAATTATCATTGGAAAATGAATGGAGGTTATACAGTATGGGATGTTGAAATAGAAATGATGGCTCACATTTTCCATGAATATTTGTATCTTCTACAAAATAAAACCTCACATGCAATCACTTCCTAGGAGAGAGTGCTAGTCTTCTATTTGTGCCCAAGATATATGATGTGGTTGGGTTGGGAGATGGGTTGAACTCCAAGCAAGAGTGAAGCATTGTCCCACACATGAGGACCCAAAATGGTGAATAGATTACAATGCAAACATTATGTGAGTGCATCCGCTTACATAAGCTAGTACATAGTTAGAAGATTTCACCATGGGTTCTTTGATTGAGGATGGCTAATGAAGTAAGGAAGCATGAACTTGATGAAGATGGGAAGAAGTAGCAAGGTTGAGGGAAAAGGAAGTTGTTGATGAAGATGTGGGAGAGACACCATTGGCAAGATGGATAAAAGGTAGAGTCTAATCCAATAAGCTCTTGAAGCACCGAGTGCTCTGCTGGGTCAAACAAAAGTGGTAGCTAATGAATTGGTCCCTTTTTTGCTTAGAGTACCTTGTTCTTCTTGCTTCAAAGTGGAGTCGCTGTACTGGATGAATGAAGCACAAAGGGAAAAAGTGCAAGTGACTCAAGGAGACAAGTGGTCTAACTAAGGCAAGCCAAGACTCCCTAGGTATGTTATGACCTTGATGTGTCTTAGGTAAATGTGGAGGAGAATGGGAAAAGAGCTAGGGGGTTAGAGATGGAGCTTGTTGACCAAAGCCACTGGACACACCAACTAGAAGACCGCTAGATATGGTGTAGTGCATGTGTGTGCACATTTCTTTTTCTTTCATCTTCTTTGTTTCCTCTATGTTTTTAAATCCTCCTTTCCCCCCCTTTTTGTGTCTCTTTTCCTTCTCTATTTTTTCTCCTTTCCTTTCCTTTCCTTTTCTTACTCATTTGCCTTGTTGTAAACAATGGCATTTCCATACAATTAGGCACGTAGCCTTATTAAGATAAATTGAAGTAGGAAAGATCTGATGGTAGACTGCATATAATAATTTGAGCTCAAAAGAATGGAGTTTTGCATTGGAGTATAGACAAGGAAATAGAGGACCGAGCCTTGAACCTTGAAAGCACATTGCCTCGTTGATGTTGATTAAGTGATTATGGAAGAAGAACTTGTCCTTGGTGGTGAAGACTTGCATGCTCATTGATGAAACAAGTTGCAACACTTTGTAAGAAATAGATGATCATTAGATGTTGCAGTCAAGGTATGATATTGATGAAGAAATTCGATATCATGGTTGATGGTGCTTGGATGTCTTTGTCTTTGGTTAGAGTCACTCAGAGGAGGTTGTTGGCATGAGGTTATTAGATCTTTGAATATTCAAAGAATGCTTTTATTACTACTAATGTTGTCTTCATGTGCCATAGCTTGAATCTGTAGAGCTCATGTGGCAACACTTGATTCTAAGAGAGGATGATAAAGCACAAGGAAGTGGTCTCATAGTAAGTTGGATCACATTGAAGTGTATTAACTACATGTCATTGCTCAACCATTGTCACAAGTCGATGAGAAAACCACTTTTGTAATAATGAACTTGAGGAATTAATATTCTACTCAGGTTGATCAAGTACTGAGTAGTCATTGATTTTAGTCACAGAAGCATAAGAAGATTGAGATTGCTTCTGAGGGAGGGTTATAACATATTCGGGTTAAACCAATAGACTTTTGTGGTAGAGATATTCACTCTCTTCCTAAATGGGATGCCATTTAAAAGCAACTTGCATTGCCTCATTGTCATTGCAAGGCCTAAATCAATTATTATTGTGAATAGCTTGGCATAAGTGGTGAAAATGGTATCAAATTGGAGTAGGCATTCTATTTTAGAGGAACTTGATTTCTTTGCCAAATGACAACCATGGTACCTAATGGTCGACATACCAACAAAGGTTGGAAGCTAGAAGGAGGGCCAAGTTTAGTAGGGTTGATCTAGGGGTGAGTCAAAGCAACCTCCTAATAATGGAGGGTTTGATTATTCAACTAGGTCAACTAGGTCTAATGGGTGGTGTGGGTTAGTAGGGACATCAACAGCATTGGAATTAGGAGTTGAAGTTTCAAGCATACTACTTTTAGCCATGATGTCTGGTTCAAGAGAAGGTTTGTGTACAACAATTTGCTTCCCACCATTTATTCTGTGTGCTATAGGAAGTTGAGAAAATAAGAGATTTTGTGTTGCTTAGTCTTGGAATAAACCAGTCATAAAAATTAGGATTATACTACAATGAAGCATGGCCATCTAGAAGTTATGGGTCATGCGTGAGGTAGAAAATATACCTAATGACATCAATCATCATGTTGATTTGTCCCAATTGATTTGCAATGTGTAGCTCATCCTCTGAAAGGAGTTTTCACACAAGGGATCTATTTCAACAAGTTTAGAAATTTTGACACTGTGGACAATCACAAGCACTTACAAAGATGTAGGGGCTACATATATGAGATCATGTATAGAAGTCTAGAGTGTCTTTTATTGCTTGGAAATTGTCATTAGATGACTGCCATACCTTACAACTAAACCTTAACTTGAATACCATTTCCTTTTTTCAAACTCACTTTGACGTTTTGCTTTCTTAACTAATGATGCAACATTCTCCCCACTTGCTTGACACTGCCTAGTATGGAACATAGGAAACAAGTGATGCTTCTCTTGCTCTGCCTTGGTTATTTTCTTTATGATTTCTACCATGATTCCTGGATAACACCAACAAATTTTGATTACTTTGACCATGTTCAGAGGAATTTCTAAGAGCTTCTCATCCTTAGCAATCTAAATTCCAATGTCAGCATGAATATGTGCATGAGTGAGTGAAGTCAATAATGTTTCATCTAGTTCCCTAGAAATCATAAACTTGAATTAATCATTTTGTTTCCCCATATTTTCTAAAGGCTACATATAAGAGATCTCTTAACTGGATTTAAATGCACTAAAGCTTTTGGCCAAGAAGAACAAGACTTGTGAATCATTGGATTCCTTATGCTCTTTGGGCTAGAGTTAATATTCAGTTGTGAGGTTGAAGCACTAGAGTCTTGTCCACAACTAGAGTGACAATTTGGGTTATAGCCAAAGGTTGTGACTATATGGGTTCCACCTCAAGATTGGAAGTAGTAACTTTTGATTCAGTGGATTTGTTAATTGTGATAGTCAAAGAAGACTATGTACTTGGATCCATGGATTGATGGGAAGTAGTCTTGGTCTTGGAATTTCTAAACTTGTTTTTGACAATGTTCACAAAGGGAGATGGTCGATCCTTTGATGTTTTGTTGGCTGTCCCTTGTGGATTCAATTTCTGGGATTGAGCAACCACACTAGGCTATTGTCTCTCAATTTTCAATTTGAGCTTGGGTGACAAACATTTGTTGTTTCTAGGATACTTTGGTTGTTTTGAAGGACCAACAACAACTAAGGATCGTTGCATGTCCACAATTGAGGGCTTTGTCTTCTCCTTCTTTGGACTAGCTATTTTAGCATAGCAACATCACTAGGAAGTGGTTGCTTTTTTTCTTGCTCTTGACACAATGAGAAGAATTAGCAACTACCTCACATGGTTGCTCTTCCAAAATTGTGGATGCTAGTGTTAGAAGAACTAGCTTTTTGTCAATCACTAACTTGTCCAATTTTGGATCCTTAAACATCTTGATCCTTGACCTAGATATATGTTGGGGTCGCTTTTTCTTTCGCTTTGATTTCAATGGGGCTTGGGCTGAGGTTAGTGAAGGTGGCTTTCAGGTGGTTTCAGTAACCAAATCCAACGAATTCCCACATAAAACCCTTGAGCATGTAGCAATACTTTGGAAACCCATTGTGGCCTTGTGCTAACTCTCCATTGACAAGTGTGAATATATGCCCTAGATCTCCTCTTATTTTTACTTGAAGTGCTCTTTCTGATAGCTTGAGAAGCTATTGTAGTGTTTTTAGTGGATTTGGTCTAAACTTGGATTCCATGAGGATTCTTACTCTCTGGTTCCCCCTTATCCTCGTATACCACGAGCAATTTTCTTTAGAACTCTTTGGCCATCCTCATTAAGTTTTTGGTCTTAGAGTTGCTCACCTTTCCCTAGAGAAGACGCAAGGTTCCCTTTGTTGAAAGGAGTTACAATATTTATGCTTGGTAATCTCAAATATATGTGGTGTGCCATAGAGTCCACTTTGCAATGGGTTGCATGCTTGAAAGGTATTCCAAGCATGACTTCCTTGCCCATATCTTCTCAGTTTGGAAGCATATAGAAAATGATAGGATCTCAATCTCTATAATCAAAAGAATCTTACATTCTCATAAGAGGCGATAAGGTGATCTTCCATACCATCCTGATGGCTGCATTTATCAAGACTAGTTTAGGTTGACCAATCTCAGTATATACATCATATTTCAAGATGTTGTAATCGTAACCTTCGTCAATGAGTGTCAATGATGAGCTCTCACTTGGCAGTTAGTTTGACCCTAGGATATACACGAGGTATTAGCCTTTCATCTTCTAATTTAGTGTTGGTGGCTTTGACCTTTTAGATGCTAGGTGCAGTAGACCTAGTTGGGGTGCTATTTGACACCTTGCATGTTAGAAAATCATGATACATATTAGTGATGCCACACTCAATGCATCTTAGGCCATAATTTGTGAATGTGTCTATCCCCATTTGGTCTACTATCTGTGACCTAGGCTCTTGAGTTGCTAGCTCATTCATATTGTCAATGGATATAGGGTGGATATATGGATGGAAAGGTTTCTCTTTATTGTTGACTCCTAAGATTTTAGGACTCATAGAACTATGGCCTAGTCTATTATGAGGCATGTCAAACTGACTGTTAGGCTCTTAAAAGCCACATGATAAACTTATCTTCTTGGAAAGTCAAAATCTTGTGTGGTTCCTGGCGTGTGTTTTTTTCTTCTGAATCTCCTAAACAATGCGAATTCAACTTAGTACACTTGGTACTCTTGATAGCTTGATCAATAACTTCTCTCACGTTGGGACCTTGGTTTAGTGATCAAACTTTAGCTCTTGGTGGTAGCTTGGATGATCCCCCCCCCTTTTACTTGTAGTGGGTCCTATGGCTAGATACAGAGTTAGCCTAATGTTTGTGTGGCCTAGGTGTGTAATCTATGTTAGGTCTTTGCAATGTGACAAAGTGTGTTCTTAGTTTAACAAGCTCCTTGTTGAGTTCTTACAACATTATGATATCTACTTCAAATGCTTGATTTTAGAACATACAAGATCTCAAGGCATTTTGCAACACTTTGATTCCAAAATTCACAAGAGCAAGTTGTCCAAAATTAAGCTTTCATTCTTTTCAAAAGCAAGGTGCATTGTGCAAGCAATACCACATGTATCGCAATCAATAAGATATCAATGTGTCAAGACTAGTCTTACACAATGCAAGGACAAGATGTATAGAGGCAAGGAGATGTGATTGATGTTGTGCAAGGATGAACAAGTGCATGCATGGAATTGGGTGTATGTGGGGGTAGTGTGTGTGTGTGTGGAGGTGGTGTAGTGTGAAAGTGAGTTAAAAAACTTGGGTAGAAGCACAAGGCCAATGCAAAAGTACAAGGTGAGTGTAGAAGGGCTAGGCTAAGGTAGAAGTCCAATGGTAGTGTAGAAGTGAGTAGGGTGTAGAAGTAAGTGGGTAAAAGTGGGAGAGTAGAAGTGAAGTAGGTAGAAGTACGTGAGTAGTAAGTAGATAGAAATAGATGACTAGAAGTGGATAGGTAGAAGTGAGTCTGTGAGTGGTAGTGAATGAGGTGTGGTGAAAGTGAATTAAAGTGAAAGTAAACCTAGGAGTGCCTAGGTGGAAATAAACTTGGTTGAATTGACCTTAGTGAAAGGGAATTTGTGGGTGCCTTGGTGGAAGTGAATTTGTTGGTGGAAATGATCTTGTTGGGCATGAGTAAACTTAGTGGAAGTGGACTTGTGGTAAAAGTGACTACAGTGGAAGTGAATTCCATGGTGGAAATGAACTCATTGGTGGAAGTGAATCTCTTGGTAGAAGTGAAGTACTAATATGAAAGTGATATTAGTGTAAGTGATCTTGTGGTAGAAGTGAAGTACTAATATGAAAGTGATATTAGTGTAAGTGATCTTGTGGTAGAAGTGAATATGGTGGAAGTGAATTCGTGATGGAACTAAACTTATGGTGGAAGTGATATTGTGGTGGAAGAAAATTGCATGGTAGCAATGATCATGCTTGGAAGTGATCTCATGGTGAAAGCGAATTCCTTGGTGGAAGCGATCGTGGTAGAAGTGAAATCCTTGGTGGAAGTGATTGTGTTGAAATTGAATCTAGTTGTGGAAGTAAATTTGATGGAAGTGAATTTCTTGGTGAAAGTGAACTATATGTTGGAAGTAAGGGTATAGTGTGTGACAAAAGGGCTCTCAATTGCGATCAAATCAAATTATGAGGACTAAAAGCAATTGACCAACTCAACATATGGCAACAAGTGATTGTTTAAGCAATAAGTTTTGAGTTTTGAATTTTGTATTTTTGCATTTTGCATTTTTGTGTTGTTTTTACTTCAATGCATGCACAACCAAATAAGCAAGATAAGCATAATGCATCTTCAATCCACAATAGTGTCATACAAATTGTTCAAGTAAGACAAGCTTGAGTTTTAAGTTTTTGCCTTGCCTTTTTTGTTTTGAGATTTGAGTTTTGTGTTTTTTGAGTTCTACTCACTCTTCTTCCTTCAATGCTCACACTATTGATCCTCCATAATAAGAAGGTTACATGTACAATATTAATACACGAATGGCTCAAGCAAGAAGAGTTGAGTTTTACGTTTTTATTTTTGAAATTTGCATTTTACATTTTTGTGCTGTTTTTGCTTCAATCAACACAAACAGAACAAGCATGATGTATCTCCAATTCACAATAATGACACACGATTTGTTTAAGCAAGAAAAGTCCGAGTTTTGTGTTTTTGTATTTTTGCATTGTTTTTTGAGTTTTATCATGTTTTTGAGTTTAAGTTTTGTGTTTTCATTGGATCTAACAAATCCAAACTTTCGAATCTCAATCCAACGAATCAATTCCTCCCAATTCAGTCTTCCTAAACTAGCCGCATGTGTTTCAAAGTATACAAGTTTAAGAAGAAAAGAAAGAAGAAAATGTAGAGCTTCACTTTCCCTCAATCACTCGCTCAATGCACTTGTCACACACTCTCTCTCCCTCACTTTCAACAATGGAAAGCAAGATGATAGAATAGAAGAGAGAATAGAAAGAGTCAATAGTTACACTAATAGAGCTTTTGTAGCATGGTACTAAAATGGTAAATACAATTGAGACCTTCCATCCTTATATAGGCACAAATTAGGGTTAGGGTTAGGTTATTTATCTAGGGTGGTGCACCATTTTAGGGTTAGGGTTTATACCCCTTTTGCATTTTTAGGTTTGTACTCGACTTTGTGTTTTAAGATTTGCGCTCTCTTTTAGGTGTCCTACCCACTTTGTGGGATCTAGGTCGGTCATTCCTTGAAGCATACTTGTGTCTTAGCCTTATTAAACCTAGCCTACACTAATCACAAATACATGTGTGCAACCTACACAACAATTTTAGGTGTGACAAATGCAATTGAGGGTGATGATACAATGTGCACAGGAGTTGTGAGCTTGGCTCTCACAAAATAATGCAACCATGATATTATGACATGATGTTCACGATGTATAGAATAACATAAGTGTCCAAAAATAATACATTGAAGCTCCAAAAATAATAATCCACCATCTAATCATTTCAACACTTTAGCTTTCACTTTGCTTTGACCTTCTTTTACTTTAGCCTTCATAAAATAATGTTAACATGTCTCCTATTAAATAGGCCTTGATATACAACCATTCCAAAATAAGTGTTGCAATGTTTTATTTTTCCCCTCACTTGCATTTGGCATCAAAGAAGCCCCTTTTTCTTAACTTCTTCCATGCGCAAAGTTATGCCCCAAATTTTGCTAATTTCTTTACCCACAAGCTCCAATTGGTGGAAGTGCCTTAGGAATTTGGTATTTAGCCACTATGAAACATTAAGAATTTTGTAGTACAAGGAAGGAAGAGGATTGCTCCATGAAAAATTGCTTGCCCTAGTAGTGTAATTATTAATCACTTGCATCATAACCTCCTAGGGGATGTTGTTGATTTCCAAATGCTTTTGACTTTGTCGAGCTACTTTAGAAAACCCTATTGGTGAACTAAAAGTTTTACTATTTTCTTGATAATTTGTGCAAGTGGGGGTGATAATGCTCAAGAGAATGATAGGCGTTCTCATCCAACCTTACAAATCTACTCTCCTTGCTCCACTTTCCATCCTCTAGAATGTCCATCCAAAGTTCAGGATAGACAAGATAATTCCTTTAGATTTCAATCCCTTAATTTCTCAAGACGTAACCAAATCAAATTCCTCCAAACCCTAAATCGTACAAAAAATTTTATTCATGCTTTTAGTATGAAGGTGAAGATTTGTGCCCAATGAGTTTGTTGCTCCCAGTATCTACTTAAAAGCTTGGCCCTAAAAAGATTGACCTCTTCCTTATGTCTATGAGTGGTAACTTGGCTTGGTCAAGTCCCCTCCTAAAAACATCCACTGAGATAAGAGCCATGTACCTAGTCTTATGTCCTTTTGCCCATAAGAACTTGCCCATAGAGAATCCCAGGCCTGAGGGGATCTTGATTCCATTCTAAGAGTGGTAAATAGAAGTAGATAGCTAGAAAAATAAGTATATTTGAAATATTTAGCTTTACATGGAGCAGCCAAGCTATATTGCCCCAACTATTTATATTCTAATCATGTCTTGGACCCATTTCATCTCAATGATTCTTTAATATCCATCCCAAGAGGGAAATTGATGTATATGAATAATTTACCTCTAGTAATTATCCCTCCACCCTAGATTCAAAAGGTCTTCTTTTGTGATACTAATCAAGGCCAACTTCTAGAAGGTGAAATCAAAGGCAACCTTCTCATAACAATCAAGAACTACTAAAGCTTTGCCTAAATTTTTCTTTGAGGCCTCCACCATCATTAGTAGATAAACAACAAAGCCTTGTCCAATAAGCTATTTGCCCTTACATTTGATTCCTATTAGATTATCATTAGCATTGCAAACTTCCCAATTGTTGCAAAGAAGGGGTGTGTGGCAATAGCAATCAAGAAAGGATTGATTGAGAAACCTTGATAAACACCCCTTCCAACTTTAAATGGCTCTAGCATTTTCCCATTTATGGCCAATTGGCCTTTAGATCCTTCTGCAACAAGCATGTAAGGAAGGCTCCATATTCTCTCATGAAAGTCCATCTTTAACATTAGATGATGTAAATATCCCCATTGTACTCAATCAAATGCTTGTTCAACATCTAATTGAAGGAATACTATTTTTTGATTTGATATTTTGGCCCATTCCATGGCAATGCTTGCATTCAAATCATTATTCAAGATTAACTAGCCCTTAATAAACTTGTATTCATGCTTGTCAATGGACCTTTGCATGATGGGGCAATGCATGTTTGCCATTTCTTTGGTGAAGATCTTATAAGGAACACTCATGAGAGTTATAGGTCTCTAGTGGGACTTAAGACAATGCTTTTGCTTGGAAATTAAGTTGATCACATTCCTAGGTCAAGAGAGAGAAAAATGGCCAGTCTCCCAATAATGATCATGCTGCTAGTCTAGGATGGAGGAAGAATACCAATCTCCCGATAGTGATTAATGAGCTTAACAATCAGCAAGCCAATATCTTTCCATTAGTAAGGAATACATTCTAAAGTTATTCCATCAAATCCTAAAGACTTTCTCCTTGCTAAAATTTTGAGTGTCATAGGTAATTTTTGCTCAAAGGATTTGACCAACTAAAAGTTTTCACCTTCAATAATCATCTTGTTTACGTACCTTACTAGTTTATTGATTGTTGTGCAATCAAGATCATCTTTGTCTCTATATAGTTCCTTAAAGTGCGATTTGCATTTCCTTGAAATAACTTTTTTGGTTAGTGATCCAAGGGCCATCTTCCCCCTCAAGAACAATTGGAGTTTCCTTGGTTCTCTTGAGTTTTCTACTCTCAATAAAGTTTGAGGATGCATAATTGGGGTCCAAGACCAATGTTTTGCTATAAAATAAGGAAACCTTTTCCAATTCTTTATCTTAGTTGACCCTTCTTATTAGTTACGTAGTAGGGCAATTTCTTCATCACATAGGCTATGGCTAGTAGTCTTGCAAGTAAGTTCCTCAAATGTCTCATTGGCCTAGTGTAAATTTCATATCTCCATATCACAAAGCCAAGAGTCTTGCAATGACGCACAATGCTACAATGTCTAGGCAAAATTATATGATGGAACTACCTAAAAAGAATTCCTCTTCCATCTTCGTTATTGTCCCTATCATCATGTAAGGAAATTCACATTGTTTGAAATTCCCGCCATTGATTACTAGCCATTTAAGAACTTCACCAATGATGTAAGGTTCTACATTAATTAGCTTGGAAGCCAATTTCCAAATCCCATTAGATACCATCTATTAAGATGAGCCCACTACACATCCTGCTAACTTGAGACCATGCTTTTAACTCTTCTACTTTCACTAGGGATGACAATGTGAGGAAGCATTTCTAGCACCCACCATGGCATTACATTAGTCCCCTAGGGAGTCGACCTATAAGAAATCATCTATATAATGTGCATTCAAAGGATATTAAGAAATGCCTTCTCTTTACTTGTTATAAATCCTTAAAATGACCCATTTAACTTTATTAAAATTATGGATTTTTTTCAAATTGTAATTTAAAAACTCCTTTTGTAAATATAATCTAGTAAATTTTACTAGATATGATATCCTTTCTTTTGAACTCATGTGGTGCCTTACATGTTTTATAAGGTAGACTCCTCGAGATTAGTCTAAAAGAAGCAAGTGAAGCTGATCAAATATATTGGACAACTTGAGGACATGGATGCAGATATATGGAAGGAATCAGATGAGCTAGTATGCTTCACTATTATGTTGATAGACTCAAAGTTTGTATACTTTAATGTGAAAGGCACATGTGCATATAGTGCATGGAAAAAGCGTGGTGACCTTTATGAAAAAGAAAGTGTAGTATCATAAGTTTTTTGGCTTAAAGAACCCATTGATCTTTGGATGAAGAATGGGGCTTTGATGTCTAATCACACTATTTTCATCTTTAATAGTGAAGGTTGTGATTCAGTGAAGACAATTGACATTGTCTTTCATGATTTACTGAAGGTTATGTTTTTGTTAGTCACTTGCTTGAGTTAGAATAATTTTAGGACTACCATTAGTAACTCCACACTCATAGGTGGTCTTACGAGTGCTAATGTTAAAAGTAGTTTACTCACCAAGGAGGTGAAGATAAAGAACAATATATCCTCCAGTGCACTTGTAGTGAGAAGAATGCTAAATGCCATGGGAAACTCTTGTGAGAGGTATAAGTGAAGAAGAAAGTCATAAAGCAAAAAGGATGTGGAATGCTACGTCTATAACAAGAAGGGACACATAAAGAATGATTGCTTAAATGGAAGAACAAGCAAAAAGGTAAGAAGACAAATGACAATGATGGCAAAGAGAAAAGCAAGGCAAAGATTGAGGAGATTAATGTATGTGGTAGCGATGACTCTGATATTTTTTTAAATATCCTCTTTTGGTGTTGCATTCTTAGTTGGTATAGTAATTGCATGTCTTAAAACTAGCTTGTGGATTCTAGAGCATCATTTCATATTACTCCACATAGGGAGTAGTTCTCTACCTATGCTACTAGAATGAGAGGATATATCCATCTTGAAAACTATTATGCATGCAACATTGTTGGCATTGGGGATATATGCTTGTCACTGCCAAATCATTATTCTTTTGCCTTGAGGAATGTGCACTTTCAAGCCTTGACAAAAAGTTTGATTAGCTCAAGGCAACTTGACGATTGTGGTTATATAGTGATCTTTGGTAATCGTGTGTGAAAGATTTGCAAGGGATCTCTTGTTATGGCCAAAGGACTAAGTTTTGGTACTTTGTATCCTTTGTGTGTTTCTACTGTTAAAGACCATGTTGTGGTTGTCAATAAACAACCGTATGTTTCTTTGTGGCATCACTGTTTAGGGTATATTGCCACCACTGAAATGAAAGCTTTATGGATTTTGAATTATCTTTCTTGTCTAAATTTTTTCTCATCTTATTTTTGTGAGCATTGTCTCTTTGCAAAGAAAACTAAAATGTCACGTAAGAGAGGTAGTGGGAGTAGAAGATCAAAATGCCTTGACTTGGCTTATAGTGATTTGTGTGGGCCAATGCCCATGGTTTCGTTGGGTGAAATTTGTACTTTGTCATTTTTATATGGATGTAAAGACCGCTTTCTTACATGGAGACTTGCACAAGGATATTTATATGTAGCAACCTAAGGGATTTATTGTGGAAGGCAAGGAGTACTTAGTTTATAAGTTTCATAAGAGCTTATATGGTTTGAAACATGCTTCTATAGGGAATGGTATCATAAGTTTGATACTTCTACGTGGTCTCAAGGGTACACTAGGAGTAAGACTTATTATTGCCTATACATGAGGAAGGCTAGGGATAGTAGCCTTATGATCGTGATTCTATTTGTGGATGACATGTTGATTGATGTTGGGAAGTCCATTATGGATATGGATATTTTAAAGAAAAGGTTGCATAAAACCTTTGACATGAAGGACTTGGAGAACGCTAGTCGTATTCTTGGTATGCATGTAATGCAAGATCAACACAAAAAGAGACTCTATTTATCTAAGAAAGAATATATTGGGAAGGTATTGAAGCATTTCAATATGGAGAGGAGGAAGGCTATCATTGATCCATTGCCTCCATATTTGAAACTTTTGGCCAAAAGTATAGCCCCAAGTCACATGAGTAGAAGGGTGAAATTGCCAAGGCTCCCTATGTAGCTGGTAGCTTGATGTACACCATACTTGCTACATGTGTACATTGCCTATGCAATGGGAGTGGTTAGTAGATATATGGAAAACCTTGGCAAGCAGTATTGGGAGGCAGTAACATTGCATATGCAATGGGAGTGGTTAGTAGATATATGGAAAACCTTGGCAAGTAGTATTGGGAGGCAGTAAAGAATATCATGAGATACTTGAAGGGCACCAAGCTAGGTGCATATGTTTTGGAAGAAGCTGCATCTATTCATGGATATATAGATGTTGACTTTGTAGGGGATAGACTCTCGAATATACACTATCTGTTTTTTCTTCAATTTTGTAGGTGGTGTAGCCTCTTGGATCTTTGAATTGTAGCCATGTACGACTTTATCTACCAAAACTGAGGCAGAGTGTATTGCAAGCATTGAGGCTTGCAACGAAGCTACATGACTTGCTCCTCTAGCAGTGGACTTGGGTATTGTAAGAGAGGTACCTACATTGCAATGTGATAGTTGAAGTGTCATTCATTTGGCATGAAACCTTTTCTTTCATGCAAAGACAAAGGACATTGAGGTGAAGTATCACTTCATTAGGGAGATGCTTGAGGACAAAGCATTGAGCTTATCAAGATCCATAGGAATGATAACCCTACAAATCTTCTCAAGAATAGTTTAATGTCTGAGTGCTTTTCACATTACAAAGTACTGATGGAAATTGAGAATGGTATCTTCACTTTCTTCTTATACTCCCATAATTGTGTGTTGGCCTTTAGTGGTTTATAGCCAGGTAGAGATACCTTATATAAGTATACAATGTACAATCACAAAAGATAATAAAGAATAAGAGTACCATTCATTTTTACCCACATAACTCTCTTGTGTTTTTCTCTCTTAACCCTCTTGCACTCCATATATCCTACCTCATATCCCACCATTGCTTCCCCCTCAACCCCCCTTGAAGAAGCACAAGTATTCACCATGCGTGAAGGAAACCACACTCCCCTTATGCAACTTGTGCTCTTGAGCTAAGGGAGCTTCAAGGTCCCATTTTTTCACCACTTCCAGAACAAGCTTCCAAGCCTAACAGTGAATCCAATATGTAAGTCCCCATAAGTGAGCACATTTTGGGAAGCCATTGAGATGCATGCATTCTTTCATGTCATTGTCTTAGGAGATACTATGTGGAAAGGGATATTAAACATAGGAGCAGGAGTTAGTGTACTTAGCCATGTAGTCTTACAAGCTTAGGAAAACCCACTGGTAGAGACTGCATGGTTTACTGTGAAGGTTAGACCCTTTAGAGTCCTGAAGGATTGGCCTTTGAAGATAGCAGAAATCCAATTCTCTGTGAACTTCACAGTCATAAAGGGCGTGGACTATGATATCTTACTAGGTAGACCTTGGATGAGGAATACCCGAGTGATAGAGGATTGGGATAAGGGCATGACATTCTTATGCAATAGATCAAAAGTAGTCTGATAGAGATGGACACTTGGAAAACCTCACCAACAGACCTAGATACCATCTCCGCCATGCTAAAGCGTGACTCAAAGGCTAGAAGTGATTATGGATCTATAACAAAGTACATTCCTTGTCTTGAGGATGAGTGTGATTGGAGGCATGTGTTGGCAGCCATTGATCTCCTATTCTCAAAGGATGAGAGTGAATATAGGCAAGCTATAGATTTAGCTAGCAAATCCAACAAAGCCACAACCTCAAACCTACCGACAATGCCCCTATGCATGATGGCTACCTTTCTGATGGAACAATAGTCTTCATACTCATTTACAGAATCCTCATACTCAGACTGTGCATCATTTTTAAAGTTTATGTTCTCAAGCTTTCTCTCACTTGTCATGAGAATTCATCTATATGACAGGTTTAAGTCATGCACCTTAGTCCATTGCCACTCTTTTCTTTTCACAAGATCCTTTAGGGGCATTAGATTTGTGCTAGGTTGCCAGCTAGGTTACTTGATAGGTACTTGAGGATTTTATGGAGTTCCAATTTGTTAGTTGGGATGTGATAGGTGATTGGCAGAGACAGAAGCACACACAAAGATGGAGGACCTATTCTTCTTCTACAGAGCCTCTACAGAAACAGTGACAGAGCCTCCAGAGGAAGAGGATGAAAATGATGAGGAATAAAAAGAAGCAGGTTATGAAAGTGCAATTGAAGAAGTTCCTCTGATAGTGGATGGTCTTGTTGATGTCCCTATAGAGACCTCAGAAGCCGAGGGTCTTGGGGTGTTGGATGGAATGACCATGGTTCCATTTGGGTTGACCATGGACCACAAAGTATGCAAAATCTGCATAAGCAATGGATCAAAGCTATAAAAATTAAGTTCACCAGTGGCTCCTGTCGCCCTGACCATTCATTCTGGAGAAAAGATGATGATGATGCCCCTTGTCAACAGAAGCCAAAGCCATCAGAGCCACGGCTTATAGAAGGTCCATGCTATGTGACATTCTCGGACGCATCGTCTGAAGATGAATCCCTAAGTCCAAAAGAAATCACCACTCACACAGAGACAAACAAAGCTCTGATACCCTTCCAGCAATCTCACCAGACAAATGAGTCAATTGTTCAGAAGGAGGACACTGGTTCTAGTGGAACATCAGAAGATGAGAGCACTCCCTTGAAGGAGTCACACCTCTATCCAGAAGCAATCCGTGGGACTTTTATCCACGAAGTGGAAGGTGAAAGGCAATTGACGTTCCTGGATGCTAACGATATTGAACGTCACCTGAAAGTGGGTCTAAATCTTCCAGAAGAAGAACTAGTGGTCCTACGAGACCTATTAAAGAAGAATTTAGACGTGTTTACTTGGTCGTATAAAGATTTAAAGGGGATTTATCCCACAGTATGCCAACATCACATTGACCTAGAGCCTAATGCCAAACCTGTAAGGCAAAGACAACAGTGTATGAATCCTAATTATTCTGCTCTAGTGAAGGCTGAATTATTGAAGCTTCTTGAAGTAGAGTTCATTTATCTAGTTGCAAACAGTGAATGGGTTTCACCCATTGTGGTCATACCCAAGAACAACAGGAAACTTCGAATATGTGTGGACTTTTGAAAGCTAAACTCCAAGACGAAGAATGATCATTTCCCTATCTCTTTCATAGACCAACTATTGGACACCGTGGCCGGTCATGAGTTGTATTCCCTCTTGGATGGATTCAGGGGATATAACCAAGTCCAAATCGCAGAAGAGGACCAATCCAAAACAACCTTCACAATAGAATGGGGAACCTATGCTTACAGAGTGATGCCGTTTGGGCTCTGTAATGTTCCTACTACCTTCCAACGAGTAATGATGGCTGCCTTCCAAAACCATTTGCATGATTTCATTGAGATGTATCTCGATGACTTTTGTGTCTATAGCTTAGTCCTGAGCATTGGGGACACCTAGAGCAATGTTTTGACAAATATCGAGAGTATGGGATTTCTCTCAACCCCAAAAAATGTGTCTTTGGTGTCTCATCAAGAGTTCTTCTAGGCCATATTGTCTCTGCACAAGGGATTGCAATAGACTCGGTGAAGATTGAGAAGATTGCAGCCTTGATAGCACCAATAAACCTCAAGCAATTGAGAGTGTTTCTTGTCCATGTAGGCTACTACAGAAGATTCATTGCACATTTTGCAACCAAGGCCGCCACTCTGTACAAGCTCCTAAGGAAAGATGCGGATTTCCTTTGGACTGATGATTGCGAAGAAGCCTTCGATACCCTAAAACAGTGCCTCATCAGAGCACCCATCCTACAACATCCTGACTGGACAAAGGAGTTCCATGTGCACACAGATGCATCAGTCGAAGGGCTAGGCGTTGTCCTATGCTAGAAGGGTTCTTTCGAGTTGGATCAACCAATAAATTATGCAAGCCGAAAGGTCACTGATAGAGAACGGAACAACACAGTGATAGAGCTTGAGTGCTTAGCAATGGTGTTTGCATTGGAGAATTTTTGACACTATCTACTGTTAATGCATTTCAAGTTCTACATGGACCACGAAGGCATGTCCTTCCTGAAGAACAAAGCAGATGTCAAAGGACGAATGATGAGATGGTTGCTTATGTTCCAGGAGTTTGATTTTGAAGTGCTCTCTAAGCCTGGTCGTTCCCATGTCCTAGTCGATCATCTGTCACGGATCCCTCAAACTTTAGAAAAGGAACAAGATGATCCAGGCCTTCCTGATGCTTTCTTGTTTCAAGTCGACACAGTTACCCCATGGTGCGCAATCATAGCCAACCTCTTGGCAACTCAATAGTATCCCCCTAGCATTTTGAGCCGTGAGAAGAAGAAGATTTTGTTGGAATCAGTCCCCTACACCTTGCTTGGCGGTGCATTGTACAAGAGAGGCAAAGATGAAATGTTGCGAAGATGTGTTTCAGAAGATGAAATCGACATAGTATTGAAAGCATGCCATGAAGAGCCATGTGGTAGATAATTCGCAAAAGAAGCAATAGCCAGAAAGGCTATGCTCGCAGGATACTAATGGCCGACCCCCCACAAGGATGCATATGACTACTGCAAGAGATGTGATGCTCGTCAACGAATGGGAAAGCCCACCAAGACCAGTCTCATGCCAATGCAACTTATCCTTCCCCTAAAGCCATTCGAGAAGTGGGGGATTGATTTCGTGGGTCCCATTGATCCACCCACTAGACGGAAGTAGAATAGATACATCCCGGTATGTACATATTATGTCACAAAGTGGTGTGAAGCTAAAGCTCTGAAGCGGGATGATGGTAACAGCATAGCCCTGTTCATGTACGAGAACATCATCACCCTTTTTGGAAATCCCCTAGAGCTGGTAAGTGACCGAGGTACTCATTTTCTTAACAAAATCATGGAAGAGTTGATGAAACTATATAAGATCCGCCATCGCAAGTCCACCCCCTATTACCCCAGAGCCAACGGCCAAATTAAAGTCACCAATCACATCCTCTACTCGATCCTGACTAGGACAATTGCCGCACATTGTCGCGATTGGGATGATCGACTTACAGAGGCCCTCTGGGCATACAGAACCTCTTACAAGGCTGATGCAAGACAAACTCCTTTCCAGTTGGTGTATGATGGCATAGAAGCCATCTTCCCTGTTGAGCTAGAGTTGCCCTCTTTGCGAGTGGCAGTTAAAGAATGCCTCCGAGATGATGAGTCTCTCTAGCGTCGCCTACTGCATTTGGAATGTTTGGATGAGACTCGGCGGATGGCCTTGCAATGCATGGAAACCACTCAAGCGTGACGCAAGGCCTATCATGACAGCTTTATCAAGCACAAGGAGTTCAAAGAAGGTGATCTTGTCCTGGCCTATGATTCGCGATTTGGAAAGTCTCCTGGAAAACTTTAACAACATTGGATGGGTCCCTATAAGGTACTTGCCGTTAATCCGAATGGCTCCGTCCAAGTCCAGACATTTGATGTCTCTGATGATCCCTTTCTGATCAATGGCTATCACCTAAAGAAGTACTTCCCTCCCTAGGGATCTTGACAATCACAATCGACCTACCCTTTCCCTTTTGGGCGATGCACTGTCCTCTTTGTGCTTCTGATAGCTCTTATGATCTTTCTCATGAGGCAGACTCGTTCTGCTAGCCCCTCCCAGACACCTCCCATCCTTACTATCTTCTCCTCTCGTCTGATCCAGCAGTAGTAATGTGGATGGTCCTACCACATGGTATTTCTACCATTCTCTTTATTACAATTTTTTTAAAAGGAAAAAGAAGAAAAAAACAACAAACAAACTGTTATGGGGAGAAAAGGAAGCAATTCCCTGTAATAGCAAGCCTCGTTTCAAGAAAAGGTGGCAAACACCCTTGGGCGAGAAGCTGGATGTGGAAAAGGTGGTAACACCCAGCAGTCCAAAAAGTTGATCCATCAGTTGACATCTCCAGGACCTAGTTCCGAATCCACCTCCCTTGGTGTGTTGTGTCCTGCACCTCTCTATCGAGCGTCTGATGATCTTCTAGCAGACGACATGTTCTATATCTGATACACAGTTCCGATCCGTTGGCTACCTCCCTAGGTATGCCTCTTCATCAACAGACAAAGCGATCTTCATCGACAACCCCCTGAATGATGTGAGCTTTCATCCTAACCGTATGGGGATGCGAGTATGGTCTACCCTCTATATTTTTCAACAGAGCGTGCGACAGAGGGTGAGTCAAGTGACTAGTCATTTCCCTTCAATTCAATTGAGAGGTGCGATGTGTGAATGGCGTGTTGCCTGCACGGGATGGGCCTCTCAATGCACAAAGCAGGATTTGTTCATGTGCATTGCACTATAAGACTCCTTGGCCTTCCTTCTTGCACCGTATGCCGGCACAGGGCGGGATGCACAATTGCACCATCAAATGTGCATAAGGCATACAACCTTTGCACAAGTGAATGTGAGGATTACATCAATGGGTTTCAGGAATGGGCTACCCTCTGTATCTTTCAACAGAGCGTGAGATAGAGGGTGGGCTAAGTGTGACTGGTGTTTCTCTTCAATCAATTCTGAGAGGTGAGGATGAGAGACGTTACGACAATTGGAGTCAGGTATATTTCTATTTTCCTATATGCACACATGGGACGGGTCTCTGCCATCGTCATAGGACATGGCAACTTGTTCTATGCACTGCACTACAAGGCTTCTTGGCCTTTCTCCTTGCACCTATGCCAAATGGGTGGAACACACGAATGCACAATCAATTGTGCACACTAGCATACTCCTTCCCAATCACTTTCCCCTTGTTCAGTTCTAAACCGACCGTGAGTTATGAGATTTCATGCTTATTCAATGAGCGATGGGCATCATGGGGCGAGCGACTGTTCTATCATCCTCTTGAGTGCCTGTGAGCTGAGAGTTCTATTGTTCGTCATCGACACTTGAATCGACGGAGTTTATCGACAAAGCTACCTCCCTAGATGTTGTTGCATGGTCCCTACCATGCTGGATGTGTTTTGTGGCACGTCATGGTCTCTCTTGCCACCCGACGACGACTTTGATCTTTCTACATCAACAACGATGATTCCCTTCAATCATCTACGAAATGGGCCAAGTGTTCCTAACCCTACCTTTCTGTTTGCAAGTGCATGTTATGTCTTAAGTCTGGGGATGCCAGCGTCCAGTCGGCTGACAAGTCTGCAGCCGTGTCGATTAATCTATCCTAACCGGTAAGGTCTTAAGTGTAGGGACGTGTCCTTGCACGTCTGATATGCATACCCCCTGCATATGTCATTAACCAATCATGTGTGTCTACCACACACTAGTTCTGCCCTAATGGGGTCCCTTCCCCACCCCCCCACACTCGTACCCCCTGTCATCAAGGTCGTTTCCCTTGTGGTTGCTTTTATTGTGCAATTTTTTTATTTTCTATGTAAACATACCCTATGTTCACCAAACTCCCAATCCAACCTTATAGCCCTGTTTTTCCCTTTGAATACAAACTTTTTCTTTTTACATCCCCCTGTTCTGGCTTACTGTTTTTGCGTTATTAGTTTTTGAAGTAATTTCTGCCACTTGGATGTTTTTCCATGTGAACACTCCTTTATTGTTTTCAAACAATGATCTGACATACCAGCCATATCCTAGGCCTTCCCTTGGACATTTTTTCTTTTACCCGCATGTTATTCTGACATACGGTTTTTCCGTAATTAATTTTTGTGTGGTTTCGTATCTTTCTCGTGCGTATTTTTTAGCTTTTTTCCATAGAAACCTGCCCTATTCTCCTCGGAGTTCAATTCTGACTAGATAGCCTTGTCCATCCACCCTTGTTGCCCATTTCTCCTTTTTCCTCCACCCTGGTTTGCCCTCTAGATTTTTTTAATTAATTTTTATTAGTGTTTTCAAGCTCTATTTTCTTGTTTTTTCCATGTGAACATCTCCTAACCCCATCCAAACTGAGATTTGATGTGACATCCTTCTAGATTATATGTGTCCTGACATTTTTCCTTTTTATTGCCTTCCATTCCAGTGCATTGATCATTCAGTATTAATTTTTGACGAATCTCGTTTCGGATACGATTTTTGGGTTTTTTCCATGCAAGCGGGGTTTCTCTTTCTCGGCATTGTCATCTGATGTGATAGGATTGTCAGGCACAATTTTTTACACATTTTTCCTTCTTTCCTCACTTCGTTCCGGCTAATAGATTTTTCGATATTAATTCTCGTATGTGTTTTCGGGGTCAAATTTTTCATTTTTCACATGCGAACCCCTCCTTATTCCCCTGTATATGCATTTTATTGTGCTCACCCTGTGAATCTCCTTCCTGATGACATTTTTCCTTTTTACTGCCCCTCGTTCTAGTGCCCCGATCTTTTTATATTAATTTCTGTGTCCCGTTTTATGAGTCTTTTTTTTGTTTTTTCCAAGTGAACGAGTCTTATCTCCGTCGAAACAGTGTTCTAACATGATAGGCCTTTTTCGGCATGACTTTTCCCACATTTTTCTTTTTTTTCACGTTTCATTTCGGCTAATGGATTATTTGATATTAATTGTCATATGTGTTTTCAGGCCCGATTTTTGCATTTTCCCCGTGTGAACGTCCTGCATTGTTCTCTGACACCTCGTTTCCCTTCTCCGCTGTCTTCCCCTCATCGTCCGGCCTATTTTTTCTTTTTACATAATTTTGTTCCAACGCGCGGTTTGCATGTTATTAAATTTTCTTTGTTTTGTCGTGTCCCCGCACGCCTCACCTCGTGCGTGTTCATGTGTGTTTTTGCTTTTACGCATCTTGCGACACCCCCATAGTGTCCACGTCTTCCCCATCGCCGTTCCGACCCTTGATGCTTCCTGCCACTACTTTTTTTTTTGCCTCGTCCTGTGTATAAGTGCGGGACGAGGGGGGTTTTTCATTTTTCTCTTTATTTTTTAATTATTGATTTTTTTTTCAAAAAAAATTTCAAAATACCCCCACCTCCCCCATCGGACAGCTTCCCCCCTCCCTTCTCCGCTCTCAACTTATTTCTCTCTCTCCTCTCTCAACTTCTTTCTCTCTCTCCTCCTATTTCTCCTCCTCCCTTCCTCTTCCTTCTCCCCATCTCCTCTTTCCACTCCTCCTCCTCCACCCCTCCCTCCTCTTCCTCCCTCGTCAACCCTCCCCCCCCACGGCTGCCATAAAACCCCCCCTCCCCCCCGGCCATTCTTCTTGCCCCCTCCCACACCCCGCCGCCGCGCCCACTGTTCTTCTTGCCCCCACCCCCCACTGGCCCGTTTTGCCCCCCCCAAAAAATTTCCCTCCCCACCCGCCCGTCTTCCCCCCCCCCCCCCCCCCCCCCGCCCATACCCACTTCACACCCCCTCCTAAGCCCTTATTCCCACCCCCCACCTCCCCCTGCAACAATCCCCTTTTCGGCTCCCGTTCCCCCGCTGCAACTCGCAGCCACCCCCAGCACGGCCTTTCCTTTTCCTCAATTTCTGTGTCCAACCACATCAATCCCCACCACTAATTCCCCCACCCTCCTTGTGGGTATTTGTGTTGGTGATCGCGCGTGTCGCGGGTGCGCTCGTGTCATGTCCTGGAGTCGTCCATATGTGTTCGCGCGCGAGGACGCGCATCTGGCCTTATCCGTGCGGCAGTGCGTGCCCGTCCATTCATATTCTGATGTTCACACGCAACCATGGTACCTCCTTTTATATTCCAAAAACTCGCGAAAAATATCTAAAAATACATAAAACACTTAAAAACATTTACCAACATTCATAAAAATCCATGTAAATTTAAGAAATTTTTTTTAAAAAAACCCAAAACCTCAACTAAAATTTTTAGATTATTTTACTGGTCATAATTCAACTAAAAGTCATTATTTTTAGATTAAATTTAAAAAATATTTAAAAAATCCATCGATACATTTGACTACTTTTGGAATATTTTATAAGCTGAAAATATCTTTACACATGATCACCTTATTATTTTAAGGCCAAAATGCTAAAACTTTTACCTAAATTTATTGAATTTTCATTTTAAATTCCAAAAATAGACATTAAAAATACTGAAAAATATAGATCCATTGTTGAAGCTTGATGGTTCAATTTTCACTCATGATTGATTATTGAAAGCTAGTTATTGATTTTTTTTTAAACGATAATAATTCAAATATTAAAAATTTAAAAAAGAACACAAACAACGAGAAAAAAAACACATGAATCACAATAAAAATGATAACAACACCCAAACACTAATCCAAATTAACTAAACCAAATATGACCCAACTAACCTCACCTTCTTTTTTTTTAAAGAATAAGGTGTTTCATTTTTTTTCAGTAGTGGCTTTGCTTTTTTGTTGGACTCATTGCATCTTGGGATCCATTTGTGCACCCTCAGTCTCTTGCATACACACCCCTGCCAAGTATTTATATTTTCTACTTTATTTATTTTTTAGCACCCCTTGCCTACGGTTAATTGTTAAAATGAACTTAAATCACTCAGTTTTCCACGCGCACTCGCACCAAACACACATTTTTCTAAATAAATAAAAATAAACCAGTCGTTCACTTAGCACGCGCTTCGTGCGCTATAGACACATCTAAGTTTATTTGAAATAAACCCGCCGTCATAAATGCATGCACTACACAAAAAGTGCTAAATACACTTAATTTTTAATTAATGAATATGCATTTAGAAACATGAGTCTGAGTATCGAAGTCTGGGATCCATTTAAAGCACCGTTTCACCCTAATAATTTGTATTTAATATTTTAAGAATGAACCGTCGTTTTCTTATTAAGATTTACAACCTAATAAAATTTCACCCATTTTTAATAATTTATTAAAATAAACCCTTCACTAAAAGCATTCCCCTCACTGCACTTTTTTCCCCTTTTAATAAATGCGCTTCGTGGGAGGGGTACGTGCAGTCTTTCGAGCTGTCATTGCTTACTGAAGTTCTGGTTATGTCCTGATTGGGTTATTGAGGTATTATGGTTTGATTGTATGATACGATTACGGGTGTGGTCTGTAGTTTTCTTTTCTGCCTAATATGGAGTCTCGGGTGTATGTTTGTTGCATAGCATGAAGCTTTCGGCTGCATGTGTAGAGGTTATGCCGAATTTTTTCTAGGATGTGGATTGTTTGGGGTGATCAGTTGATTAGTCATGTCTATGTGTGCTTATTCTGGTCGATTTCTTTTTTATGGATGTTCTTTTGTTTTGCAGGCATTCACTGTGATTGTCTGTGTGTGTGGTGTATGTGTACTCTATCTGAATGGCGCCTCAAGCTCCTCCTCCAGTCCAGTATGTCCCATTAGTATCTCACGATTATTCTTTATTATTGGAGTCTGAACTTATTGGCAAAGCAGGCTTAGCCAAGTTCATCACACTCTCATTACCACTCATCCCAGAGGATACGGATACTTGTGATCATTTTCTAGCCTCTTATAGTAAGAGGTTTGGTCTTTTCAGAGGAACAGTTGTCCAATTGACGCCTAAAAGTTTGGGCAAGGCTCTGTCATTACCCTATCGAGGAGGCTCTTTCCCTACTGCTAGACAAATGTTCTCGAATGAGGATATACTTAAATTGTTGCAGAAGCAGACCCATGATGTGTTGGATCCCAAGAAGGTTCTTACCACTTCTGGCATCAATGTCTCCATGATCTCCAATCATGTGTGGAAGTAGCTATGCCAGTTCCTTCAGGACAGATTTATGCCTGCCAAGGCACCCTCTAATTACCTTTCAAAGGAGTTGTTTGCAGCTTCTAGTGTAAAAGGCATAACAATTGATTGGAGTTCCTACCTTCTATCCAAAATGGATCAACACTTTGTCAAAGCTACCAAGGTTAATGTTACTAATGTTACATTTGGTTCCTACCTTTTTGTCTCTTTGGCATATGCTGCCCCTTCGAAGGAAGTTCTTACCTTGAAAGTTGATCCACCGAATGCTCCTCCCCCTACTGAACACTCTGATGTCGTCATTGAGAATCTTGATCCTATCCCTCCTATGGTAGTTCAAAGGAAACACTTAAAACGAGTGGCTAAATCAGCCCCAACTCCTCCTCCAATCTCCATTCCTGATCAACTAGCAGTCACCCTACCAGTTTTCCTCTCAACATCGAATCTTTTCAAAGCACATCGTGAGGGTACTCTGGATATTTCCATCCCTTCAGTGCAACACTTGGTAACTGGAGATGCAATTCCCTTTCTATGTCAAGATGTTCAACGTTCTATTGAGCTCTTAGTGACTGCATGTATCCAGCAGCTCTATTCCTCTTGCTATGATGAAGTCCAACAGACCAAAGAAGAGCTCACAAAGGTAAATGCAGAGCTAGCTTCTACTCATGAACGCTTTTCTAATCTTTGTACCCAAATAGAGCAACAAACTACGATCATTGATGCTTAGAAAATGGAAATTTCTAGTTTGCACACTCAGTTGACTGACATTAACACTCAAGTGGTTAATGTAATTGAGAAATGAGGTAGATTGTTGAAAGAATCTCAAGAGCTTCAAGCTTTGCTAGCCGCCTAGACAGAGAAGCTTAAAATAGCAAATACCACCATAGAACAAAGCCGAAACCAAATTCAGCACCTTAACAAGCAATTGGTCCAATCACGTTCTTCTTCACATAGCCCTATTGTACAACTAGTTCATTCTTTGACCCCTGCGGACTCGGCAGTTCTCCAGAGACAGGCCACGTTATGTCCGTTGTTTCAAGCTAAAGTGGAAAGATTGCAATCCAGGATAGATTTATTATGGTCTACATTTGAGCAGTTTTAGGAGTATGTTCCTCCCACCCATTCCTTTTTTGTCCACTATTAGCTGCAGAAGTTTGCATTCTATATTAAGCTCTCAACGATGGATCTACCTCTTCCAGAGGATGGTTGAAGTGGAGTTTAATCTTCTAATTTATTGACAAAAGTTGTCCGTATGGTCTTTGAAGATTCTGTGATGTCAAATACCATGCTGTTGTCTTATATGTATCTATGAGGTGATCTGTTAATTCCAGATGATGTAGATCTGGCTTGGTATGTAGGGGATGTGGTCTAACAAGCTCCCTTATATATCAACCATTTGGAGTTGAGGATAGATGAAATGTTCCAATGCTATTCTTCTAAAGTGGATGCTTTTCCTGACACTTTATGGTATTCAATGATTGATTATGTAGTCCTGAACCAACAACAGAATACAGCCTCTACTCATGTGCAGAACACTAACCAACTGATGGTGGATCTTTTAGCTTATCTTTCCAAGAACCATCCCTTTGATTCATTCTTCTTTGATGCTTACCATCGACGATCTATTTTAGGTTCCTCTGTTCTTAGCTTATTTTATTATCAACAAATGGCCCATTGCTATGATGTTTATTTTTCCCTTTATCAATCCAATCAGCAACCATCTTACCTCTCCTTTTTCAACCTCAGGGTACTCCTCAATTTCCAATCTTTACCTCTTGTTTTTTCATTGAAGATCGAGTCTTTTCCCCTTCTCCGGCTTGTCCTTCTCCATCTATCCATATACCTTCTACTTTTCCTGCTTATCAATTAACACCTTTCTTAACTGATTCACCTAAAATTTTAACTAATCCTTCTTTAGCTTATTCCTCATTTTATGATTTTTCCTACCCATCTCTTCATCCTCTTTTACTCATTCCTCTTCCATCTCCTACCACTTATATTTCTCAACCCCCTCAATTGGTTAGTGGGTATGAAGGATTTGATCAACAGATTCCAAGACGAAGAGGATGGAGCTCAACTGATTCTCTTACAGGACCACAGATTAATTGGCCATTAATTCTAGGGAACTGGACAACTGCTAGTTAAGCGTACCAAAATTATCTCCATCTTTTCCAACAATATTCACAATCTCTAGATCCTTTGATAAGTTCATGGTGGTTGAATATTCGATTTGTTCGAGAACTCTCTTTTCGACTATTGACACTAATGGTGATGGTGGATGGAAATCCGACGATGCAAAGCTGAGGAACCTATTATATCCTTTATGAATTTGTCATGACTTTCTATTATTTATAAAATGTGTTAATGCATAACGGTGTTTTCCTTTAGTAGTATTCTTTCTTAGATACAGGCGATAAGTTGGGATCTTGGTTGGGTGATTATTGAAGATACTAAAAAAGATCGAATTAAGCTCTTTGTTGAACTTATACTCTTCTTTTCCTTAGGTCGCGAGAACACTTCCTTTCTAAGTGTGGGGATATGTTGAATGCTAAAAATTTGATTTTTGGGTTGATTTTTTGTTGTTTTTTAGGTCTGAATGGTTGATTTTTTATGAATTTTGAGTGATGATTGGTTTTTTTAGAGTATTTGAAAGTGTTTTGGATGATATTGATTATGTTTTGAAAGCTCGTGATGATTTTTAGGAGAAATATGAAGCTCTGTGATGTTCTAATAGGTTCTGTTGAGGTTTTGATTCGTTCTGATATCTTCTGTTTAGCTTATGTTTTGTTTTGATTTTTTTCTGTATGAAGCATGGATTGATGATTGATGAAGGTTGAGGTCTTTTGAAAGCTTATTGAATTTTTTTAAAATAGTTTGCAATGGTTTTAGTATGAGTTATGAGGATCTGATGTTTTTTTATAACATTCTGTAGAGCCTCTGTCTCTGCTCTGTTTCTATTCTATTCTGTTCTGTAGATCTTCTGTAAGTGTTCTGTAGAATGTATGTGTGACTTTAGGAAATTTTTTTAACTTTTGAAAAGGATGAATCTAAGTTCAAAAGAGCTAAAATAAATGGAAGAAGTAGCTGCTAAAGACTGAACTGAAGTGACAATAGTGAGCTATGAAGAGACATTGTAGTGGCTCTGGTGCCCTTTCATACATCCCATACCTCTTGGAAGGTGCATCCACGACCTAAGAGAGATTATTATGAGTGATTATTGATTATTGTAGTGAGGAGATGATATACTATTGATTGATTGATTGATTGATTGATTGAGAGAGAGAGAGAGAGAGAGAGAGAGAGAGAGAGTGTGTGTGTGTGTGTGTGTGTGTGTGTGTGTGTGTGTGATAGCCAATTCTATCAAAATAATGTATCTATCTATGAGAGATTGAGAGAGAGAACTATAGAGACAATGAAGATGAATAATATGTGATTATTTCCATCCAAAATTGTGTATTATTTTTTATTTCTTGTTCTGTTGATGGATTCCATGAAGATGTTGAAGATTATGGTTAATTCTATCAAATCCGTGGGAGATATTTACTATGATGCTACGTGAAGATTTGTTCTTTTCCTTGTTATGGTTCTCAAAAGAATGAAATAAAAGCTTGTTGATGTCACAAGATAGATTTTCTTACAGTAGAAACCCATTTTCCTTGGTGTTCCTCTTGGGGCTCCACTTTTGATCTACTTGTATAAATAGAGCATAGACAAGTTGTTGTAAGATTTTGATCAAAATATATTAAGATAGTTGATTCCATAAACTATCATAAATAAGTTACATAACTTTACTTTGTATTGTTAATTATAGAGCCTTCATTAAGATAATAGTAATCCTTGTGATTGGAGGGTAATTGCAAATGTTAGAAGAGTAGTTAAGTTTATTTATCTTAATGACAATAAACTTATACACTTGTACAAACAGAGTATAGACAAGTGGTGGTAAGATTTTAATCAAAATATATCAAGATAGTGGACTCCATAAACTATCATAAACAAGTTGCATAATTTTACTTTGTATAGCCGATTGTAGAGCCCTCATTAAGATAATAGGCATTCTTATGGTTGGAGTGTAATTGCAAATGCTAAAAGATTAGTTAAGTTTATTTATCCCAATGATGATAAACTTATAAAGGTAATGTGAAAGATATTTAACTTTACGGTAGAGTCACACTTGAAAGATAGTCCAATGTAAAATAGTGTTAAACTAACATTCTTTTATTTCAAATGTGTTATAGCTTTCTAAGGATTGTTATAGTAGTGAGCATGTTTGGTATGCACGAACAAAGCTTTTCAAGTATATAATGATCAATTACATACAAGAAGAACAAGGAGACAAGAAGGGCATTAAGAGTGTGGAAGTAGATAAGAAATGAGGTATACCTACAACTGCAACAAAAGTCAAGGCACATCCTCAATCCTTGAGGCAAACAAAGTATCAAAGAAATGCAAAAAAACTCAAAAGGATCTCTATCCTTTGAAGAATTTTTATAAAAAAAGCTTTTGTATATTGCCTTGTAATACCTAATGTATATAAATCATGAAGAAAGAAAATACAAATTTGGTGCAATGTCCAAAGTTATATTATATTAAAAGTAAAAGATCTTTTATTCAATATCCTTGTACTATATTTTTCTCTCTCCTCTTTGATATCTATAAAAAATTTAATATAGATATTTGGCATTCAAGAAGTGGAATAAAAAATGTAACTAGTATATATAACTTAATGTAAAAACTTACATGTTTTATTTTGTAAATCAATCATTACTTGATATAGTATATGTTAGGATCTAATATTTAGAATCATAATAATATTCTGATTGAATCAAACATCAAGATCCACTACATGATCTTTGCTAAGATCAAGATTTTGATCTAAAGTTACTATATTATTACCAACATAATGTCATCTACTATAACAAAAGCTAAATATAAAATTTTAAGTAACAAGCATGTATTTACAAGCAACAAAGTCTTGATCTATATTACAAATTATATTTGTCTTCTATCCTGGTATCCCAAGTATGCAAGACATGATCATATATCAATCTCTTAACTACTAGCATAGCCTTCGAACTTCTTATCTTAGTATTAAAAACGAATCAATAAATATAGTAATATATATAAATAAGTTAATCTAGTTTAGCCTACTTGAGATATTAGGTTTTAATATTCTATGTATCTCAAAAAATATTTTATGTCTATAGTTCTCATTGGCGGTTGAACTTGGCAAAGACCACTTAAGGCTTGTAAAATTAGACAAAGAAAAAATAGATCTTACTTCCCACTGACCATGCTACGTAGAGATCATATAAAATTTATCATTAAAACTATTCCATTTTGTGTGAGTTGTCTTTTTCTCGTACCTTTGTACATTTTTTCTCCAATCAAACTATACATAACATTAATGACATATTGGACTAGCTATCATTTCTCAAGTTTAGAAGGCTAAACATCTATACATAAAAATAAAATATATCAAAATAAAACTTATTACTAAGTTTAATTTAAAAAATCATTGAGATTAAAATACTTATAACTTGATCTATGCAATGGAAGATTTAAAGTTCTAAGCTAACTCTCTATGCATAAATGCATGTCGTACTAAAATCTCTTTTATACTACTCTTATTTGATCCAAGTTTAAAATCTTTGATTCTATCCTTCCAAGTAGAGATAAAAGAGCTTTTATGCCTATCTTTTCCTAGATTTTACTTGTTGCATGACAATCTAACTACCTTTAATAATAATAGTATAAATTTATCTTCCATATATTTGAAATGAGTTACACACATGGATATGATTTCAAAGCTTGGACACCCTATTAAAGATTGGATATTTGTATACCTGGCAAAGAGAGAAAAAAGAGAGAAACAAGCTACCATCAAGGAAAGGAGACTAGAACAAAACAAGAGAGGGAAAAAAATGAATACTTGACTTTTTAGTCATTTACAATCATATGATCTTAGATATGTAATTCATGTCAAGTGATGAAGATCATTTATCCTCAATGTGAATATATTCATTTAAAAAAATTCGTAATAATATTGTATCCATATCTTTTCATAGAATGATTTTTTCCTAGGTTCACTCCCATTGGCCTAGAGCATACTCTCTCTACACTCTTGAAAGGCATTTTTGAGACCTTAAAACTCCCATAACGAAAGTATATAGCATCATACTTTGTGGTAAGTGTAATGGACTAGAGTATAGATCTTGAATATTTGTATTTGTACGGTGTATCAACTTTCATTGATCCCTTTTCAAAAACACTAAAGATTTAGATTATTATAAAAACGAAGCAAAGTAGCAAAAGATCTCGCTATACCTAATGACAAAATATTAAGCAATGGAGCTAAAAGCCAATTAAAAGTATCCAAATTTGAAAATAGTGAGAGAAAAAAATACTATTTTTAAGATGAGTTTCGATGATATTGAAGGTTAAGTCCAAAACCTAAAATATATCATTAAGGCCATGCTTAAGAGTGTACTGTGCCACCCACCTTTTTTGGTATGATATGTGAAACAACACTCACCAAGTAGATGGAACCTAAGCATACGTATGGAGACACATGTTGAACCTGAGATGGGCAATGACAATTGTAAGTGCTATAACATAACAAGCTTGCATTCTTGTATTACATTAAGAGTCTATCTTCATGATTTTATGTCAACTTGCACCAATTTCCTGTTCAAGTTACACATGCTAAGATTGTTACAACCCGTATCCATCAATTCATACCAACCTAAGACCGATCCCATAATGTGTCGTGTATAAGAGATCAAAAGAGCTAGCCTTTATTGAGATGATAAAGTCTTACTCATTGACGCCACACAAACATAAACCAAACAACACTTCTATGCCAAAACTAAGTTCATAACAACTATTAAACCACTTCAATACTCTCAAAATACTATCATTGTTATCGTTAGAATTTAGACCAATGTACTTAGGCTACAATTGTCTTGGACTCGTGCTCACAATCCAAACCAACATACTTAGGCTACAATTGTCATGGACTAGTGGTCACAAAAGTAGCAACCATCATCTCATGATCCGAGAAGAAAGGCTTTGGTCATGCACTAGCTTTAAAAGTGGCAACCATCATCTCAAGATCCAAGGGGAAAAACCTAGTAATTCATGTGGGTATAAATAGGTCTATGTACAAGTGCGAGCATCATTACAATTGTCTTTGGCATGGTTCAACATAAGTTGACATGATTGAGATAGAAAATCTCATATAGTGGGACTTGGAGTGAGAGCTGATGACAGCCCTGCAGCCAGCAGTCGTATCCATCTTCCCAAAGGCATTCCCAGCATTTCAAGGGATATAAACTAGTCCCAACTCCCAATCAATAATCCCAGGACATTGGCACAGTGCTACCTCAAGATGAGGCACCAATGGGAGCAACACTAAGTCCCAATAATAAATACTTGTAAATCCATTGCTTTGGTGGAGAAAACAGTTATTGCACTCTACAGACAAACACCTTCGTTACCATGATCTTCCTCTAACCATGTATAGTGCCTCTCATACTATTTGACTATGAATGTGAGATGAAGGCTGACTTTGGCTTATGATTGTGTATTTTAAGCCCTGCTTTGGTTTACAATTTACAGTTCCCAAACTCCAAGGTGAGAGATTGAAAGCACCACCACAAAGAGCCCACCACCCTACTTGCAAAAGTTAGTAATAGTGTGCACACACATATTCATGTGCCTATATTACAAAAAACCATGTATGTGCACACACATGTACATCCATGCAAGCACCATAAAATACAGCTGGTGCCCAAACTGGGTCCCTTGCGGACAGGCGCAATAAATTTGGGAACTGAAAAAGCTAAGGAAGGAACAAAAATTAAAGAAGATAGCACACAAGAAGGGAAAGGGCAAAAATTGATTTGAAAGTGCAAAATGGATGGACCGTGGCACCTTTGATAAATTTTAGAGGTGCTGTATTTGATAAACCACAACTGCTGGTGACTGGAGTGCTATCATTTTGAGTCCGGTTCCAAGTGGATAGTTGTAACATCGGCCATCAGAAGATTTCGCACCCTACCTATATATGGGTGAAGCTTGTCTTTCTCAAAGAATTGGGCAGCATCCTGTGATCCAATTGGATAAGCTGAGTTGCAATTGGAGTAGACGACCTGCATACATGTGTGCTTGTATAAACACAATAGTTCAACAGCAAGGCTGCTGAAACTTGTATTGTAACTTTGGTAGCAGCACAACCATTATGGAAGCAAGGTTATAACCAGTAAGGACTAAGAATCGACCAAAGTGTACTAAGTGATTATATAATGAATTGATGTGTTAATGAAAAGCTGAAGCCCCTAATGAGTGGGGAACAGCTTCCCAAGCAAAAAAATTATATATTACAAAGTATAAAGATACTCCCCTTGTGAATCTACTTCCCAAGACGAATCTTCAACTCCTGAGAAATTATCAAAAGAAGGGTTTCTCAATTCCTTCGGAAGGCTTGCCATCCAGCGGAAGTACAAGGTCGTTGCTGCTATTACTGCAGCTAGTGAGAGTGCTGCTAAACGTCCAAAATGAGATACATCATTGGCTACTATGGCAACCCCAAGCATCAACAACTCTGCCAAACTAGCCAAGGAGATTTCAGTTGTTCCTATTGTATTAGCTTGTGAAGGATGCACTGCTGTTTGCAGAATCTGGCCTCCTATGATATCATATGTAAAATGACCCAGTCGTGAAAAAATCTGCAACATTAGTGATTCAATTATGAACCTTATATCCAAACAAAAAGAAAGAAAACAATGTGGCCTTAGTCAAACTGCTTTTCATATCACTCACGATTAAAGCTAGAAAAAATGTGAGAGAGTCGGGATGAACCAAGGAATTGCTCCAATAAACCATTACAGCCACTGCTAGTAGGCCTGCTTGAAACACTAAGCCAGCAGCACCAGCCTGCATGCAACAACAATTTTTGCTGAACTTCTTGGAACTATAAGAGGGAAAAAGCCAGCATAGGAATATATATATATATATATACCTTTAGAACTCCAACTCTACGGACCAAAGCAGCTGATAAAAAAGTAGCACCAAAGCCCATAAATGCACCCATTCCACTAAAAGCTCCAATGATAGAGGGATTTAAGCCTGTTCAAAGAAAGAGTCATTTGTGAGAAAGTAACAAGACACTTGGAAAAATTTGATGTGGGGCAGATGTAATATCTATAAATATACAAATATTTTTACCTTTCTGGGTGAGAAAAGAAGTCATGAGACTTCCAGGGGCTAAACCAACATTGAAATAAAGAAAAACTGCAGCCAAACTGGCAGGTAGAGCCGGTTGCGCTAAATACTGCACCCATCCAAACTTGAACATATGCCAATGGCCATCTGCATCAAATTCAACATGTTAACTATCATGCAGCTCTAATTCTAGGTTTGAATAATAAACACAAGGATGCTGCCACCTCTTGGAAGGGAACCTATCAACAAATGTCTTTTTAAGACAAGGGAATAGTGGCATAATATGAACCATCAACCTACAAAACCTATATGTATGAATATCAGCTAAAAGTCTCAAAGGGATGGATTATCCTAGGGTGTAGGATCTCTGAAGCTTTTTGGAACCAAGGTTTATGGAGATTGATTTTACTGTACCAGGCTAAGTTATAAGCATGGTTTGTGACAGTGTGCACTGAATGTTCAATATTATGCACAGATATCCATATATATGCACCAAAAGCAAGCTCGCAAAATGTGATGGATTAGAACCAAAAGTCTCCACTAAAATGTCTAATTAAGCATTTGATCGACCCCTATGCATACACCCGGTGCAGTAAATATGGAACAATAATATATTATCAGTCACAACACAAGGAGTTCCAAGCAGTCAAGCTCCAAACTCACTAAACACTTCATGGCATTGTTGTTGGCTACTCAGATTTTTAAAGGCAGAGGGGCCAGTAAAGGTTGAGTCTCGGAGGTGCAACATTACAAGATGGTAGCTTCCTACTAGAGTACCAAGCCTAGAAGTACCACCCACTTCCCCAATTTTATCACATACCCTTCGAAGTATTGTTTTGTAACAATCTAGAAAATATTCTCCCTAGCTGCCCTACCATACACCCAATGTCCTTTCCTCGAGTGCTTTGGTAGGGCATTGATTTGACATATGCAGGCCCAGAAATAGTATTATGCTATCTCAGCCAAAACCTGTATATTATTCCACTACGGTACATATTGCATCTATATAGAAATTCAGGTCACAGGGGGATTTGAACTGATAACCCATAGTGGAAGGGAATCGATCTTAAGTCAATTGTGCCCATTATTGATGTTTGTTCCTCTTTCTTGGAAGTAAGCATTCATTGCTTATGACATATACTCATGACTGCACTCTATATGAAGCACTTTTAGCTTCTTTCTCCTCTTATGTTCTGGCATTTTCAAAACTGTTTGCAGGCTCGTTTCATATATAATGACATAGACCCAAGTAAATGATATAAATCATCTATGACTATTACACAATTCTTTGCACCTCTCAGAGATAGATATAAGACCACAAAATCTTTGTGTATAAGTTCCACTGTGCATCTAATATTGGCACATCAGTGTAATTTTGGACATGGCAATCTATGCCTCTTTCGAAACATAGACTTGTCAGAGATGCAGTATCGTGTCTTGCAGCTTAGGCATCCTGATTACTGTATTATGTTATTGCAGATATATCGCTCAAGTTAATTGCATACCTATATCAATCAAACTCCATAATGATGCCAAATCCACCCTATCACTCAAGTAATAGAAAAACTATATCAAGCGAACCCCATAATGTCCACAACTTCTACGGCATTTTTCATATCTACATCTCAAACCGAATAGAAATAGACTCGCAAACATTGTTGCAGACCCAAGCACATTCATGTGACAGTCATGCATGATTGCACAATTATCTGAAAAATAGGAATTTTCTGCATTCATGTGATTGTCACAATCTTTTTAAAGCTGTGCACCTGAATACATCATTCAGCATCATCATCTTTTTCTGCATTAGCCTGTGTGCCACATTTTTCCAATTACCATTTGCAATTCTGACAATTGCTTCACCCTTGTGCTTCTAGTCAACTTGCTTTTACAACACCCACATGCAAATCCTATTTGGAGAAAGAAACGCCCCACATATGCTGATACAAGCCACAGCACAGCTGATTGGCGGTTTTGAGGTCATCTGCTGCAATTGCCATCCCTAATGGGATCTTGCCAGTGCTTTTTGTTGTCAGTAGAGGCAGCTGCAACTTCATTTTTTTCCAGGTAAAGCTGTTTTGTGCTTCATTTTTCCTAACTGAGGCTGATTCTAGCATCATTGTTCATAGACAAGGCTGTCCAAGCTTTGTCTTTCACCAGGCAAAACTGTGATGCTCCAGGTCCAATCTATCTCAAGTAATTGTTTGCAACACATTCTTTTGGAAACTGTGTTGGCTACTGAAACATTCTCCTAGGGTCCAACCTACACACAAGACATAACAAAAGCCATACCCATGACATAGAAACCATAAGGGGATGAACATAGACTCACCTCATAGCCATAGAACCAAACAAGCTCGCCCCTGAGTCTAGAGCCTATTACATCCTGAGACATTGAGATAGGTGCTAGTTATATTGGTCATAGTGGTCATTTAAATGACCTAGTATGGATGCACTAGGGACACTTTAGGGTTAGGGGAGCCGAGTCCTGTTTATAGGGACTTAAGGCCCTATTGTGCCCATTCCTTGTGTGATCACCCCTCTTGGACTTATAGGGTGGTATGGGATAGCGAGAGGGACGTACATAGTCAGCACATGTTGCATGTGGTGGGCACAACAAGGTATGTTTGTAGTGCAGTATTCATGCTTGGGATAGGCATGGGGTAATGCTTTTCCATAAATTTTTTGCCGGTGTCATCAGCTAGGGCCTAAGGAGCTGCCACTCTAAGGCCATGACAAACCATTGTCATTAGCCACGAGGCTTTGACACATGAGTGTGAATTGAAAGCTAGAGGCTTATTATGTATTTAAATGTAACATTAATCTTAATGTGAGGATTAACCTTATTTAACCCTGTGTAGTAGTGAGACCCCAGAGAATTTGTTAAGGAAGTTGTGGGACAAAGTGTGTGTTGTGGAAATTGAAGACAAAGAGAGACAGAGGTTGAAAAAATATGCATGCACACACGCACGCACAGAGAGGGGATCTTCGGGCAGCTGGACTAGGGCAGTCAGCCGGAAGGAAGTGGACTATGGACCACATGTTTCTAGCTGGGTGAACAGCCAAAGTTGAGTCATATGGTTGTATAGCTGAAGACAAGCTACATGGCACCAGTTGCAAGGCAATGGTGATAGTCGTCAAAGACTAGTGATAACACTGGTGCAGATATTGTCCTGCAGGAAGGTGACATGGCCAGTAGAGCTGTTGGCTAAGTCTCTCTCCACATGGCAGGCTTTTCCTTAGCCATTTCAATGGTTCACATGTAAGCCATGAATTTCTCTACATGGACAATAACCCGACTCATGCCTAATAAAGATTTTAAAGCTTAAAAGAATGGGGTTTATATATATTTTAAATCCTAGACACCTTGTTGAATTTCAACAATAGAATCCTGCTGCTGTTCACTTCTGTTCCAATTCTACAGCAGCTCTGATATTGTAGTTTCTTCTTACATATTCTCTCTTGCTCATAGTTCGAAGTTAATTAACAACTCTCCCCCTCTCTCATCTATACTTTAGCTTTCTCATTACTCTCATCTTCAATACCACTACTCCTTTCTCATCATCATGGCTTCTCACAACACACCTCAGATTAAGGCTCCACACAAGTAAATCCCAATTCATGGAGGATGTACATCTGACTTCTCTAGACCTGAGCATGCACATGGGTGTCATTTTGAAGCATCTTCTTGTTCAAGTTGGATGTGGACTTTGTCACTTGTGGTGACTTTGCAAGCATAGCTCAAAGAAATGTGTAGCCAGCCTTCCTTCTTGGCAAAGGTGGTGATAACCTGATTTAAATCAAATTACAGCAAGCATGAAGTACACAATCTGAAAACACACACTTTACCACTTAATCTTGGACAACCGACACCTACTTGGCCCCAACAATTGTTGCCCCTTGCGATATTTCTTTATCTTGTATTGCTATAAGGTTGAAGTACACATATATAGGCTGATCTCTTGCAATCCTCAATACAAATGGCTGTCATAAATGATCAGCACTGCTTGGGCACAATTTGCCCCTTGATTGTACAACAATCTGGGCTCAATCTGGATCTTCAATTGCTTCATGCGGGCCACAATAATTTGAAAATTGGCTACCCCTCATATCAGCTGCAAATCAATGCCTTCAGCTGCTACACCAAGTACCTGGGTCTTCAATAATTGGGCACAGATCCAAAGGTGTCTATGGAAACCCTAATGGCTGCTGCAAATTAGGGTTTCAGTGGCAATTTCTTCAATTGCTCTCACCAAGAGCTGGAATATGCTGAGAATTGCTGAGAAAATGTCATATGATTAGAGAAAAAATCAACTGAAAGGAGTATCTTTTGAACGGTAGCTCTAATGGCAATTTTAATGGCACCAACAGCTTCAAATGGCAGCTACTGAGCACAGCAATTTTCTCTATAGTTCCGAAGGCATTGTTTGCATTTCACTCCCCTGATTGGTAGCAAATCTCCAATCACATCGGCCCATGGTTAAATTGGCATACTATGAGTTTGCATACATGATGCATATTCATGAAGGAACCATGAAAATAGATTGTCGAACAACTAAACCTTAAAGTACCTTGCCTCGAAAGGGCTTCCCAAATTATGTGCCCTCCACCATCAAAGTGGTAGGAGAACCAAGATGTAATAAATACATTCTCTAAGAAGTGGAAAGGCTTGCATAGTCTTACGAACCGTCCATCAAAGCTACATTCATAGAAGCCAATTTGACACTTGGAAACAATGCCCATAAACATTCAATGAGTCTACAAAGTATAGTGTCAACACCTCATACTAGGGAGATTTCAAGCACAACTTTGTCAAAGAGGTTTCCTCTATAAATAAGCAAGCACATGGATGGTCTTATTGGGATCAATATAAGATAGGTAGATTTACACTCACTCAAGCATGTTGTCAATCATAAGAAAGCTACTCTATAGATACAAATGCATTCCCCACTAACCCTTGAGAAAGTAATCAAGTAGACTCTTACCTATGATGCCATTGTAGGTAAAACTACGTTTAGAGTGGAGGACAATATCGCTAAGATTGGTTTTGTTGGGCTCTTGTAAGAACTTTTTTTTTTTTGAAGCAAGATTAGTCACGAATAACCCAACCTGGAGTAGCATAAAAGCATTGGCACATCTAGAAGAACTTCTCCATACAAAGGTGGAGGGGTTGAATGGTTGCAAAAGCTACCAATGTAGTTTTTTCCCCACCACAAAATTTGTTATTAGAATATTAAATGTTATTACTATTTTTTACAATATATCATAAAGGGGATGCTATCCTCTAGTACATGGTTGATGACGCCTCGACCCTTTGTCACTGTACCTCTATTAGGGTGTTTCCGTTGCCCTTTGGGTCTTTTCGGCCAAATGGACCCTTTAAACTAATGCATAGCCCCTAGAACAAAAACCAAGTGATAGTTCTTTTATACCCAAATGAGATGTTTTAGCTGATGCAGGATCTCATCTAAGCTATGATAAGGGAATGCTATCCTCTGGTACACCAGGCTTGGTGACACATCTATCCTTTCTTATTGTACCTATAGTAGGGGGTTTCCATTGCCCTTTGGGCCTTTTGAACCAACTGGACACTTTTAAACTAATGCACACCCTCTGGAAAAAAACCAAGGGATTGTTCTTTGGTAGCCAAATGAGATGTTTTAGCTGATGCATGATCTCATCTGAAAAACCTACTTGAGATGCCTCAGGAGAAGAGATGCTTAAAGTCAATCTTGCAACTCTACAAGTGAGGAGGCATGGCCAACTACCTAATACAAAAAGAATCTCTGAGAACTTCCTTTAGTGGCAATATATAACTGAATCCACTGTTCAATAACCTGTAGGGATCACATACGACTGCAGACTTAGCAGAGAGGTTGCCAATTGTACATGCAATGGCCATAATCACGACCAGTGAGAAACTCCCTATACAAGGAACACTTAAATGAGAGGAGAGGGAATGACCAAAAAAGAATATCGCAGGTCATGTGCAACAAGGGAGGTGCCAAGAAAAGAAAATGGGTGAGGACAACCAGCACTACAAGAATGCCTACCAATAGTCTACAGGCTGAGAAGGCAGCTAGGAGTTGTCAGCTTAAGACCTCAATCTATTTCTCTCCTCTCTTCTCTTCATGTTTAATCGTCCAAATGGTAAGTAAAGATATCTTGTGCCATTCTACTCATCGACTGTCCAAGCAGATAACAATCCCTAGATTTGAGACAGAATGAATCATAAATACCATGACCTTCTCATAGATTTTCCAAGCTTAGTTTGCCGATTGTGATATCTTGCTAAGGCCATAGCAACTCCATAAAATAGAACAGCCTTACATCTGAAATACTTCAACAACATCTAGAGCTAATCACTTTACTGAGATCTTCAAATGCTTTATTTCCTCTGTCCATTTCACTACTCTGTCCTTCTAATAAGAGTGTCAAAAAAAAGCACCATCTATTGTGAGTATAAGCCACAGTAGAGAAGGTCACATAATATGGGCAAGAAACTTCCAGCATCATGAATAGATATTAGATGCATAGTTTTCACCTTATTCAGTCCACTTTTTCACATAGTTTAAAACAATCTAGCCCAGTAACATATTCATTAGAAAGACCTGCTCCTATTCACATTAATAAAAAAGTTTTTCAGCATTATACCGTAATGTCAACAACACATGAAATGTCCCTAGGCAATCTAAGAGTCAATGAGAAAACCAAATATGCAATCCTTCTAATCTCAAGTGGAAAGTGTTGGGGGTAAAAGCGTCTATGCCTAACCACTCGTGTATTAGTTACACTGACAGTACCTACATACCCGCACACTTGTACACTACAAGTGGCGGACACCCATCACTATCACTTCATTCTTTATTCTTTCCGTGATATTTGAATAAAGAAAAGGCCAATCATACATTGTGACTATTGGAGTTCCCACATCTCTCTCTCTCTCTCTCTCTCTCTCTCTCTCTCTCTCTCTCTCTCTCTCATGAGGACATGTATTTTTGAAACCTCAATTAACATGTGGATTAATGTTTAATCGCATGGATAAGTAAATGTTGCACATGTGAGGTGTAACTAGGGTTGGAGTAAATTTACGAGCCCGCAACCTGAGGAAATCACGGGATGTCAAAGGCAAAAGTTGCTATAAGTTATACCGCACAAGTACTTAGTGGTATCTAGTGCCAATTGTTGGCCTAGGTCATTCACGAGTATCAGTTTGGTGACACTAGAGAAGTGGCGTTTAATGGTACCTAACACCAATCTGATGGTCAAAGATGGCACAGTGACACTCTGGAATGAAAGTTGCCCAACCAATTTAATTATTGGCCAGTTAGATTATTTTTCAGGGCACTAAAATAATTATTAGGTTAATTTTCAGTATTTAAAGACTGAAAATTAATATTTAATTATGGATAATGTTGGAAAAACCATTTGAGAAGACTGCCACTTGTCAAAATTGCCCATGTAAGATTGAAAAACGTCTTTAGAGACTGAAGAGAGGCACTTAAGTGTATTTAGCCTGCAAGAGAGAGGAAGGAAATGCTATTGATCTGATTAGCAGCCATTAGAGGACCTTCTGAGAAAACCATGGGTAGGAGAAGACCAATCAACAACAAGTGACTGCATCTACAAGCTGTTGAGACAAGGTAGCAGCAATAAATGACTCATTTTCTTCAGTTCTTTGCATCTAAAAGCTATTGAGACAAGGAAGCAGCAGTAAATGACAAATTTTCTTCAGTTCTTCGCAAAGTTTGAGTTTTCTCTCTCCTCAGCATTCTCTCTCATCTCCCAGCCTTTCTACAACCTTGCTTTGAAGCTTACTGCATTGAGACCACCAAAGGCTGAGAAATTTCAGATTTCTCTGCTATAAACCGTAATCTGTAGCAGAAATTAGGGTTTAGCAACAACCTCGGGAAGCATGCCAAAAATTAGAAGCTCCAAGACTTGGATTCAATAGGACTGAAGCTGTTTTTAGCCTATTCAAGTGGAGGGACCAACAAATAATTGAATTTGGGGCATTTTCCATCTCCATCAAAGCAAGTGAACGCCAATTGATTGCTTGAATCAAGGGGCAAATCAGATTGAAGACTTGCTAGTCATTTTGGACAACAAGGGGAGTTGGAATACTGAAAGGGATTGGGAGAATCCCATTGTACATCAACTTCTATTTCAATTAAGTTAAATCAATACCAAAAGGGGCACCAGTTTTGGGGCCAACAAGGTGTCCAATGTCCAAGATTATATGATTAAGTGTGCATTTCAATATTGTGAATTTGTTTATTGCTGTAAATAGTGCTTAATCAGGTTATTTATCATCCTATCCAAGAAGGAAGGTGGGTTTCATTTACTCTTCATGATGTACGTCACGTACTAGCTCTCACAAAGAGCCTTATCGCTACCGGTACTTTGGATGATGCAGGTTAAGTAATTTCTTTTGGTGATTCCTCATGAAAGATTACCTGTAGACATCTTGTCATTGCACGTGGTACTAAGTCCATTACTCTCTACCTCTTACTTGTATATGGGACACTTGACCATATTTTGACAGCGGATGCAATTTCACATGTCTCTCTGTGACATCATTGCCTTGAGAATATGACCTTGAAAGGAATAAAAAGGCTTATCTGTTTGCAGTATCTTCCACCCCTTGGCTATAAATGTTTTGAGTCTTGTGATCATTATTTATATAGCAGACAGACACACAATACACATAAAAAGTCTGGTATTTAGGAGTGAGTTTGTAGTATACTTAGCTCGGCAAGCTTACCATAGCATTTTCGAGCTAAGACAATTACTACTGCCATACACTTGATACATCGGTCCCCATACACTGCTCTTGACTATCAGGTTGCAAAGAAGGTATGGTCTAGAAAACCTCCCTTATATGCTCATTTATGTGTCTTTGATTGTGAAGCTTTCTGCCATGTATCCGAGGTCAAGCACAATAAGTTGGATCCTAAGTCTAGAAAATGCATCTTTCTTGGTTATGGAAATGGAAGTGAGATGGGCTACCGTCTATAGGATCTGCAAGCTCAGAAGGTTATCTGCAGCCATGATATTGTTTTCCATGAGGAGAAAATGTATAAGTAGACTGAGCATATTGTTGAGGTACATAGGGTGATATTTCAAGAGGAGCCTCCTACTACTTTACAACTAGCTAGACAACCTATCATAGCAGCTGATGCCCCAATGGCCCAGGTCCCTGATACTCCACAAGATGTACAAGCCCCACGGCCAGCTTTGAGGTAGTCTACTAGAGATAGGCGACAACTTGCGCAGCTTGAGCCCTCTATGGATTATGTTATGGTGACAGATGTTGGTGAGCCTCTTACTTCTGGGTTATGTTATGGTGGCAGATACTGGTGAGGCTTTTACTTATGATGAGACCATGCGCAGAGGTGATAGCCACTCTTGGGAGAGGACCATGCAGTCAGAGTGTGACTCACCGCAGAAAAATCATACGTGGGATTTGCTTTCTTTGCCTAGTGGCAAGCTTGCTTTGCCATACAAGTGGATATACAAGTTGAAAAGTATCCCTGGATAACCCAAGCCAGCATACAAGGCCAGATTGGTTACTAAGGGCTTCAAGCAAGCACATGATGTGGACTTTGATGAAGTCTTTTCTCCTGTTGTGAGAATGACTACCCTACGTGTGGTACTGGCTATGGTTGCTTAGCTTGACTTGGGTCTTTATTAGATAGATGTCAAGACAGCTTTTTTTCATGGGAACTTGCATGATTAGATTTTTTACATAGAGCAGCCTAAGGGCTTTGCAAAACCTGGCAAGGACCACCTAGTGTGCAGATTGAGTAAGAACCTTTATGGCCTTAAGCAAATACCTAGAAAATGGTATCACAAGTTTAATGCCTTTATGGATTCACAAGGATATTTCCACAATGATATGGATCCGTATTTATACACGAAGAAAGCTCGTGATGGCAGCCTTATGATTTTAATCCTCTACATGGATGATATGTTGTTGCTAGAAGCACTCATGATGAGCTAGATGCCTTAAAAGATCAGCTCAAGAAGAGCTTTCAGATGAAAGATGTGGGACAGGCCTCACATACTCTTAGGATGTGCATTACACACAATCGCTCTAAGGGTCTCCTCTACTTACCATAGAAGGAGTACATCCAAAAGGTCCTTGAGTGGTTTCATCTACAAGATGTTAAGGGGCTCCTGTACTTACCATAGAAGTACATCCGAAAGGTCATCATTAGGAGAAATATGGACTCTCTTCTTTGCCCCTTAAGAAGTGAATAAAGGGATATAGGCCTAACCAATGAGAGAGCTGGGATTCCAGATTCATGTAACATGAATCTTCTACCCATATCTTGGCCCAAATCTTCCCTCAACAATAAAATAAGGAGAAATGTAGGGAATACAATGCTGACACTTCTTGGAAGTTTATGACTCGAATTTTCATTTTCTTATTTTTTTATGTTTGACTTTTTATTTCTCCCCTTTTTAGTTTCCCCCTCTTTCTTAGGCGAAACTCAAATTTATCATATCTCTTTCCCCGCTTCTTTCCTGACAAAATCTTACCACCTCATTGTTGCTTGCCATATCTGTAACCCTATGAAATTTCAATTCCTCTACACAAACAGAGCAGAGCTTGTTCTACCAAAGCCCTAAGATTTATGAGAGCAGAGCTTGTTCTACCAAAGCAGAGCTTGTTTTACCAAAGCCCTAAGATTTTCCTCACAAAACTTTACACGTATATTGTTATCTTCCACGGATGTTCTGTGGTAAAGTTTTATCTCGTTTGGACAAAACCTGTGCAAGTTATGTGCATTCTCTGACATGTAATTTCTTTTGTTTTGGTACTGTAAGAGTCTCTTATAGTCAAGAACAATGATTTTTTGAACACTCAACTTCTTCTTCAACATCTTATGGTTTCTTTGTAAACAAAGTTACAGGTATGTTGTCTTGTTTTTTTATGCTCCATAGTATTTTATCTCGTTTGGACAAAATGTATGCAAGCTATATGCATACTGAGTTTTCATTCGTTTTTTTACTCCGAGAGTCTTCGAGGATGGAGAACAATGATTTTTCAAAAACTCAACTTCTTCAACATCTTTGGGCTTCTTTGCAAAGAGAGCCACAGATATATTGCCACTTTTTTCTGTTGCTCTATGGTTAAGTTTCAACTCATTTGGACAGAGCCTATGTAAGTTATATGTATGCTTTGACTTGATATTTCTTTTGATTTTGTACTCTAGGAATTTGTAAGTGAAGAAATAATGGTTTTGTTATAAGTCAACTTTTTGTTTAACATCTCTGGGCTTCTTTGTGAAAGAATTACAGGTACAATGTTTTTTTAAAATTGCTCCATTTAAATTTCATTTCATTTGGAGAGAATATTTATAAATTATACATATGTTGATAGGTAACTTTTCTATTTGATTATCATAGATATCTTCACAAAGGAAAAACATCAGTAACATACTTGCAGTGGAGGTTTTCAATAGAAAAGATAGTGGCGGTAATTGGATAAGTGATAAGTACTATAAGTTGGATTGAATTTTGATGCACCCAAGTACTCAAGGGAGTTTCAAGATCAGACATAAGAATGTTCCAAACCCTAGCAAACATTGAAAAGGTAAAATTTTAGAGTTCAGAAAAGTGTTTAATGGAACAAGTACAGTAACAAAAGTGTTAATCCAACATGTTTATATGCATAAACAAATCTCTGTATACGACAAGAACTACATTGCAAATTATAAACAAAACAATAAGTTTTTAAATTTTATCATTGTTTATTCTTTTGCATCATAGTTGTTTTTAAAAATATTTGCAATGTTCTAATTCACTCTTGTTTTACTGTCAGCTCTATATCCATCAACTTTGCATGAATGGCAAAATGTGGAATATTCAAGCGGCAAGATATATGTTTGGCATGAAGACATAGGTTCTTTGATCTATGATAATAACTCTGCAAGTCAACTTGCAACTATCTTTTTTTATAATTCATTGTATCCAGTAGAAGGCCAGAGATTGCAGCATGTCCCATTGCTGCCACTATCTAGTGGTGAATGGTTGATTGGTAGCTTGGAGTTGTCAGGAGCATGTAAGTCCAAGATAAGATCTGACATCAATAGTACTATGAAACCCACCAAAGGCTCCAAAGATGTGCATCTTAGTTGGTTTATTCCATTCTCATTGTTTACACATTTGTTTGGTTCATGTGATGTTCTGAATAAAATAAAGATTACTTATCAATACAAGTGTTCATCCGAGGAATAGATGAGTCAACTCTATTAGGTGAGTCTTGGCAAATCTAAAGAACACATTTTGATGAGACGATTGAGTGCAGGGTCCACCAATCTGATCTCACATTCAAGTAAATCTTTTTTACTACTTTGAATGCCTTTATTTAATTGACATAGTTCTTGCTTAGGTGAATTATTGTGTTATTCGCATTTACTTACCATTATTTTTGTTTTTATTACAGGTATTTCATCGCTAAACAAAATCTGTGCATTCGCTTTCGATATAGAAGGTGGCGACTTTTGTGAGGGGCGTGGATCAACTTGGATCAAGATATCCGAGATGAGACACATACAGCTCTCATAGATGTGGTTATCTTGTGGAATGGTCATAATCCTTTTATGATTAGTGCAGAGAGCCATTGGCCCATTTCTTTTCTAAGACAAGAAATCCAATTAATGTCCAATGAGCCCCTCTGCAACTTCTATTTCAAGTTAGATAATAGAAAAGTTAGGATTCATAGTGAGTAATCCATGACATGTAAACAATGTGCTTCTCCACATATCCTTGAGATAGTGGAATCCTTGTAAAAAAAAATTTATAAAGAACGAATATAAACTTTTTTTAAACTTCTAAGCACTTTCAATTTAGATAATCTTAGTTTACTATGATCCAAGCGTGCGATAATACATACTGTTATTAGTCAATCGTACTAGTTAAAATCATAATTAAATTGCAGGCTAGAGTTCTATAATCTATGCAATATTGTCTTTGCATAATGATATATTCTAGCTCATCTCTTTTACTTATTTCTTAAAATTAAATATTAAATTGGATCCAAGGGATTTTAAAGATCTTTTAAATTTCTTTTCTTAAAAATTTTCTATATTTTCTGTAGTTGGACTTGAATATACTCAGCGATCCAAGTACATTCGAGAATATAATAATGTAGAACGAAGCATTTATCTGTATGAGTAATTTTAACGGTTACTTTAAAGTATTGAAATAAAGAAACTAAGATAAGAGTTTGAATTCGAAACTTTAGGGTTAAAAAAGAACCTTTATTTGTGTGCCATGGCTACCACTCTCGCCTTCACCACATGGATTAGCTCCACGCCCTACGCACACATAGGAGACCAGATAGACCCTAGGTTTTGTGCCACTTTGAGTCTAGAGAGAGCTTGCTTTTTGCCGTAGACCCTAGCTCTAGTATATTAGCATCATTTTATGATGCGGCAAACCCTCTTCCCTGCTCTATTCCGGACTCTGCTCTCAAATGGGTCCCCGTAGATTTCTTATATAGTTTACGTGCTAGATCAAGCCATACAAAGGTAATAAATAAAGCCCTCATGCATGTGGGGCAGCATCTCCACGCCAAAGCAATGTCAACCTCATCCCAAGACCACGCCATGATGGATCTCATCGAGCGCAATGTAGCATTTGCTATATATGTTTTGTGCACTGAGGTGCAAGAGAACAGTGAGGAAGACATCAACACATCCTCGCGGCCACAGCTAGAGTGTTTCGAGAGGGAACCTCAGGAGATCACACTTGATCTGAGAGTACAGGCAACACAAAGCTTAGCCATTGTGCACCCATCTCCTTGCCTTGTTGAGATGCCGACAAGCGATGAGCCACCCCTCGCTTCTCTCCATGCTATCATCATCGAGGGGGTGGAATATTTACTTATGCAGGATGTACTAGAAATTTTAGAGCTAAGGGAAGAAGAGCTATATTGTATCATGGTGTGTGATTCACCTGATGATTTTATAGATTTTGATATACAAGATGCACCAGTACATGTTGATGAGGTGGCTCGATATGATGGCACGAGTGTCAACGATATCTCTGCCATTGTGAGCATCCAAGAGTAGATTGAGAATGCGGCACCACAGTATGAGATCTCAGATGAGGAGTTTGAGCAGTTGTAAGAAAGCATTTTTGGACCTCGACCTGACTACGCAGTACCTTCCCAAGATAGAGACGACGGTGGCTCAGTTGTAGGAGCAGACCTGGATGCTCCATTACAGCAGCAAATAGATGATGCAGAAAAGATAATGTTATCGGATTTAGGTAAAAATTTACCAGTAGGGCCTCTAGGGCATCGGGAGTGTACACATAAATTTTTGCCGAGATTGGGCCCCTAGAGCTGCCTTGCTGGCCGGAGGCTCGCATCTCGTTCAGACCCCCAAACGCGAGCCTTCGGCCAAGGTAGCTCGCCCAAAGTTTTTTCAAATCCCGTATTTATATTCATAACATTTTACATGGGATCTATTACAACCAGGGTTTCACAAAATCTCTTTGGAAGCTACATTCTGTATATGTTTTGGTAATACACCCCTATCGTTGTTGATCTCCGCGAGGACTATGTTGGGATGTAAAGGTCCTTTATTCACCTCCGTGTATTTTACACGTGTATTGTTATGTTGTACATGTGAATGCACCCTTACGGGCCCTAAGTATAAATACATTTTATTCTTTGTGTACCAACACATTGTTGGTACACCCAAATCTGTTCGTCACTCTTACTCTCACTCTCACTCACCTGTTCACTTCCTCTACTGCAAATCTTCACGCTTCCGCTACCCGCGCGCTCCAACAACTGGTATCAGAGTTGAGGTTAAGGTGCTCGCGCTCCTCGAAGTCCGCGTGAGACATCACCAGCTCTTCGCTCGCGAGAAATCAGTAAGTTGTCACTCATACAGGTCAGGTCGTCACTGTTTCCAGACACGTGTATGTGCTGGACAATCAGGCGACAATGTTGCAGGTCACATTTTGTGCAAGCGACAGCTTGATAGACAAGCGACAGGTCGTTTTTGACCTGGCAGGCCAGGATAGGTCGTTTTTTTATCAGGCGGCAGTCAAACAGGTCACGAGCAGCCAGGACAGGTCGTTTTTAATCAGGCAGCAGTCGAACAGGTCACGAACAGGTCACGAGCATCAGGCGCAGGCTGGACAGGTCATGAGCATCAGGCGCAGGCTGGATAGGTCACGAGCATCATGCGCAAGCTGGACAGGTCACGCGATGCTGTTTTCATCACGTTTTTGAGCAGGCGACAGCTCACGCAAGGCTGCCGCAGGGAGCGCAGGTCAACGGCTGCAGTTCGACAAGTTTTTTTTTCTTCCAAAAATTTTTTAAAAATTTTTCTAAGGTTTACTGCAAACAACCTCTTCGCCACTGACGGGGGTTCGCGCGCGCAAGCACAGTTCTCAGATTTGGTCAAATTTGAACCTGGAAATTTGGGGCTTTTCCCAGATTTGATGCTGTTTATGCTTGATAGTGACATCTGTGTCAGAAATTGCAGACATTGTGCGCATTGACCTCAATTAATTTGGGGATTTTTCAAAATTTGTTGGAATTTTGCTCATCCGAGTAAAATTTCTTGGCATTGGACCAAGGAAAATTGGGGCTTTTCATGTATTGATGCAATTTTGCTCAGCTGAGTCAGTTTGGCTGACATTTGCGTACATTTGGACCTGGAAATTTGGGATTTTGTGCAGAATTTGATAAATTTCTGCATTATTTGCCTGTGCAGTGGCTGGTTTATGTCAAAACAGCAAAGGATTATTGCTGGTTATGCAAGAACAGCAGTGTATTTGCTGTTTTAGCTTGTGCTCTTGCAGTTCAGTGCTTTTACACTTGTACTTGTGAAAAAATGGCTGCAACTTCTTCCAGTTTTGACATTAAAAGTTTGATGGAAATCAAGCGATTTGATGGTCAAGGCTTTGATCTTTGGAAAGATCGTATGCAGAGCATACTGTTCTTAAAGGATTGTGAGGATGCTTTGCAAATGGATAAACCCGCACAAATGTCTGAGGCGGATTGGGCCAAAGTCAAGAAAAGGGCTGTGGCTTATATAAAGATGGGTGTCACTGATGACATTTTGACAGACATTAAGGGTTTAGACACTGGTCATGCAATATGGGAGAAGTTGAAGACTACCTATGAGATCACCACACCTGTTAATCATGACATTGCCTGACTCTTGGGAGACTTTGGTTGTTTCTCTCAGCAATAACCCCAATCTCACATATGATGGTGTGAGGGGTTCCATCTTGAATGAAGAAATTAGACGTAAGTCTAGTGGAGAAGGCAGCAACTCAGCTTATAATGTTAGAGGCAGGGCTGAAAAGAAAAATGCAAATGTTGGATAGAGAAGCAGGAGCAAGAGCAAAGGAAAAGAAAAGAGTGATATTACATGCTATCAGTGTGGTCGAAAGGGCCATAAGAAGCCTGATTGCAAGTATTACAAGAAGGAACAAGAGAGAAAGAAGAATGCAGGAGACAAAAAGAAGAAAGAGGAAAAGACAGATGCATCTGAGGCAGGTAAAGGCAAGGAAAAGGCCAATGTGGCCTCTAGTGTTGTCATAGAGGAGCTCTCAGATGCAAAGGCTGATGTATTATGTGCAGTGCATTATGATGCCCTTGTATATCACATGCAGGATATGCAGATCACCAAGGCTGATGTGATTGATGTACTTTTATCAGTTGATGATTGTGTCACTCAGACTTGGATTGTAGACTCTGGTGCCTCTTTCCATGTGACTCCATGCTTGGAGTGTTTTGCTACATCTGATGCAGGCTGTTATGGCAAGGTTTACCTTAGTAAATGCTTGCATCATTGATGGGATTGGCACCATACACTTGTCTTCGGATAATGGGCAAGAACTTGTGTTGAAAGATGTCAGATATGTGCCTGGCATCAAGAAGAGTTTACTATCTGTTGGACAGCTTGACTTGCATGGTTACACCACCCTGTTTGGTGGTGGTTTATGGAAATTAAAAAGGGGTTCCATGCTGATTGCTAAAGGAACCAAGAAGGGCACTTTGTATTGTCTGCACTGTAAAGCCTTGAATGGCAAGTTTCTTGCAGTTGCTGAAATTGGCTGTCATTTGGAGTTATGGCATAAGAGATTAGGCCATATGAGCCAGAAAGGACTTGATGTTCTTACCTCTTTGAAGAGGGTTGATGGAAAAGGCTCTAAACTTGATTTTTGTAATGACTGTCAGTTTGGAAAGCAAATGAAAATTTCCTTTTACTCTGGTGTCTCCCGTAAGTCAAATGTATTGGACTTAGTGCATTCTGATGTATGTAGCATGCCTTTGAAATCGTTGGGTGGTGCTGCATACTTTGCCTCTTTTATTGATGACTATTCTAAGAAGATTTGGGTTTATTTGTTGAAAAAGAAAAGTGAAGTGTTTACTGTTTTTAAAACTTTTCATGCATTCGTGACCACTCAGACAGGTAGAAAGTTGAAATGCTTGAGAGCTGATAATAGGGGTGAGTTCACGTCTAATGAATTTAAGTCCTTTTGTGACTTGCATGGGATCAAGAGGGAGCTTACAGCCCCTTACAGCCCTTCTTCAAATGGTGTGGCTGAAAGATACAATAGGACTCTATGTGAGAGAGTGCGGTGCATGCTGTCCACTGCTAATCTCCCTCATGAATTTTGGAAAGAGGCACTTAAAACCGCGGTTCACATTTGCAACCGCTCTCCAAACAGGTCCCTAAATAATGGCATTCCTGAGGAGGTTTGGTCTGGCAAACCTGCCTCATATGACCATTTACGAATATTTGGCTGTGATGCTTTTGTGCATGTTAGAAATGAGCTGAGGAATAAACTTGACCCGAAATCCACCAAAGGCATTTTCATGGGCTATGGTGATGAGGGTGAATTTGGCTATAGAGTGTGGCTACCTCAGCCCAAGAAAATTGTTCGCAGCCGTAATGTTGTGTTTAATGAGGCAAAGTTGCTGAAAAGTACTTTAGCCTCTGATGAAGACATGAAAAAGGTCAAATTTCAGAATTCGCAGCCACCTATTACTTCAAATGATGAGCCTCATGGTGCTGTACCACAGGCTGAAACTGATGATCAGCCGGTTATCTTTGAGCCAGATGATGATGGACAGCAAATAGAAGCACAGGGAGGTCATGGACAGCAAGATAGACTTGCTGATTATGAAAATGCAAGTGTTGGAAATGAAAATGAAGGTGTTGTACAGCATGAACATGCTGAAAATGGCTTACAGCAGCCAATAAATGCTGAAAATAACATGCCTCCAGATGTAGATCCGATTCCTGAGAATGTAGATCATTGGGTACGCAAGTCTACACGCCTAAGAAGGCAGCCACATAGGCATGACCCCTCTTTGCATTATGTGATGCTTACTCATGAGGGTGAGCCTCTGACATATAAAGAGGCTAAGTCATGCAAATTCAGCAATAAGTGGGAGCTAGCTATGCAGGAAGAGATTAAATCTCTATATGCTAATGATACTTGGGATCTTGTGTCGTTGCCCAAAGGAAGAAAGCCTCTTCCAAACAAATGGGTTTACAAAGTAAAGACAGTTGATGGGAAACCCAAGTACAAGGCAAGATTGGTTGCCAAAGGTTATGCACAAAAGGAAGGGATTGACTTCCAGGAGGTCTTCTCACCTGTTGTGAAGATGACCACACTACGTGTGCTTTTTGCTCTCACTGCTATATTGGATTTAGAGCTGTACCAAATGGATGTGAAAACAACTTTTCTGCATGGTGACATTGATGAGGAGATTTACATGAAACAGCCCGAGGGTTTTGTAGTTCCTGGAAAAGAGCAGTTGGTGTGTAAACTAAAACGCAGCTTATATGGGCTGAAACAAGCACCACGGCAATGGTACAAAAAGTTTGACACTTTTATGCTCTCTCATGGGTTTACGCGCAGCCATGCAGATCATTGTTTGTATATGAAAAAGGATACAGATGGCAGCCCTATCATACTTGTTTTGTATGTGGATGATATGTTGTTAGCTGGGAAGAGAAAGACTAGCTTGGATGCTCTCAAAGATCAGCTGAAATCAGCTTTTTCCATGAAAGATTTGGGGAATGCAGAGCATATATTGGGCATGAGGATTCGTAGGGATAGAACGCAGAAATTGCTGTTCTTATCTCAAGAAAAGTACATTGAAAAGGTACTGGACAGATTTAACATGGCTGAAGCTAAGCCTCTCGGAGTACCCTTACCTCCATACCTTAAGCTTAGTACAGCCAACAGCCCAAAAGATGACATGGAAGCCAATGCTATGAAGGGAGTCCCTTATGCATCAGCTTGTGGCTCTCTTATGTATGCTATGGTGGCTACGCGTCCAGACATTGCTCATGCAGTGGGAGTTGTCAGCAGGTTTATGTCAAATCCTGGCAAACCACATTGGGAGGCTGTCAAGAGTATTCTTAGATATCTGAAGGGTACACAAAGAAAGTGTATTTGCTATGGGCAGGGTGCACTTAATCTGCAGGGTTATTGTGATGCAGACATGGCAGGTGTCTTAGACACTCGCAGGTCCACTAGCGGGTATGTCTTTACAATTGCTGGAGGAGCCGTCTCTTGGTACTCCAAGTTGCAGAACATCGTCGCACTGAGTACTACTGAAGCTGAATACATATCAGCTACTGAAGCTTCTAAGGAAGCTATATGGTTGAGCAGACTCGCAAAGGATCTCGGCATGTCTATGAGTACTCCAGTGTTGGGATGTGATAGCCAGAGTGCTGTGTATCTGGCTAAAAATGCCATGTATCATTCACGCACAAAGCATATTGATGTGCGATATCACTTTATCAGACAGATTCTGGAGGATGGTCTAATCACATTGACCAAGATCAAAACACAGGACAACCCTACAGATGTTCTCACTAAAAGTCTAGGCAAGGCTCAGCATGAGCATTGCATACGACTAGTGGGAGTTGGTTAAAGGTTCACTCCGGACCTTTAAGTGGGAGGTTGTCGGGATGTAAAGGTCCTTTATTCACCTCCGTGTATTTTACACGTGTATTGTTATGTTGTACATGTGAATGCACCCTTACGGACCCTAAGTATAAATACATTTTATTTTTTGTGTACCAACACATTGTTGGTACACCCAAATTTGTTCGTCACTCTTACTCTCACTCTCACTCACCTGTTCACTTCCTCTGCTGCAAATCTTCACGCTTCCGCTACCCGCGCGCTCCAACAGACTATCCTTCCATCGCCAGAAGAACCTCACTATCTGCAAATCCCTCTCGGTGACGGTGACTCTCCTTGCATGTACTGCTGCATAGACCAAGTCTCCGAACAAGTCGATGATGTAAGATTCAGTAGCTTCCTGTAGTGTAAGGAGGGCTTGGGTAGTCCAACGATCGGGTTGTTGCAAGCGTATTCCATCCGGGAAGTGCCTCCTGTTGTTCTTAATGAGTATGCCATCCATAATCTCACGCACTAGCTTCTAGAATGGAGCCTTTGGTATCATGAGGTATGTAGTCTTCTAGTAATGGTGGATCTCACGAAGAGCCACTGTGCTTGGCTTCCATCGACGCTTGCGATGCTGCGATGGTGGTGGTAGTCGTGGTGGTCGTGGTGGTCGTGGTGGTCATGGTGGTCGTGGTGGAAAAGCTAGGGGAGGTGGCCTCTGCATAGGATTTCTAGGGGGGGTGTCTCCGGGCTGCTCGCTTGGTGCGTGCCATGTCTTCTAGAAGAGAAAACTCAAAACTCAAAAGTGAAATGTGTAAAATGATATGAAACTTTAAACTTATAGCAAAACTTTCAAAAAAACCCTTAAACCTGAATTAATGTATCCAGGCTTTGGAAAAATATGACTAGTGATCCGATTGACGTGAAATTTTACTTATGGACTCCTCTTGGGTACATCAACTACCCAAAAAAAAATTGGCCTCATCAGAGGTCTCTACTAGGACACTTGTCCGGAGGCTGACGTCTGTCCGGACAAGTGTCCCAAAGACTTCTAATGGGGCCAATTTTTTAATATCCATGAGTTTTTATAATGCCCGGCATGTGGGTGAAGTTTCACCAAATTTCGATTTATGAAATTGATGGTTCAATCATTTTTTGAAAATACAGTAACTGGATTATACTTCACTGATAACAAAAAAGCTCACCACCACACCGAGTATGAGCAACAGCATATTAAATGTGTTGTCAACCAAACTACATGAAATATTGGAAACTTAAAATTTCACAAAAAATAAGTCATGGGTCAAATGGAATACCGCATATCGGATATAGTGTTGCCAAACCGCTAAATACAGTAAAGATATAGTCCATCGGCCCATGTACAACTGATCACTGATGTGTGCGTGATTACGCATTAAATTTATCCTCAACAAAACTACTTTCAAAATTAGAAACTTGGAAATACGCACAATGCAAATCATGGCAAAATAGAATATCAAATATCAAATTTGGTATTACGAAACCATGAAATACACGGTAGATAGTGCATTGCACCAAGTACAACTAGAGCTAGGCAAAATTTAGCTCCATTTTGTAAAGCATTGCTATCAAATACTTGAAGGTCTATTGGAAAGATAAACCAAAACTAAGCTCCTTACAATCTACTACCAAACTTGAGCTAAAAACATAGATTCAATTACAAGGTAGCTTCTCAAAGCATATTGTTGACATTAAGATTAAATGCATCCTTGTTGTTGCGGATCCTACGAACAAGAACCATATCTATGGGCTTAATAGTGATACGTCGGGCATGAATGGCTAAAAGTTGAGAATCACCCATTAGATCAATCAAGTAACTTTCAGCTGCTTCTTGGAGAGCAAGCAAGGCTTGGCTTGACCATCACCCCACATTCCTTGCCTGGTTCCTTGAAAAGAACTTGTGATGATGCCCTAACTGTAGATCTTGCAATATTTCTCGCACCAACCTAGAGAATGGTGCCTTAGGAATAATCAAGTTGACACTCTTCGGGAATTTCATTATCTCGCATAGCGCAACTGTGCCTAGTCTCCATCTTCGCTTCTTATGTGTTGGAGGATGTGTATTACTAGCTAGAGCAGTAGTGGGAGGTGGAGCAACTGGAGCATGTGGACCACCATTTCTGGACAATGGCGAACCATCATTATTGACCACACTAGGGCCACCATTGTTGGACACAGTAACAACACCATTATTAGCTTCAGAAGGGGCACCGTTATCAGCCACCAAGGGGTCTTTGTCCTCACAGTACGCTCACTAGATTCGGAAGAGTGTTGAGCTCTTGCTCTTGCAGGCCCCTTCTTAATAGGAAGCTTGGAACGTGCCATGGTTGTGATGATGAAGGATAGAAAGGTGGAGGGTAGAGTAAAGAGTAATGGGAAAAAATGAAAGGAGAGACTTGACTTAAGTATGAAACTTTTAAACTTACTATGGTGTAAATGAACTTTAAAATTAAAAAACATAGTTTGAAATCGACTTTGAAAAACATAATGGCAAATCTTCAAAATTTTAAACAAAATTTGCAAGACATCTCATGTTAAAGATAGGAGTATTGATGTGTCATATCCTGGGTACTTATGCTCTCTCGTAGACTCTAAATGCATCAAAAGTATTATCTTTATCTGAGTCTCCATTTCTTGCCATCTCTCTCTTGGATTGCCAACCATTCTGCGTGGCGTTGTATAGCTGTGTTGTTTTCACATCTTGCTTTTCTCACTTCATATACTGCCCTACTTATAAATTCTAATTGAGAGGTTTTTGAGTTCTTTTCTTTTTCCTTGTATCGTATCTCTAATCTCCTATACCACCATTGTAATAATTGCCTCATAGAATTGGAATAATTGATGCCACCTCCATGATCAGTTGCCTTTTGAAAAGCACCGCGAGCTTGCCAATGAGATCGTTCCATGCCTTGAGTTAACCATACTGCCAAACTTCCTTGATCTGCAAAGTATTGACCATGTGCTTCCAGTATATGCTACACAAGAAGAGAGATTAGAAGTGTGTTATACTGTTTGTAGTCTATGCCTCCACCATGGACTTATGAAATTTAGCAATTGTCTCTTTAAATGTATTGACATCACCATCCCTAAACCTCAACTTTTGTAAGAGAGCTGCTAATCTATCTAGGTATATCCACACTTGTGCCTTTGCAATCCTCGTTCGTCCCCCATTGCTCCAATCTGGAACAGTAAGGTGCAACTTTTTCCATGCTTCATACTTCTCTGGTTGTTTTACAAGTATAGTGCCTTCATCATCTCGAGGTGGAGATATAAACTTCCTAGTCTTGGGTCCGCTAAAGCATGGTTTACAAGGGATATTTCCACTCTTTCCTGATTTTTTCTCGTCCTTTTTTATTTCTACTTGGCTCCCATGCAATCCAACTTCAAAGAGGACTTGTTCTACCTTCTTGCATGTAGCATCAGCTTCTGACATAAGCTGCATCTTGTATGCAAAGCATATATATTCATATACTAGCTTCTCAATTATTCTAACCAAACACTGCAATGTGCAAAAGTGAACCCTTGTTAGTGGTATTTCCAAAATAGGGCGCCAGTTTGGATCCACTGAAACTAGCATTCCATTTCTCATGACTTTTTTATCACACGTTGGAGCACCTTGTTGTCTTGCCTTGGAAAGCCATTCTTTCTTTCCATCTTTCCCTTTCTTCTTAGTTTGCATGCAGTATATGCACAGAATTTTTACATTCGCTACATTTGATAAACCAAACATACACTTCAATGTTTTTAAATCACCTGCAAGATATCATTCAACTTGATAGTCCCCAAACCCCTCGATGTGTAAAATTGCTCCATTATTTTGGTATTCAATAACAATGGGTATATTACTGAGGTTTAAAAAAAACTTTAAGTACTTCATGGTTCTCCTTTGGTACTTCAAATGCTGCAAGCCATCATATTTCATTCTCTGGCTGTACACTAAAGTATAAAGAATGGTTTTCATCGATGTTGGGATCCAATGCTCAATTCATAAGTGTTATACTCACACGTTCAAGTTTTTGCCCCTTAATAATCTCACTCTCATCAAGTTTGAGGACAAACTTAAGCTTGCCTCTACATTCTTCCATACACATATTGTAGAACTTAACCATAGCAATTTGAATCCTACATATATCCAATTCAAAGTTGTTGGATACATTCAATACAAATGTAACTTCTTTGGAACCGTACTTCAATATGTGTGTATTTTCTAAATGCGTTAGCTCACCAATTAGTTCTAAAACTTTCTTATTTAGTTGTTTTCGAGCCTTCTTCATGTGAAATGATTTTGGCAGAGGCATTACTCGCTTAGTTTTGAAGACTTGCTTAAATCATGTATCCAATTGTTGATAGAGCATACTATATGACTTAAAACTCATTCCCACCTTGTCACATAATCCCTGAGCATCTGTAGCAATAAACAAGTTGCTCACATCCCTAAGATGCTCACTTGCAACACCATCTACAATGTCCCTGAATTTACTTTTTTCCAATGCATTTTTGACCATATCCTTGCTTAGGACTTTGGCAATAGTATCGTTCTCTGCATGAGGGAACATATTTCTCATTGTTGCAGATTGAGCATATATCCGGAGCATATATCCGTCTATGATATTGTCCACTTCCTTTGGTTAATTCGTGAATTGGTTTAACTAATCGGATGCGCCAATGTGCTTCTTTGGTTTTTAAAGTGAGCCCAATCTCCAAAGTTTTTGTGAGCTTCCTTTTTATGTTTCAATTCTCCTTCTCCAAGTCCATAACTTTAGAATATAACTCCATATTTTGCACATGTGTAGCCTGCATAGTATCTTCAATGACAGCCATTGCTTGTTGTAGGCTCTGGTTCTCCCTATCCTTCTCAGCCAATAATCTATCATTTTCCATCAAAGACTGTATATTCCCTTGTAATCTTGTCTACATATTTGTCAAGGCTTGATGAAAAATGACAAGTCTGCATGTGTATCCATACAATCCTTCATTGCCTTCACAAACAAACTTTACAAATTATGTAAGCCCTTCAAATTGTGGTGGCCTTTGAGTGATTAGATCGGGTGGATAAATGCACCCATCAACCCAAAGATCCACGTTTTTTTTCCATGTATTTCTTTCTTGTTGCATCCTATATCTTATTACATCATCCCTTTCTACACTTCTTTTGAACATTGGTGCATATCCATCCTCCAATTGAAAGTGAATATCTCTCTTTCTCTTGGTATGTCGTGCACCGACATCCTGTAAAGAAAAATATATACCAATTTTAACTTGATTTAACATTCAAATCACACAATTACACCCCTTTGATTCACTATATCTATGTTCTTTTTTACCAGTTGGATCTTGTCTCTTTCTCTTGATTTCAGTCATGATTGACCCTAATCAACCCCTAATCTGCCTGTAATCTTAGCTTTTAATCTACCTCAAATCAGCATCCAATCTTATCTTCTATTCTATCCAAAATATTCTCTCTCTCTCTCTCTCTCTCTCTCTCTCTCTCTCTCTCTCTCTCACAATTTATCAAAGATATTTAAACACATTTATACAGAAACTTGGCTAGTAGAGAACAATAACATCATCTTATCTTCTACACTAATTTACTCTCTGTCACTCTCACTTATTTTCTTAGTTCATCTCACACAGTCCTCTCTCTTTTACTCCCTCTCTCTCTCTCTCTCTCTCTCTCTCTCTCTCTCTCTCTCTCTCTCTCTAGCCTCTTCCTCTCTCTAGTTGCACTAGTACCACATACGAAAGGTTTGATACTATACCATACTTCAAGTACCGTACCTTACGTATTAGTACCATAAGGTACCAACTTAATGGATGCATCTTTCCCATTCGAACTGCACTTTGAAATGAGCTAAATGCTCCTTATATTAATATGATTCTCCCATGAGATTAGGTTATTTGAGATTCAAACAATTTCTCTCAACCTTCTCTCTCTCAAGCCCACACTTCTCTTATTTGTATGATCATGCATGTATGATGTATCCACTCCCATCTATGTAGTTATAAGTTGTAGGTAACAATAGCGCATGTTACGCATTCCGCATTAGGTTTTGGCATGTTACCCTCAAGTACTCATCTTATATACTCTAATAGCATTGCTATTTAGACTTGAAATCTCTATTCTATTATCTTTTGTCCAAAATAATCAAGTTTTTTTTTTCGTACTAATATCGTACCGTACCTTATAAAATCTTAAGGTACCATTTAGTATTGTATTTTATCGTACCGTACCATATCGTACCTTTCGTACCTGACAACTATGATCAAAACCACTCTTGAGATTGCTTGTAACAGGGTAGAGAGTATTGTAGAGAGTATTGTAGTACTGAGTATTGCTTGTAACAGGGTAGAGAGTATTATAGTACTGAGTATTGCTTCAAAAGAATTCATATGCAATAAACCATATTTTGGAGGGAAATAGAAGAGTACACAAAATTTCGAACAAAACTAGAGCTTTGAGAGAAAATGAAAAATTGCCCAAAAATAGATATATACTTGTCCAAAAACGATAAAAATTTACAAGGAAACTCTGGAGTCAAAAAGGTGTCTATAAGTAAAAAATAATCTTAAAATATGATGTGTACATCATTTTATATCGTTTTTTAACTTCCACCCTTTTAAGAAGCAAGAATGAGAATGATTCTAATATATTTTCATGTTGAAAAGTCATGAGAACATTAAAGAGTCGTATATTAATAATTGACTCCATTTTCACAGAAAATAGAATTGTATTTTTTTAGTTATGAGAATTTTGAGAAAAATTGATCTTATCCTACACTTTGAGAATAAAATAATAGGTGAAATCTATTAAAAATAGAAATACGAGATTTGCTTGATTGTAAAATATCTCTTATTCTAATATTATTTTGGAATCTCTTTTTAGAGAGAGAGAGAGAGGTGAGAGAAACCCCGTAAGGGGCAAAAAAGAGAGTCAATATTTCTCCTAATGTTGAGCAGTTTCATCTACAATATGTTAAGTCTATTGGTTGTCCTTTACCTACTCACGTAAAGGTTGGTTAGGCCAATTGTCCACAGTAGTCTAATAAGCAAAAGGCCGATATAGCCAAGATCCCTTATGCATCCACAATGGGCAATTTGATGTATGCCACGATGGCCACTCGTCTTAACATAGCATTTGTAGTGGGAGTTGTGGCACGCTATATAGCTACACTTGGCAGACGGCATTGGGATGCCATCAAGAGTATCATGAGATACCGAATGACATAGCAGTTATGTGCATCTATTATGGTGGCCAAGATACACGAGTCATGGGATACACTGACTCTAATTATGCAAGACATACAAACAGTAAGAAGTCCACCTCTGGTTATGTCTTCACCTTTGCTGGAGATGTTGTTTCTTGGATATCCAGGGTGTAGAAATGCATGGCCCTATCTACTATAGAGACAAAGTATATTGCAGCCACTAAGACTTATAAGAAGGCTCTCTGGCTAGGCCGTCTGATGGCACACCTTGGCATTACTAATATGGTCTATGAGTGCCATTCAATTGGCTGAGAATCCGGTCTTCCATGCGAAGATGAAGCACATTGAGGTGTATTACCACTTTAATTGAGAGGTCGTTGAGGGCAAGTCCATTAAGCTTGTCAAGATGTCAACTGACTAAAACCTACATATCTACTTACTAAAAGCTTCTCAACAGAGTGTTTTTTTTTTCTTACGAAGTCAATGGGCGTTGGATGAAATGATGTCTTTCCTCATCCTGTTGTACTTATACACATTTCTACTTTGTCACTTTGTTCTTGTTCTCTCCTCACTAGGGACACATTTATCTTTAATTTTTTCTTGTTCTCTTCTCACTATAGACACATTTGCCTTTAAGTGGGAGATTGTTGGGGATAAAGGCACATGTGCCTAGCCGCCCATGTATTAGTTACACTGATAGATCCCACATACCCGTACACCTATACACTATAGGTGGCAAACAAACCGCATTTCAAGGCTGCCGAAACGGACCGGCCGTTTCAGACCGAAATGAAAACGGCAGAGCGGTGTTTTTTGAAGTCCTGTGGTCGAAAATGGGCAACGGATAGCAGGTTATCCAAGGAGAAAATGCGGATCTAGATCATGATTGTCTTGACTCTTCTCAATCTTGTACGCTACACTCCAGCTCTCGAGCTACCTTCCCCTCCTCTTCTTCTTCTTTGAAATTAATTGGAAAGCGTTGCTACATTTATATGCTCTATTTTGCTAGGATTTAAGCAAAGGTGAATCATCTTACATTCCGGATACTGAGTTAACCGGTTAGAAAAGCCATGTCAATCCTAGCTAGTCATTGTTTGGAATGACAGCAGCCAGTCTTGTGTGTAGGCATAGTATTGATTGCCGAATCTATCAGATGACCTATTTACAATTGGCGAGTTTATTATCTATAGTATGCAATAATAGCATATGCTTTTCTTTTTATACCTAGGTGTATTTATGAATTAAACAAAACTTAAGCTGTGGAGGATAAGAGAATTCCTCTTCTTTTTTTTCTCCTTCTCCTTCTGCTGCTGCTGCTGCTCCTCCTCCTCCTCCTATTCTTCTTATTCTTCTTCTCCTTCTCCTTCTCCTTCTCCTTTTTCTACAAATCAAAGAAGTGGCGGTGCAACTATTATGGATTGGAGAAATCGGCGAGTATAATGCATATGAAAGACCACTTGGCATGCGTTCCCAACAAAGACATCGAGCCTTGCGCAAATGTGCCGGCATAAGTAATAGTAAGTCTCCATCTTTGGCACTGAAAGCGTATGGATATTGAGCTAGAAGAGGAAGAATCCTCTCATCCAACACTACATCAGGCTAATGAAGCACAAGTAAGCAATGTGGTGCAAGTGGTGATAGATAATGGAAGCAATTGTGTGTCTAAAGGACATATAGTTGAGGAGTTTTCTACCATAGTATGGACTCTATATGCATCCCATTGCCTTGACTTGCTTATTGAAGATGTTGGGAAAATATCTTGGGTGGATGACTTTTTTAAGACGACAACAAGCATGGTAAGATTTGTGAGGTGAGGCCATTCGTCATAAGCATGTTTCGAGCCGATAGCACACTTGAGCTATTGAGACCCTCTACGGCTAGATTTGCCTATATGTTTATTATATTAGAGAGGTTGATACAGGTCCATCCAAATTTAATACAGACCATTGCATGCCAGGAGGAATGGCTTACATGGAGTGAGAGAGAATCTCCAAAGAAGACTTGCTTTTAGACGCGATATTTCAAATGAGAGCTCGTGGGTTGAGACAGAGGCGTTGGTGAAAAGTCTCACTCCTATTTACATTATGTTACGAATCACTAATATGGAGTGGAGTACTTTGGGCTTGTTATATGTCAGTATATGGATAAAATTTATGAGACCTTGCTTCGTAACATTTTTTTGCCCCAAGACAAGTAAATTCTTATTTAACTTTTACACATCTAATTATTTAGTGTTAACAACTCTTTATTATTCTAACTTCTAAGTTTTTAAGTTATTTTATCTATGATCCATCATCTTTCACTCTAAAGGGTTGATAAGATTCGTGCAGTATGGAATGTACAATGGGATTGGTTCCATAAACCAATCCATATTGTCACATATATCTTACATCCCCTTTGGCACAACGAGGAGCAGTACACTAGTGAGGAGTTAGAGAAGCGCTTCATGGAGTACATGAGGCACCTCACAGGGCATGATATAGATATGATAAGAAGAGTAGAGGGTGATTTGCTAACATTTTGCAATCATTCTCTTCATTTTGGCCGATCCATAGCTAGGCTTAAAGAAACACAGCTTCAGTTTGTCTCTTAGTGGGAGAAATACAGCAATCGTACTCCTACTTTGATATGCGGCTCGTGACTTTTATATTTTAAATCTTGATAATCTAATGCATTATGCAACCTAGGTTACAAGTTCTATAATCTATTGCCCACTTAAATGTTGATTTTGCGACTTGCCTATTAGCAATTGCAAATTACTTAACCTCAATCTCTTATATTTGAATAGAAACACATTGTCATTCGTGTCCTCTCACAAGATTGTAGTTCAAGGCTTGCAGAGAGAGGAACTAGAGCACATGGACCCTCTTCCACACCAAAAAGAAAAGCAAGCTCACAACTGTCAAGTTGGAGCATTTAGTGTTTTGCCATTGCAATCTTCAACTTCTTAAGAGGACTACTCTATCCCCTGAGCCTTCGTAGGTAAATTGGTAATGATTAGTATTATGTATTATTAACTCTTCAACCTTGACATTGCTTGGAAATTGGATTGTAAATTGTGATATGTATGAACATTAAACACGTTGAATCTTCTCTCATATGATATATCTTGGTCTCATTCACATTTACAGGTGAATGTTGACAAGATTGATATAGAGAAAGTGCATGATATCCCGCAGATACCAGAGGAGGAGCAAGATATCTACTCCGCGCTCTATGAGGAGTTATCAGTACCGATGCATGAGTCTCGTGCACAGAGGAGGGTTAGAGCCACTAGAGTGAGAGCCACACATGGTCGTATATCATAGGCAGAGTCGGAGCCAGAGTTGGAGGCTAAGACTGAGACTGCTTCATCAACTTTTTTATCAAGATCCTCGGAGTCGTATGAGGAGATCATGCACAGATCCTCAGAGTCCGAATGAGTCATGACTTGTGATATACAAGAGTTAGTTTAGCATTGCAAGGTCCAGACTACAATTGCTAGTTGTTCATTGATGTTGGTACTTATTACTCAATAGTAACTAAAGTCTAGAGACTAGTACATAGTGCTCAATGCTCACTCGACTTTGGAGTTTTGACAGATTACTCACATGACATAAATACATGTATCATTGTATCTTGATTTCACTTATTATGCATTTTGATTCTTGTTCCATTGTTCTTCATGTCAATCTCTACTGTTCTTGATGTCAGTCTAGTGGTCCTCAACAAAGATTTTCAACAGATCAACTCAGTTGACAAATCTTCTGGGTTGGCAAGCTCTGAGTAGCTTCCACACAATTTCTTATATCCTAACTGATAAGTTTTTTGTTTAGAAACCAATATATTTAGCAGCACATATATGCTTAATCATGATGATGCATCATTGCCTAGAATTAAAGCATGAAACCTAAGAATGGCTTCTCATAAATTCAACAGCCTTTACCCTTATTAATTGGGCAGTTTTCTGCAGTAGCTTTTTGGTTCATGCCTATCTCCCGTAGCTTGAAATACTTTGGCCGTTCCAAAATCCCTTTTGATAGCTTGTTTGTGCAATAAACCAAAAAAACCTGCCAAAGATGTCAAATACCTGGTAAACCATATAATCAAATTAGGAATGCAAGAAAACAGCCCAGCAGACCAGATTGGCATACCAAGACTGGGAGAGAGCCGACCATGAATACAGCTGCTAACATCAAACAGGTAGCTGGATGATATTGTGAAAGCAGGATGCCATAGAATGAAGTGCCTGCCATCTATAAGCAGAGAATAACAGTTTTACAAGACAACTCAACTTCTTACCTATTTTAAGGGGAAAAAATCCATGTCACAAACCTCGCACAGCAGATCCACCCTGCAAAGCATGGCATTTGCTTCTGCCAGAGCTATGGGTCTATTGGCTCCAGCAAGCTGACAATGGAAATGATATGAGACAGATTGAAGACAAAAATAGAGCTTTAAAATAAACAAAAATATGCATGTTACACACCAGTACAACCCAATCACGCTCAAAGGCTACACCAGATGCCAATCCTGTTAATCTTTCAATAGCTGCCATTAACACCAAGGTTATAAACCAAGGCTGTACCAAAAGAGCAGAGTGGGAAGCTGAGCTGGTGGCCTTTTTAAAACCATATATGATTGCCCCTGCCGAAACTACTTGAGCAACTGTCTGACAAAAAGATTTTTAAGGATGTAAACCCATTGTCATGGTACAAACATAAATCTAGTTTGATCACTGGAAAACAGCATTGAACATACCTGCAGAGCACTCAGTGCATTAAAAGAAAACACCCGAGGAAGAGAGTCCATCTTTGCTCCTACCCAGGGTCCACCCACAAATACTACCAGCTGGTTGTAGTAACACATGCAGTCATTTTCTGTTTCTAGATAATCACGCAAAGGAATAGAAATTTTGATTAACATAGACTCACCTTGCTGACAAAACTGACCACAGCAACGGGTAATAAACTGTCATGAAGAAGTGCGACAGCTGATGGCCAGGCAAAGTGCCAAACTTGCTCTATAAAGTTTCCAGCAAAAAAACTTGCATACAGAGCTGCAATTTAATACAATATATCAGAACATAACAGAAGCGTACAGAATAAAAATATCAATGTCCCACACAGAAGTATAAACTTTAGATCCTTAGATATCAAGGGTGGGCACCTGTAGCATTGGCCAAGTCATGGGAAACTTGGTGAACTGAGTGTGATTGTGTCCCTGGGGTCATGTGATTCTAAAAATCAACCAGGAAGCTCATTTGTGCACTTTATCATGTGATCACCACACTTGGACTTGAGACTCTAGGCGGCTCTATCTGCACACCTAAATAGGTGTGGGCCAGTGGCATGGGATGCCAACTCTTGTGGTAGTGGCTTGGCACATTTACTGCTGGCTCCCAAACTCGGGGGTGAGCCCATACTAGGTCTATGGCTGGGAATGAGCACAATGTCTGTTTCTTTATGCTAATTCTATGCGCTTGTTGCTTGTGCTGCATGAATCTCAGCTGGGTGTTACATTGCTATCAGAGTGCTTCTTCCTGCTCTCCAACTCTTGTCCTGATGCTGGTTACACTGACAGCATCACACACTTTAGATTATCTTCATCAGACCATTTGTTTCTTGAAAACCCAGTTACTGTGCTTGCATGCAAGAAAGGGGGATTTGTGCAAGTTCCTTATATTTTTGTATCAAAATTCTATGCTTTCCAAAGCTAGAAGATATCCTTGAACACTAGATGAACCCACCAACACCACAGCAGCACCAAATACTATGCATTGCCCTAGGCCTCATGCATCCAATTCAAGGAAGTCAAATCCAAATTAGTTGAGCTTTCAACCAGTACTCACTCATTGTTACATTTTAAATCAAACCAGTTATAGAAAAGCTGTCTTTTTCACTTCACTAGAAAAGACTGCAATAACCTGAGAAAACAGATTTCCAAAATAACAAGGTTGAAAGGGAGAATCTTTTTTCTTCATCCTATGGTTTGGATGCCCAAAAGTAAGAACATTGCCAAATAGGCTACCAGCCTAGCTATAGGAATGCAGCTGACTCCACACAACAGCAGATATAGATAGAACCATCAAGAAATTACACAGGAGAAAGCGTGCCCAGCAGCAACCTTAATCCCAAAGGTATCAGCTTACCATAAAGACCTTCTGGATGTGCAGGTGTTGCTGCTAGAGCCTCTTGCTCCTCAGGAGATTGCACCTGTAAACAATGGCACAAGGTAAGGTCTTATTCCTGGAAGGGACAAACATCACTGCTGGCAACGAATCTCAATCTCAAAAGCTACCTGGAGGGAAGGCAAGACTGCTGCATGTCCAAACTCCTCTAATGCACCAGGATCCTCTGCTTCACTGGTACTTTCTGTATTCGGTTCCAAAGTAGCTACAGAGCAACTCTTCTCATGAAACTGCTTCTCTTGTAGAAGTTCTTCACTTGGTATGTCACTGTAGTTCAGCTCCACCAAAAGCTCTTGAAGGAAACTTCTCGTTACCAGCCTTTGCTCCTTACTGCAATGACAGATCAAGAAGGTTGTATTTTGGGCATAAACCAAACATTAATATGGATAAGTAATGGGCATAACCAAACACTAATATGGATAAGTAGCTTCCGTCCTATATTCTTAAAACCATGTGATCCAAGACCAGATAGTGCAAATGAGAAAGCAGACTTGTCCAACCTGTGTTTGATGCACCTTTGCAGCTAACACTTATCTTCAGATAACAATGCAAAGTGGGCTAGCTTCATTGGTTAAATATAAGGGTTAAACATAAGGGAAGTATTTTATAGCAGCTTTCAAGCTGGTCTCAACATAGGAACATAGCAATCAAAAGCCTGCATAGAAGACTAACAACATTATATACAAAGCAATGGGACCTACCCCAAACTGGCCTACTAATCAGCGTAAACCATAGTTGTAAGTTGTAAGCATGTGCAAGTGAACCAAAGAATTTTAAGCCTCCAGGAAACTTTTTGAACCAATCTAAGAGTGTGAAAACCACTATAAGGTGGTCACCCTTAGAACCAATTTGTCAAATCTTGTGCTCCCATTGATAAGTTATGTGATACAAATCATTTAACTCATTGAGGAGAACAAAACAAATACAGAGCACTGCATACACATGATTTCTCAACAACAACAAGAATGTAATTAGAAGCAACCCATTCTATCTCTAAAAAGTTAACAATGATTAGTTTTTCTTCCCCTTCTGCTCATACTTGTGCTCTTTAGGTTAGCCTATACTATCTCAATCTGTCATCTCTTGGTTGTTTGTGAACTCTGCCAAAGTCTAACAGAGACATGGGAGCTCTGACTGTTTTTGCCCATTCTTGTGTGTGAATTACAGTGCATTACACTTTCAGTGAGTCTTTTAGTGTGTTCACACTGGCTGATGTTTATTTCCAGCCTTGCATTTCTTTTTTCAGTGTTTGGAGGGGTGTATTTATGCCAGTCTTTGGTGGCAATCAGCCCATACAGCAGGCAACAACATTTTCTTCAATATTTTATGCAGTCAGCCAAATTTCTGGCATGCCTACACAGCACTTTGGCCAAATTTTCAGCAATATGGCTAGTTATAGCCATCACCCAATTGCTGGGTCATTTTCTTTTTTGCAGATCAGGTACACTCCAACATTCGGAAGTCTCCTCAATCTTCTAATGCTGCATTTGTCATTAGCCTAATCTAATTCCCTCACTGATGCCTTGGGCTACATGTAGGGATTGATCGGTCCACCTTGTATTCAGCTTTCATTTAGAGTTTCTTGTATCCTTTACATTCTCTTCTTTCATTGTAGTCTTTATCTTCCCTTCTCTCTCGGTGTTCATGTTCTTCTTCACTTGTGCACTCTCGCTCTTTGTGGTTCCCCTAAACCCCATTCTCTCTCTTCAATAGAGTAATACGCAAGGTCTTTGATCATGGTGGTGTGTACGGGGGCGTGAAATTTTAATAACTACTTTGATATAATTTAGTTGTGCACATGTGACCTGCGCATGTGAAGACCAAGTTAAATTAGGCATAGTGGCAGCCTAGAACTCTAGTTGGGCAATGGGGGACATTAGCAAAAGCTGTGATCACTTACATTGGACAAATGCTAGAGGGTGCTTGGTGACAGTCTTGGCTCTACGCATTAAATGTGCCCACGGAAATTACTGTGGTGTCATTGGGCTAGAGAAAATTAAACATTTAATGCTTAGCACCAAGGTCAATAAAAGTTAGGAGACTTTCAAGTTCAAAGGGCTTTAGCATTTCAAATTGTGGATGGGAAATGGCCAATTTGTGGGCAAGACCAAGTGAATTTTGGAATTTAAACAATATAATTTCTAGAGATTGAGTTATGCATTGGCAGGTGTGCCACTCTGCAAGTAGTAAGAGAACATGCCATGCAAGGCTGGACGAGACCATTCCAGACTGGCGGAGAGTTAGAGGAGGCTTTTCCAAGATGGACGGCTTCTACACCAAGGGTTCTAGCGCCACTACAGCTGTCAGACAATAGGCGACAGCTATTAGGGGCAAAAAATAATCACACAACGGCATTTTGGGGTGTTGAAACCAGCCTTCCTCCTCAAAGGGTGGTCAATGACCTACTTATACACTAATTATAGCAAGCAATAAATTCACATAAACTGAAAATACAAATGTTACCAATTAATCTTGGACAATGGACTCTTGATTGGCCCCAAAACTATCGCCCCATGCTGTATTTCTTTACTTATATTGAAATTTTGAAGAAGTACACTAAAATTGCTCCAATCTCCATCAAAATCCAACACCGCTTACTATGATAAATGACTAGCAAGCCTCCAAACCAATTTGTCTCTTGATTTGAAAAGGGTTGGCCTTCAATTGACCTTTGATTGGTCAAATCAAACTCCAAATTCAATTGGGATGAGCTGACCTCTTAAAATCTCTGAAAATGCCCAGTTTCCAGCCACTAATTTGAAGTGCTAGGTTTTCAATGCTTTGGCATGGGACCCAAATAGCTAGTAAACCCTGATTTTTTCTGTAAGTTAGGGTTTAAAGAGGCAAATCTTCCTACTGTCCACCTTCAATAGCTGAAATCTGCTGAGAATGGCCGAGAGCTGCTAAGGAATTGCTTGGAGAGAGAGAGAGAGAGAGAGAGAGAGAGAGAGAGCTTAGGAGAGAGAAATTTCTGATTTATGTTGTGAGAAGTAGGCAGTAACTGCTGCCAACACCCCCAAAACTGCCAAGAATATCCGCAGCAAGAAGAAGCACGTTAGTCTATCGATTGTTAGACTAGTGAGCTCAATCAATGTTTTCAAACATTAAAATGGCTCATTACTACTACACTGATGTTATAGATTATCGATCCAATTAAACCTTTTGAGGTTGATATGCATTCAAGCAACTATAATTTAGGTATTATTCTATCAAGATGATCAATCTATCATATTTAGGAGCCATAAGATCACCGATGCCCAAAGTTTCCCAAACACGTTATACCACCCAAGAGAATGAATTATAAGTGGCTATCTATGTACTTAAAGTATGGTGTCATTATTTGTACGGTGCCCAGTTTATTATTTGGATAAACCACCATTCACTAAAATACATTTATGATCATCCCGATCTCCATGCTTGCAAGGCAAGATGAGTGCAACTTATGTAAGAGTTTGATTTTAAAATTCACTATGGAAAGGGCGCAAGTAATATGGTTGCCAATGCTCTTAGTTGAATTCCTAAAGTTAATGCCTTATACTTCTCTGAAATCTCAATTGATTTTTACATTTCTCCCAAAGGGTATTGCCAAAATTATCTTCACTTAGGTAGCAACTAGCAACTAGTTCCAAAGGATCTAGAAGCCCCAAAAGCTTTCGCAGTTCAAATGCCCAAAAGCTGGCTACTCAGAGAAAGATGGCAGAAAAGTATTCCATTCGTAATCGATTACTTTTTAAATAAGGCAAAGTGTGTGTGCCTGATGGATTAGAATATCTGCAAGAAAATTTTATACGAGTCTCATGATGCGCTAAGCACTGGACACTAGCATACACTGAAATTTGGCCTTGGTTACTCGCTATTTTTATTGGCCGCATATCAAGACTCAAGTTGAGTCTTATGTGTGTGAGTGCTCACAATGTCAACTTAATAAAGTTGAGCAACACAAACAGGTGGGAATGTTGCATCATTTACAAATTTTCAATAGAAAGTGGAGTAGTATTTCTGTGGATTTTTTACAAAGATTACCATGAAAAGCCACAAGTTGGTTGGTCTCTTTGTCGAACATCTTTATAGACTTTATGGTTTGCCCAACAAAATAGTCAGTGACCAAGATCCTGAGTTCACTCACCATTTTCTAGCAAATGGTTTTTCAAAAACTCAAGACTAGATTGTCCATGTCATCCTTGGAATATCATAAAACCAATGGACAAACCGAATGGGCGAATCAAACCATAAAGGATATGTTGTGTCCATATGTCTCTCGTAGGCAATTCACTTAGGAGTGTTATCTTCCTCGGATTGAGTTTGCTTATAACAATGATAAGCATTCAGCTATTGGTTATAATCCATTTATACTTATATATGGTTATGAGCCGAAACCACAGGTTCCCACAAAGCTCAGGGAAGTGCAGTAGATGTTAACGATTGCTAGGGAAAGTATTAAAACAGCCCAAGATCGTGCCACATCTTATGCTAACCAACATCATACTCCTCGGGAGCTCCAAAAAGGCATGTGTGTTTACTTTAAAGTCCCAAAGTACTCCAATACAATGACTATCGACAAGTGCTATAAATTATTTTTGAGATATTATGGGCATTTTCAAGTTACCAATAAGATAAGTAGCATATTCTATGAGTTGGATTTACCTCCCAACATCCGAGTTCACCTTGCATTCCACATGAGTCATTTGAAACAACGACTCAAAACAAGGTAAGCAAATTGTCCTGTCATGAGAGGACATGTATTTTTGAAATCTCACTTAACATGTGGATTAATGTTTAATCACATGATTAAGTAAATGTTGCACATGTGAAGTGCATCTGGGATTAAAGTAAATTTACGAGCCCGGAACCTGAGGAAATCACGGAATGTCGAAGGCAAAAGTTGCTTTCAGTTATGCCGCACATGTACTTGGTGGTATCTGGTGCCAGTTGTTCGCCTAGGTCATTTATTTGGCCATAAGTGTCATTTGGTGACACTAGAGAAGTGGCGTTTAATGGTATCTAACGCCAATCTAATTGTCAAAGATGGCGCAGAAATACTCGTGAATGGAAGTTATCTAGTCAATTTAATTATTCGCTAGTCAAATTATTTTTTAGGACACCCAAATAATTATTAGATTAATTTTCAATATTTAAAGACTAAAAGTTAATATTTAATTATGGATAAGGCTGGAAAAACCATTTGGGAGGCTGCATGTTAAAAATGCCCATGCAAGACTGAAAAACGTCTTTAGAGGCTGGAGAGAGACATTTTTAGTATATTCAGCCTACAAGAGAGAGGGAGGAGATGCTGCTGGCCTGATTTGCAGCCATTGGGAGACCTTCTAAGACAACCAAGGGCAAGAGAAGACCAATCAACCACAAGTGACAGCATCTACAGGCTATTGAGATGAGGCAGCATCAGTAAATGACTGATTTTTCTTCAGTTCTTTGCTTCTACAAGCTGTTGTGGCAGAGCAGCAACTGCATTTGACTGATTTTCAGTCATTCTTCGCGATAAAACTCTGAATTTTCTCTCTACAGCTTTCTCTCTCATCTCCCAACCATTTCACAGCCTTGCTCCGAAGATCTCAGCATTTGGACCCTTGCAGGCTGAGAAATTGCAAGTTTCTTTGTTGTAAACCCTAATTTACAGTAGAAATCAAGGTTTGGCAGCAGCCTCGAGAAGCGTGTCAGAAATTGGAAACTCCAAGACTTGGATTTTTCAAGGCTGAAGGTGAATTTCAGCTAAATTCAAGTGGAGGACTAGCTAACCATTGAATTTGGGGCATTTCCATCGTCCATGAAGTGGGTGAAGGCCAATTAAGTGCCCAAATCAGGTGGCAAAATAGATTGAAGACTTGTTGATCACTTTGGACGGCAAGGGGAGTTTGGATTGCAAAGGCGATCGACAGAATCCCATTGTAAATCAACTTCTTCTTCAATAAAGCTAAAGAAATACCAAAAGAGGCACCAATTTTGGGGCCAATCAGGTATGCATTGTCCAAGATCGGTAGGTAAATTTGTATTTTCAGATTTGCATTAATTGTTTGCTGTTGTAATTAAGTTGTAATCAAGGATTTACTTTTTTTTAGCCTTGCCTTTTCAAAACATAGCAATACATAATCACCCTCTGCAAACTGCAAAGCACGTCTGTGGCGATCAGCTGCCCTCTTTTGCTTTTCTTGCGATCTCTGAAATGCATATTTTATCTTTGCATAGGCTACATCCAAGTTTTCCACATAACGATCAGCCTCAAAGATCTTATCCTTAGTTTGCAAAATAGGTGATACCTTCTTAGCACCCTCAACCACCTCAAATGGAGCTTTGCCCGTAGAACTAGGCACTGTGTTGTTATAAGCAAACTCAACCAAGGGAAAATACTCCTCCCACTCTGTCTTGTGCTCTGAAACATAGCACCTCAAAAGATCTAACACTATGGAATTTGCTTCCTTAGACTGACCATCTGTTTACGGATGGAAGGATGATGAGAATTTCAGTGTGGTATCCATATTCTCAAACAAGCCGTTCCAAAATAAACTGGTCATCCAGGGGTCTCGATCACTAATGATCAACTCTGGCATACCATGATACTTAAAGATGAGCTACAAAAACAAGCCCTTCCAAAATAAACTGGTCATCCGGGGGTCTAGATCACTAATGATCAACTCTCGCATACCATGATACTTAAAGAAGTGCCATGTAATTAGCCTTAATTTTTTCCTCACCAGAATGAAATGGGCTTGTCTGCTAAACCTACCAATGATAGTCCATATCCCATCATTCCCTATAGGTGTCTTAGGAAGCTAAAAAATAAAGTCCATTGCAATGCTCTGCCAAGGCCTATTTAGAATAGACAAGGGCTGCAACAAACCCGGCATCTTTTGCCTATCATGCTTTACCTTTTGGCATACAAGAGATGTCTTAACAAACTGTTCTACATCATACCTCAAAGCTGGCCAATAAAAGAAATGCTCCACTGCCTTGACCATGGCATCAATACCTCTGTGTCCTGCATACAGAGGAGCATGACTTTCAGCGATAACTCTAGGCCTTAACTGCTTTGTGACACACAGTTGTCCATACATCACCCAAAAATCCATCTCTTACACAAAGAGTCCATGCCTTTGGCCATTACAAAGTTGATCGTAAACATTAGCAAAGTTCGAATCAGCAACATATTGCTCTTTCATGGCATCCAACTCAGTGTGAGATGTATACAGATGAGTATTTCACCCAGGCACTGGAACTATACTTTTGCATTAGCTTATGATCAATTTGGCATGAATTTTACCTCAATTTTGATACAAAAATTCTAATCAGTTTTAGCTTAGTTTTTTATTAGCTTGAGAACCGTTTACGATCACTTTTTGGATCAATTTTTGCATTGATTGCTAGTCAATTTTTGCAATGAGTCTGTGATCAGTTTGAGGCCACATTTGCAGTAGTTTATGATCAGTTCTCAGATCAGCAAGGGATCAGTTTATGATCAGATTATGCTCATTTTCAATGGTTTACATCTAGTTCCATGGACAACAGCATATGTTACGATCTCATTGATGTTTTAGCCATGGTTTATGCTTGGTTATGCTATGCTATGATTTGGTTTTGCCAGATGAGTTAAGCTCATGAGAAATAGACATGTCACATGATAATCTGGCAATGTTTTTGAGATTCTTTGTGAGTCTTATGCTATGTATGTTGGCTAGTAATTTTCAGCATATGTTTGGGCATATGAAATGGTTGAATAGCAGTGCACAATGTTGTGTTGACTATGATGCCCTATGGAAAATTCTAGTGTAAAACTTTACTTTTGATGCATTTGGTAATGCAATCAAGGACAATTGCAAGGATTTCAAGGGGGAGGGCTGTCATGAGGACATTTATTTTTAAAACCTCACTTAACATGTGGATTAATTTTTAATCACATGATTAAGTAAATGTTGCGCATGTAAGGTGCAACTGGGGTTAAAATAAATTTACGAGCCCGGAACCCAAGAAAATCACGGGATATCAAAGGCAAAAGTTGCTATAAGTTATGTCGCATAGATACTTGGTGATATCTAATGCCAATTGTTGGCCTAGGTCATTCATTTGGCCATAAGTGTCAGTTGTGGTGACACTAGAGAAGTGGCATTTAATGGTACCTAACACCAATCTAATGGTCAAAGATGGCGCAGAGACACTCATGAATGGAAGTTGCCTAACCAATTTAATTATTGGCTAGTCAAATTATTTTTTAGGGCACCCAAATAATTATTAGATTAATTTTCAATATTTAAAGACTGAAAATTAATATTTAATTATGGATAAGGCTGGAAAAACCATTTGAAAAGGCTGCCACTTGTCAAAAATGATCATGCAAGACTGAAAAACGTCTTTAGAGGCTGGAGAGAAACATTTTTAGTGTATTCAGCCTGCAAGAGAGAGGGAGGAGATGCTGCTGGTCTGATTTGCAGCCATTGGGGGACCTTCTGAGACAACCAAGGGCAGGAGAAGACCAATCAACAGCAAGTGACAGCATCTATAGCCTATTGAGATGGGATAGCATCAGTAAATGACTGATTTTCTTCAGTTCTTTGCTTCTACGAGCTATTGTGGCAAGGCAGCAGCTGCATTTGACCGATTTTCAGTCATTCTTTGCAACAAAACTCTCAATTCTCTCTCTATAGCTTTCTCTCTCATCTCCCAACCATTTCACAGTCTTGCTCCAAAGATCTCAGCATTTGAACCCTTGGAGGCTGAGAAATTGCAAATTTCTCTGTTGTAAACCTTATTTACAACAAAAATTAGGGTTTGGCAATAGCCTCGGGAAGCGTGCCAAAAATTGGAAACTCCAAGGCTTGGATTTTTCAGAGCTGAAGGTGACTTTCAGCTAAATTCAAGTGGAGGACTAGCCAGATATTGAATTTGGGGCATTTCCATCGTCCATAAAGTGGATGAAGGCCAATTAAGTGCCCAAATCAAGGGACAAAATAGATTGAAGACTTGTTGGTCACTTTGGACAGCAAGGGGAGTTTGGATTGCGAAGGGGATCGAGAGAATCCCATTGTAAATCAACTTCTTCTTCAAGAAAGCTAAAGAAATACTGAAAGAGGCGCCAATTTTGGGGCCAATCGGGTGTGCATTGTCCAAGATCAGTAGGTAAAATTATATTTTCAGATTTGCATTAATTGTTTGCTATTGTAATTAAGTTGTAATCAAGGATTTACCACCCATCCACGGAAGGAAGGCTGGTTTCATGTCCCGATTGAGAAAGTTCCACGTGTTGAGGATATTGCTTGTTATGTTCCACTTGAACCCAAACTAGTTCTTGACCTTACGACTAAACAATCACATCAAACCATTCATCCCAAGTATTTGGTCAAGTGAAAAAAAAGTCTAGTTCAGAAACTACTTGGGAGTCAATACATTCATTGAATAGTCGTTTCTCTCACTTCGTCCTTGAGGATATTACTAAGGACAACAATCATTCATAAGGAGAAAAGTGTTGCATCCATAGACATCCATATGGGTGCTAGTAGCACTGATCACCGTAGTTACGAAGTGACTTGATGTGACTGCACTAGGGACACTTCGGGTTTAGGGTAGCCAAGTCTTATTTATAGCACTCAAGGCCCTATTGTGTACATCAACTGTGTGATCACAACTCTTAGACTCTTGGCCCATTGGTTGATACATTTGTAAACCAAGGTGGTGTGGGCTGGTAGTATGGGACAACAACCCTTGGGATGTGATCGTGACCCGAGGTACTGCTAGCTCCTAGGCTTCGGGATGAGCCTGTTTGGATCTATGGCTAGAAGGTAAGTCTCATGTCTAGTACCTTTATTATGAGTTTGTTTGCGTCATGTCTCGTGTGCACGTTGGATCCTAGAGAAACATTTCACCTTGGCCCATCATTGTGACTTAACCAACTTGCATATCACATATGCAACTCACAATTGCACATTAATTAATATCTAAGCCAAATGTTAAGAAAAGCATTAAAAATACACAACCCAATGAGTGACAAGCAGCTAGCCACAAGGCGACAACATTTATGGGGTGTTGAACAACAAACCACCTGATTTGTGACTCTTGATCAGCACGCAACTGCTATTGGAGACCTTTTCTCACACCAACTGTTCGTTCTCTCTCCTCTCAACAAATCTAGAAATTCTCAGTATTTTCATGATTGTTGTGACTAATGCTACTAGTGTCCATTCAAATGTCACTTCATGACCGTTGAGACCAATGCTACTAGAATCCATTCGAATGTCCAAAAATGTAACACTTCTCCTCTTATAATTGATTGTTGTCCTCAACAGTATCCTTATATGAATGAAGAAGGGAAAACGACTCTTTAACGAATGAAACCGACTCCCAAGTAGCCCTAGCCTTTGAGTGGTTTTTCACTTGACCCAATACTCCAGATAAATGATTCATCACGATCATTTAGTCCTATGGTTGAGAACCAAGTCCCGTTTAAGTGGAATATATTAAGCAGTATCCTCAAACCGCACAACTTCCTCTATCACAATTCACCTTGCCCCAATCATTCTCTTAAACGAATAACGTGGAACACAGGGTGAACTCGGATATTCAAAGGTAAATCAAGTTCGTAGGATGCACTAGTTATCTTTTGGAAAGGAACATAATACCTTGAAGATAATTTATAGCACTTTCCAATAGTCCTCAAATCAGAGTTCTTTGGGACTTAAAAGGTAAATCTACATGCCCTATTGGAGCTCTCAAGGAGTACGATGTTGATTCACATAAAACGTGGCATGATCTTGGGCCATTTTAACACTTTCCTTTGCAATCGTCAATATCTCCTATATATTGTGAAAAAGACAACCATGGACTGCATTTTCACTCCCTTGAGCTCGACGACAAAATTTTCTTTTTCTACTCCAATGTGGAGTCGACAACAACCAAGCTTTCTTTCTCTCTCCACAATTGTAGTCTTTCTCTCTCTCCATGACTATACTTCAAGCTCATTCTCTCTCCACAACACCATCTTCTCTCTCCATGGCATTCTTTCTCTCTTCGTGTGACTTAAAATTAATGGTAACTAGGAGATTAACATTAAAAGTTAGCGTGATCATAACATCGATATCAACAACATTAACATCAAATGTTAATGGCACATTAACTTTAAAGGTTATGCTAACACTAAAATTAGTTGTCACATGAGTATCGAATGTCAATATTAAAATAAAATATCTAATGCGATCCAAAGCAACAAGATCCTTGCTACTGACTATGGTACATGGTCCACCATCTTCTCAAAGCAGTAGCTCTCCAAACCTAATCATCAATAGTACCAAAGATACTTGTACGCATGCATCGCCCCAACACAAAATCCGAACACAAGTACCAAATAAGAAACTTACCATCTTATACCCACCATTAGACATCTACAACACATACCCCCCATGTATGCCTCTCCCATTAGCAATGTCCCACACCACCCTAAACGAGATAAAAGAGTACTTGTGAAGTATGCACCATTACAGTTCCATTATCGAAGATGGTTTTAAGCACATCATCCTATCTTGCACCAAATTGCAAGCTGATACTTTGATACCAATGAAACACCCACCTAGAATCCAACCTACACATGAGGCACAACACAAGCTATCTCCACCGATAAAAGAGTCCGGACATCATATTGACCTCCCAACCATAGAGCCAAATGGGCTCACCCTCGAGACTGGGAGCTAGCAACACTCTAGGTCACAAGTACATCCCAAGGAATGGTATCCCATACCACTAGCACACAGCATCTCGGTGTATGGATACATCAGTCTACATGCCTAGAGTCCAAGAGTAGCGATCACACAATAATAATATCCATAATAGGGCCTTGAGTCCTATAAATGGGACCTAGCTACCCTATCCCCAATGTGTTCTCAATGAATTTGCACTAAGTCAATTCATGACCACAATGACCAATGCTAGTAGCACCCATCTAGATGTTCAAGGATATAAGAAGGCTGGTTTTGCATACCATATCTAGCAATCTTCTTAGGATCAAATTATCATGAAAATTTTATCCATCGATAGATAAACTTATTATTTTGACAATTTTACCTTGCAATATGAAAGGCAATGTGACCAATGCAGAACTAGCAAGCAATAATGGCATTGGTCTTCTCCTACAAATCCCACAAATCCTCAAAAGTTCCCTGTCATCATATGCAAGGTGTAGCAGTCGATCACATGACACAAATGTGCTCTAGACATGGGAGGATAAGGCTATAGTTGTCATCAACCTCAATGTGGATACATCTGTTGGCTGACTGTGCAATACATATGGTAGGATCAATGGCCACACATCACCTCAATCAAGCCAAGGCATCCTGACATGCTGCACACGTCTTAAGCTTTTGTCTCTTATAAGGCATCAATCATATGCAAAAGCACCCCTCTTTTCCTTCCTCCCCCAAAAAGTAAGTGTGCACCTAATCGGCTCTGCTCTCTCGGCCATGAGGACATAGCTTACACATCCATCAACATGCTCCTCCACCACAAGCAAGGCTCTTGGCATTTACCTCCTCTCACCATGACCAATCTCTACATGGGTTTCGCCTATTCCAACCTTGGGAAAACACTGCATAGCACAAGATTAGATGCATCAAAGTTTGTACTCTTAAGTGCCAAAAGGCATAATAAAATTGAAAATTAAAATGGGAAAAAAAACACTCAAATTATCCTATCATTATAATATGAGAATATATTATACCACACAATCCACCTAAATACTCCTAGCAGATGATCACTACCTTTCCACTTTGGGCGTCTAGAGCTCTACAATGTTGGCTCTACCTAGTTTGTAGACTGCCCATATCCCTTGCTTTTCTACTTTGTGTATCATAACAAGTTCTCTCTCTGGTTCTTAAGCTAGATGTGATCCCATCTACCATTCATTTCTTACTTCCTTGCATGAATCTAGTTTGCTTTATTACCTCGATTTTTTCTTGCATTGTTGTGTATTGAAAGACCTAGTTTGCTTCATTGCTTCAAGCATTTCGTGCATTCTTGCGTATGACAAAACAGGATGTTGTCCTTACTATGATTGAAGAATATTCAATGTCAATAAGGGAATGGCCTTGCACACCTTTCTTTCTATGATTTCACGCATCTTCCTATTGTTGGTGTGATATAAAATTTGAGGATCATCTCCAGCCATTGGGTTCTCTTATCTTTTTGTAAACTAGGCATTTTGAATCTAGTGTCTTACAGACAAAAAATGAGCTTCTAAACTTACAATTACAAGTCATTGATTGATGTTGTAAAAATTTAGGATCCTCTTTTGAACATAGTAAGCCAAAAGCTTCTGCACATGCACCATCATGGCAATCCGTCCATTTCGTAGCTTGCATTTCTTTAATAATAGAGATGAAAGGAGATGAATGGAGCATGCCTCTCCTTGTGAGATTGTGAACTCCCCGTCCAATTGTTGAGGAGTCACACTATGAACAAAATGATCCATCCCATGCAATGATCCCATAGCTGAGATAATGTCCTAGGATGAGATAAGCCCAAGAAAGTGGCCCAACTTTGAGCATCTTGATACATTAGAAACCCTCAAATGAGATGTCCATCTCGCAGCCCCATAACTAGTAGGTATGGTGACCATCTCTTTTGCTTTGGCATTAAAGCCTAACCAACTACAATGGGGCCCTTTATAAGTGTTGTGCTCAGCTTGAGTGCTTGAGTTTTTCTGAGATATCATAAATGAGGTTCTCAAAGAAGTTAGTGCACAGACCATTGTTATACAATGAAAAACTTGTGAGAGCGTGCAATGAAAAGAGGAAAGTGAGCACTGAGAGGAGACAAAGAGTGAACGTAGGAGAGAGAAGAAACAATGTAACAATGGCTGAAGGTACAAGGCTGCAACACTCAGCCCCAACATGCAGCTCTACCTATCAATGTAGGCACCCAACAGTAGCAAGGGGATGAGAGAATGAGGATTGGCTGATCAGGAAGGATCAATGATGGATAATCGATAACGAAAGATGGAGGGCAGGTTGCCTACATATAGGCGAAAAAGAGGAAAAACCCTAAATGTGGTCAAAGCCCTAAAAAATAGTCAAAAGTGTATAAAAAGAAATGCACTAATCTACCCTCCATCTTAAGTGTCTAAAACACATTAAATGACAGACAAAGACAATGTCAGAGTTACTAATGTCCTTGTCTAACTCAGAATGAGACTCACAAGAAGGAGATGACCACACAAGACAGCTGCTAACACCCCCTCTCACATCCTAGATGTGGCGAAAGGCCAAAGGAGATGCGAATTCAAGGGTGGCAAAAAGAGTGCCATTGCGTCGATGAAGAAAGCCAACCAAGAAGCAAGATCCCCTCTCCATATAAAAATTCAATCAAATGGAAGGCCACCAAAGGACAATGGAAATGGAGAGGTCTCGAATGGAACACTCCAAAAAACTCCAATCAAGAATGGGTGAGTCAAGCCTCGAACCCAACTATGAGACAATAGTGAGGAACTATCGAAGGCGCCATAAGCTACATAGAAACACCAAGGAACAAGGGCCATGTCAAAAGATGACATACCAGCGAGACAGTAGGGTTGGTGGGGAGGAACACGGAGTGAACTCGGCAAACATGGAGAAGAGAAGAGAAGAGAGAAGAAACTCTGATGAATGGAATGATGAAGATCTGAATCATGGAGTGAATGTGATACAAGGAAACAAGGGTGCCGTACCACAATGAAGATGATGATGACAGCCACGAACCACGAACCGCAATGTCCTCCTGAAGGTGTGTGAGGGTAGTGGAGAGGCTGGAGAGAAGAGGTGACGGATTGAATGAATCAACCGTGAGGAAATGAATGAAAGAATGGCCTATAAATAGGCACAGTCAATCTAGGATGGCGCCCCCTTTTTGGGGCTGCAAACCCTAAACGCAAAACGCAAAAACGCAAAAACGCAAACTACAGGTGAAGGGTGAAGGGTTTCTCAACACCCCCTCTCAGGCCCAAAAAGGGGAACAAGAGAAGAGTGAGGTGGAGATGCAATGCTTTATGCTAAAGAATGCTCATGCAGCAGTTGCCACTTGGACAGTGTCCCTCGTGGAGAAATTGTTCACTTGCCCAAGTGCCCTAGTACAAAGATGATGAAAACATGCAATGCATAGAAAGAATGTCAGACTTTGTGTGGTGACGAGAACCATAGGGATATGCTTGTACTCGATCTCGGGAGGTGGCTCCATGTTGACCAAGTGACCAAGGCAAGAAGAGAGGAGGAGGAAGAAGATGTAGAGGATCCCTAAGATCCAAGATTTCCACCGGAAAGGAAACCCGCAATAAAGAACACTAGACAAAGTAAACTGGAGAACCCGAAACTCAACCTCGGGAAAGAAGCCACTAGCTCCGTGCATCCATCCTGAAAGGAATACAAAGGCCTCGTCACCAAGTCGCAGCTGAACCTTCGAGGTCCCGATCTAGGTGGTACCTGAAGATCCTGGGTATCAATAGAAGAGATAACTAGTCAAAGACAGCCACCCCAAGAAAGTAGAGGATGGGTGAAGAACTTTGTGTGGAGTAGATTCCCCCTCTGAGGTGGGAGGTAGAGGGGCCCTCGTTGAAGTCGAAGAAGAAGTAGATGCCCCCACTGAGGGCAAAGAAATAACATCCCCCTCTGAAGAAGATAGGGAATCCAAAAGCTCATGGATCATGGACTTCGAAATGTCTGATGACGAAGGAAGTGCCACCAGTTGTGTCGAAGAAGGTATCTGGGGCGCCGAAGAGCTCCCAAAGTTAGCCTCTTGAACCTAAGTAGTCGAGGGTGGGGAAGGGTGGGGCTCAAAATGGGCAAGAGGTGGGCAACAATAGCTGTCTCTCAGTGGAGCAGACTGGGTAGCCGAAGAAGAGGAAGGAGTCGAGCAGCCACTGTCTCTTGAAGGAGCAGACTGATGAGGAGATGGTATCAAACAATCACTATCTCTCGATGGAGCGGACTGCAGATCCGTAGGTCGTGGAAGCCATTGTACCTGAAAATAATTGGGAGAAGACTGTCATTGGCATTGCGACGATCGCCAGGAGGTCGTAGCGCCAATTAATCTTCCATGTGCTCGAAAGGACTTAGTGCGCATCAGATGCGTCTTATTGCCTTAAGCATAGTACTCTGATAGCCAATGCAGAACGTTCTCTGTGGCCCAAAAAGGAGAGAGAGCACATGGAGTGCCTGGTGGAAGACACATATACTCAGGGGGGTGGGGAGCAAAGGTCGAAGTCAACAAGCATCAGTGGTGTGTCCGGTGATGCCACAGTAGGAGCACCCAATAGTCCAGTCATCTATTGGTAAAGAAGCCATGGATACTAGTGTGCCTTGTTGAAGAAGGAAGAGGTTAGCCACCATGAACCACGAACCGCAATGTCCGCCTCAAGGGGTGTGAGGGCAGTGTGAAGCACGAACCGCAATGTCCGCCTGAAGGGGAAAATGCGTGGAGAGGGTTGGAAATCAGGCGCCAAACTGATGGAAACAGCAATGGACAGCTTCGGCTGATATATCCTCCACGAACGGGGTGTGGGCAGCAAGCTGAAACACCTGAAATCTGCAAAAACGAGATTATGATGCAGTGGAAGAAGAAGAGAAGTGGATGCCAAACCCGCCACCGGTCTTTGCCTTCACTGGAGTGGAGGATCTTTGCCGCCGTTTGAGTAGATCTAGCTCTAATACCATGTCAAAAGATGACATACCAGCAAGACAGTAGGCTTGGCAGGGAGGAACACGGAGTAAACTCGGCAAACATGGAGAAGAGAAGAGAAGAGAGAAGAAACTTTGATGAATGAAATGATGAAGATCTGAATCATGGAGTGAATGTGATACAAGGGAACAAGGGTGCCGTAGCACAAGGAAGATGATAATGACAGCCACGAACCATGAACCGCAATGTCCTCCTGAAGGGGTGTGAGGGTAGTGGAGAGGTTGGAGAGAAGAGGTGACAGATTGAATGAATTAGCCGTGAGGAATGAATGAAAGAATGGCCTATAAATAGGCACAATCAGTCTAGGATGGCGCCCCTTTTTGGGGCTGCAAACCCTAAATACAAACCCTAAATGCAAAAACGGAAACTGCGGGTGAAGAGTGAAGGGTTTCTCAACATGCCAAACACCAAGGAATGGTAGTTCGATGACAAAGAAAATGGGTAGCCACATAAAACAAAGGCCCAAAGTAGACTAGAGACCCAAGAAACTTCCCACGATTCTAAGAAGCCCGCTCTAAAACACAAAGGGCTAGGAAATCCATAGCCACATCACCAATATTGCACCCCTCTGAAAGGAATGGGAGGTAAAAGGGAACCACCAAAGGAGATGGTGGGGGATGGGATGGAACCTGTGGGATAAATGGTGCATAATCGGGAATGAGTGCAACATTAGAAAGCTGCCTTGAAGGACCTTGCACAAAGGAAGGGGAATGGAGCATGGATAGCCCCCACTCCTACTGACCTATCACAAAAGTGGCTCTTGTAGAAGAATCCCAAACAAAGACAGTCGGCTCAGTGAAGACAATGCAAGTCTCGAGTCTAGAAAGGGCATAAACTATGAGGAGAGGGAAGCCCAAGTCACAAACATATAGGGCCTCACAAACAGAGCTCAATGGATGGTCAAACAAAAGAGGCAAGGTGCCAACACCACTAATAGGCACCAAAGAAATCTCATCAATAGTGACAATACACTCTAACGAACAAAGAACTTGTAACAAATCACCTCAAGGAATCATAGGACTCAAGTCCCCACTAGCAATGAGTGAAGGCTGCTCAAAGGAGAAGACAGTCAAAACAGACTCCTCCACCGGATAAATGTGTAGAAACACTAACTCAATGGAAATGGTGGGTAACAAAGCAAAGGTAGACCAAGGCTCTCATGTAGATCCACCCTTCGCTCCCGCACGAAGGTGAGGGTATATCCTCTAGCACTTCTCCTCAAGGCACAAGGTCTTCCCACAATGTGGACACATGGAATATCCTCTACGCTTCCCCACAAAAGCTATATCAGAGGCCGAAGATGACTCCAACTTCTTCCTCTTCATTTTCTTCAACTTGGCTTGTTCTATACATGTAGATAAAGTCGCATAAGCACGGCCATGTGCACACACTACGCAAGAATCTGGCACACTATGACACGCATCTTGCTCAAGCACCAATGAGACTAGCACCTCCCAAGTAAGGGTCTCCCAGCTGTATGGGAAGTAAGAAGAATAATGTGGAACACATCGTACGTCGATGACATAAGTGTCACAACTAGGTTCTCTAAAGAAATGTCTATACCAAGGAATCAAAGCTCATCTTGAATCTCCTCCATCCTGTGAAAGTGAGCCCTATCATAGGGGAATCTACGACACAGAGCTATTGTAGCTTCAACTCAAGAGATAAGCAATGCCCAAATGTCTAGATCTAGAAGAGATACCAATCTCCTCTAAATCTCTGCAGCCATAGTTACCTAGAACGTGGAACGGGAACGAGACCCCCTGGAACGGGGGAAACGTCCAAGGTGGGGGAATGGCACATGACTTAAGTGCCCCAAATATGCCCTGCATGACCAAGTTGCCCCAAAGAATGTCCCTCTAATTGCCCCAATACCCCTCAATGCTCCAAATTGACCCGAATGTCCCAAAATTGACTCGATTACCCCCATAGCTCCAAATTGCTCTAAATTGCCCCAATTATTCTAGTTTCCCTTGAAATTAGACAATATAAATGGATGATTACCTTGGAATTGAGAATACGCTGAAATTCGATTGTGATTTGCAAGAGTTTATAATGCATCAAATTTGAACTTTGCATAGACTCCTGATTGGCTTGTGGGTTATCTTGACACTTTGAATATTCAATGAGAGAGAGAGAGAGAGAGAGATTAGTGTGTGCACATTAGGCAATGGAGATGGGTGAACATGTGGTAGAAGGAGTGTGATACAAGCAAAAAGAAAAAACATGAAAAAATGTAAATTTTTGTTCAACAGGCCTAGAAGGGCTGTTTCAAACAGGGAACAACAAGGAACGGTAGGGAACGGCCTTGGGGACGGCAAGGAACGTTCCCTAGCCATTTCATCTCCTCGAAGGGTCTGGAACACATTAAACCGATCCTACGGGTCGGAACGACCGTTCCCTATTTCTATGTCTACAACGCACGAGCACAAAATCTGTACAACTCAAAAGGAGAGAAGAGCAAGCTCTGGCATTCAACCGATCCCATAAAGCTACAAAATCTGCGGTCACACCAGGATCCATGATAGGTCGGATAATAGGGACTGTAACAAAATCCCAAAGGTCACAAACATCAAGGAGACACTCCATGCGACACGACCATAGAGGATAATTCATCCCATCCAACTTGTCGAATGCAGAGAGAGAGGGTAGGACTAGCACTTGCTCAAGAGATGCCATCGATGCCAATCAGGAACTAGAAGCCCTAGAAGAATATAATAGAAAAGAGAATTAAGATGGTGGTCAACCTGAATGATCTTGAACCACACAGTCCCCCATAGAATACATGTCAACCATAGATGTCCTTCAATAAAGTATCTGCAAGAAAACAAAGAAGATGCTGCCATAGTATAGGAGAAAACTAACTAAGGCAAGATAAAGGGGGAGTATCCAATGCCGAAGGGAGCACACAATGCCGAGTAGAGAAAGGGAGCAATAAATGCAGAGGAAAACAGGTCTTTAGTCTGTAATTGCAGCCAATCCAAGGGCTAATTATGTACCAAGAGTGCCCGAAAATGGTGTACCTGCAATAAACACAAATCTACCCTATTGTTGGCCTGAAAAAGAGGCTGCCCAGCACTGAAAAGAAGTCGCCTTGGTAAAAAAAAAACCAGACAGTTTGAAATGCAGCAAAGAAAGGATGTCGTCCACCTATAAACACGGTGCCCAACAGAGAACATTGTCACCCAGCTAAAAAGAGCTGCCTAGGAAGACCAATGACCTGCCTGCACAAAATGCAGAGATACAAGGGCTGCCTGCACAAAATGTAGGCAATGCAGGGCCTATTCCTGAAGGGTTAGAAAATAGGTCGCCCAACCTCCCAGGTGCAGATTGAAGCGGCCCAGCCTGCTAAAAGCTGCCTGAGGCCAAGAACAAAAATCTGGCCCGGAAAATGCAACAGTCAAGGGCTGGAATCAAGCCGCCTTACCATGTTTGACTCCCAACACAAGACTTGCAGCACGGGTAGCACGGGTAGAAGGCACCTGGCAAGTTTCATCACGGACAGCACGCTCCTCTTTGAGATCTCCAGCTCCCACACGAGGCTCTAATACCATGCTCTGAACACGCAGAGAAGGAGACAAAGAGTGAATGCAGAAGAGAGAAGGAACAATGTGACTGCAATGGCTGAAAGTACAAGGCTACAATGGTCAGCCCCAACACACAACTCTACATGTTAGTGTGGGCACGAGATGGTAGTAAGGGGATGAGAGAATGAGGACGCCTGGCTGATCACAAAGGACCAATGATGGATAATGGATAATGAATGTGGGACGACAGGCTGCCTATATGTAGGCGAAAAAGAGGAAAAACCCTAAATGTGGTCAAAACCCCTTAAAAATAGCCAAAAGTGCACAAAAAGAAATACACTAATGTGTCCTCCATCTAAAGTGTCTAAAACATATATAATGACAAACAAAGACAATGTTAGAGCTCCTAATGACCTCGTTTAACTCAAACTGAGGCTCACAAGCAGGAGATGACCACACAAGACACACTTCTAACAGAACCAAGCCACGACACTAGCCGACACCATAAGAGCTCACAACCATTCTAGAAGTTATCGTCATCAGTGTTGATGGCATCTACATCTCCTAACTTGTGGAATCATTTGGCAAGTTTTCACTCCATCCTTGTTGTGGTAGGGCAATTGTTAATCCAATGTCCCATCTCCTTACACTTAGAGCAGCATAATTCACTGTTTGCTTCTCCTTTTTCACATTAAAAAGCTTTGGAGTCCCTCCCCTACTAGAGCCAAACTTCTCCTTCCCTCTAGAACATTGCTATTGTTCTCCAAAGCTACACCCTATGCAAGGCTTCTTCCGTGTCTCCCAAATGAAGTCATGGCTTGATGGCATATTCCATCAACAAAGCCTTCTGGAAAGCGCTGAGATAAACACTAACGCATTTATTGCTTGTTGCTTAGAAGACTCCCCTCAGGCTTTTTGCTGCCTTCAGTAATCCACAAATGAATCCATAAATCTGCCACCAGAGGCATATGTTCTTCCTCAAGGCCCATAGCATTCGATGAGGTTTTTAGAGGGGATGGTGATCAGCCAAGAGCTTTTGTTCCACTCAAGTGATAGAACCAACAAGACTTTTCTTGGTGGCTGGAACAGATGGAGTTCCATTCCCTTCCTGGTTGGGGCCAGCAGCTCCATCTGTAATTACGGCGGAGGAAGGGATAGAAGCAAAGTACACATACTTATTAGACGAGATGCATTTCAGATGGCTGCGCTACATGATGAGGATGCAATGATGAGACAGTGCACTAGAGGGATGAAATTTATTTAGATATCATATCCCATTCAAAACTGGTATCTTCATTGCTTTCACTTCATCACTCCGAGTTGGGATAGATTGACCAGTATAAGGTGGATGTCTATCATCAAGAACTTAGCATCCCAGAATTGCATAATTGATCGCAACTGGTGCTGCTTGTATCAATGAAAGCCCATCCATGCATCATGAGAAGGTGGCTACAAGTGGCTGGGTTCTATTTTTGCATATAAATCTGTTGTGTTTTGATAAATAATTGTATTCGCTACAAAGATATTTCAGGACGGGTTGATAACATGACCAACTTGTAAACTCTTTTCAATAGATTCAGAATCCATGAGAACCCGACTAGCTAAACCATTTCACAAACAGGAAAAGACTGAAGCATATTCCACTATTTGTTATTTAGACCAAGTAAAGCTTCACTCCGGTATTTTCACTGTTATTACTTTGTTGGAGAATTAGTAATTTCCATTGTCGAATGAAAACGGCAATGGATATAAAGGAAGGCAGGGATTGATCGCATACCAGTGAGGCCTAGAGAACTGCCGACGATGACCTCGAGAGCGCCTGTAAATTTTGGGGGAGAAGGAAAGCGAGGGGAGAAACGCTCGCGTGCCGGAGGGAGGGGATAACTGCGGGATACCGAAGAGCGCAGAAAAAGAAGAAGAAGAGGAGGTGGTGGACGTGGAGGAGGAGGAGGAGAGGGAAGCCATGCTGGCGGTAGCAAGCAGCCCTGCTTCTTCCTCGCGACCCCCTCCCTCTCCCTCGCAAGGCTAGTTGCAGAAATCATGCGGCCAAGGGCGAGTTTTCCCGTTTTCGTGCTCCGACCAGTAAGTCCTCAAAGGATGGCGATGGCGATGGAGATGGAGAACGATGGGGTGGTAGAAGAGGTGAGGGTGGCGCTGGCGGCGAGACCAGCCATCCAACCTTTTCTCTTCTTCCTGTCTATTTCTCTCTCATCAAGCAGCCATCGCTGCACCACGTCGGCCTGCCTTCCAGCGGATAATGACCACTTCTCAACGCAGGCAAGCCTTGTCTATCGTAGTATCCAAATAGTTTTAGAGGTGGAGACTAGACACATGAGGAGTGTGGGCTCCCTTCCCTTGCAAGCCAAGAGGCCCTTGCCATGCCAAACCAATGGGTGTCCCCCCCCCCCCCTCTCTCTCTCTCTCTCTCTCTCTCTCAGTTGTGTTATGGTCTAGCCTGCTTGTATGCTAGATTGACAAACACCTCTCACTTAAAATCATTGACTGATGCCGCACTTTGCTTTACTTTGCATAGCACACACCTAGTCTATCGAAAGTCTCACTAGATGGAAAAACATCTCTAAATAGAGTTCTTGCACCGGTTGCATAGAAATTGTCTACCTAGGACTATCCCTTGACCCGTACCTGACACAAGGTTAGAATTCTAGCTCTTCCAAAGTGGTAATCATTATGTTCTCTGCAAGAATAGATGGAGGACACGCCAATCTTGTGAGATGTATACATTATGCAAGAGAGTGTTTTTGAACAATCATCCACCGTAAGTTTCTTAACTATGTATAATATAACCAAACAAAAGGAATCTATTCACACAATAGAGTCGTTGCATGTGCAACTATGTCATTATCAAGAAGCTAGCACACAACAACTCACTCACATCACAGACAATGAGTATTACAATTTTAGCAACAAAGCTTAGATCCACAAATCAATAAAGCTCAACTAGAGGTAGTAGGTAGTTCATCAATGGATCAAACATGTTGATGCCATTGCACCACTTTATCACATCGCACCACTTTATCACAGCCGACATTTGTTCCCCTTTTGTAGCCATTATCTGGAGTACCAAAGCTACATACGCACATACACATACACGACACTTATCACACTCACAGCACTGTATTTTCAGTTTCCAGTTTTTAGTTTTTCATTCAGCACTTTTATTTTGGATAGCTGGACCTCATCAGTTGTATCACAGTTTGTCTCATAGGCCAGTTTTGGTCTTTAGAAGACGTTAATATAACTTTCTTTATTTCTTCTTTCATGCACATGTAAATGTATTGTGATGGATACAGCTCACTCATGTATGTTTATTTTCTTTTAGATAAACTCCCTCCCTCTACCACATGGACATACATGAAACACATTCAAGACCCTCAATTGAAAAGGCATAGCACTCCCTAAATATATCAACAAAAGTAACACAAGCTCACCTGTCTAACCAAGCTTTGTGCATTTGGTGCCATTGTAAAGCTCGCAAGTCTAAGCCTCACTCACTTTGCATTTTCTTCAGCAAAGCTTCTCTTTGCTCAACAAAAAACTACCCAATTATGCACTATGCATGCTAAAGACAAACTTTTGTTCATGAAGTGTTGCAATATTTTAATATGCTTTTTAGTATTTGCACAAGTCATTGTAATGACAAGAGTTTAGTATGCTAAGATTCCTTATGCTCAACAAAAGAACTAATCAATGGTATGCTACATGTGCAAAAAAACAATCAATTGTTAATTTAAGGTTTATAAAATTGGATGAACATAAAGGCATAATTTTTGCCAATGGAAAAAGGGAACATTTTTCAAAGAGATCATTGCATGCACTTTTTGAAAACGCATTGTAAAGAACACATTTAAAATAAAAACAATGTAAATATTAAATGGGCCATAAAGATGGACCAACATCATATAAAACCAAATGTGTACTAAAATGCTATAACCTTAAGGAGGCTTCAATGGAGCATCAACAGATTTTTCCCCCCTATAAATGGGCATTATTTGACACCATTAAGTACTAGTGACATTGTGCAATGACGATGCTTGCACCAAAAAATTTTACGTGAAAGGTCATCAACTTTGGCCAACCTAAATTTGCTTTTACATGAGAAGACCACATAAACCACTTATCAATAGGAGACTTGCATAAAAGAAAATTTATCGTTGACGAGAAAGTGTAGCCATAGTCACTTGAATTACAAGTAGGTGCATGAATCTTTATTCCATTGCATACAATTATGTCAAGGTGTAATTGATGCAGCCTTGCTAAGCATGAAAGATCCATGAACTCATGATGCTCCTAACATGAAACAATGTGCAAAAACATGTTTTTTTAATAAAAAAATGCATCCAAAGGTACCAAAACATAGAAGCATTAGACAAAACTCCAATACTAAATCTCTACAGATGCTAGACTCAAAGAATCAATGTATGGTAGAATAGGCAAGTGTTGACAACACAAGCAAGCCTTGTATGCATAATGGGATCTATCAACATAGAAGAAAACTACTCTTGCAAGAAAAGAGAGATTTTGAAGTGGGAAAGTATATGTGACTTTCCATGGGTGCAGACATTCAAAGAAGCAATTGAAAAAGGAGCGATCTTGAATACGTGAAGTAATGTAAAAGAAAGTAAGAAAGGTCAAATAATAAATACAAGAGTTTAGTTACACATACCCATCAAAACCTCAATGTCATCACAAGCTAATTTAGAAAAAAAATCCACAATGAACAATTTACGAATCAAGATCACCAGTTTGTAAAAAACCATGTGAGGCATATTTATAGTTCATCATAATAGTTTTATATTAAAATCAACAAGAAAAGAAAGGAAGTCTTTATTTTACAAAGAGAAGAAAAGTTTCTAAGCACCATACTTTCAATATTAGGAGAACACCAACATAGTTACAAAATTCAAAAGTAGAATAGTTGAATTGATTCGGTGAATATATAAGTAAGGAGAAAAGTATATTATGAGGTGCCTATATTATTGCTTAAGTGGCATGTTGCAATGGCCCATTTTTGTCAACATTCCATTGAACCTAGTAACAAACATCCTTAGAGATGGCACTTCCTTATGCATTATATGACACTTGTTCTTCAAATTTGCAGAATGTCGCACTAAAAATGCTCCTTGAATCAATGGAGTTTCTCACATCATACTCCCCTAAAAGGGGAAGTAAATTCTTTGAGTGCATCATCTAACGATTTTATTATTCCATATGTAGCCTTCGTTGCATCCTTCAGCTCATAGCAACTCATTGATGACAATGTGGAGGGAAACATGTGCACTCTTTATTTCTCAAGCAACATCATACAAGTATGTAGTTTTTGTGCGTATGTCTTTGGACAAACACTTAAGGGTGGTTCCACAACAATTAGCCTATATTTCTACTTTCTCTTCAATTCTATGAATACTTGAGGGAGACCCTAAATGTGTGCTTGCATCCATTGCTCTAGGAAGCTTCATGTAGGCTAGATATGCTTGTTAGTCCCCCTCTTTGTTTTGATATTCTATTGAATGGACTTTTCCCTTTATCAGAAATGTATTTGTACTAAAAATGGAAAAGAGAAAACAAATTATCACTGGCATCTCTCGAGAGTATTGGGAGCCACACTAATAGTAACATCAAATTTAAAAGGTAGCTTGAAGATTGAATTCAATGTAAATTTGTTTTAAAAATTATAGTAACATACAAATTGTTTAAAAACTACACGTAATATGTCAAAATTATCACATCTTGTCGAGTGACGCCAAGAAGGCAAGTGCCTTTGAGAGGCTATAGTTTTATCATCTTTTCTGTTGCTCAAAGGTATCATATTTGCAAATGTGGCAAGGACTATATTGGAAATGGGCATAGGGTCCCAAAAAGTATCGTCTTTCCTCCAAATTTTACTTCACTCCATGATATCATGCAAAGTTATATTCAATGCCTCACATGCATCATCAACACCTTATCCCAAATTATAAGACAAGAAAATCACAACAACTTGGTTGACCTACACAAGAATATCATAAGAGGATGTACTCTTTAGCTCTAATGGAATCTTAAATCTTGGTGTGTTGTTTGTCCCTTTAGCAACAACAATGCATCGATTCCAGAAGATGTAGTTGCTAGGACAACTTTTCCACTCCTCTTAACCTTGCCAATAAGCAATTATACAAATATGTTTTCCCCAAACCACTAGGACCATCCATTTTTTTTTTTTTGCAACCATACGTGATGAGTTCATAGTCTCTCAAGCACATCCAAGAACGCCTTCCTTTAATAGTCATTTGAACTAGACTCCACTGAATAGGCGATGCCTTGCTAACATTCAATGTCAATATCTAGCTCTTCTTGAATCAAAGGATTCCCAAGCATTGAAATTAGGAAACTTTCTATCTTCCAAGTGCATGAGCCCCAAATTAAAGGTTACCTCCTAGTAGCATGATCATGGCCATGTGGAGAAACCAATTGATGCAAAATATCATCTTTCATGTCAAATTTAAAACGATTCCATAATTGTCCTACTCGCATAAGATTACAAAAGACCAATTGAGTTGTAAAAAAGTGCCCACAATTGTTTTCTTGTTTGCACCATAAGAACTTCCTCCATGCATATATACAACTCATGGTCACTCTCTAGTAAGCCCTTTGCAATGCAAGCTTCTTTGATGGAGGATATAGTACCATGCTCATTGTTTAGAGGTCCTCAAAGGAGTTTCAACCCTTGCATATCATGAGAAGCATTCTTCAAGAATAGAGATCATTTGTAGATAGTGGCACACAAAAAATACAACCACAAACATCCCCCTTTTTGCTTAGTCCAAGGTTTTCTTATAGAATTCCAACCTCGTTGCAAAGGAAACTCATGATATAGTAGTACATTTGCCTTTAGATGTGTTTGATTGCATGCAAACCACTGTGTTAAAGGTGCATGATAGATGATGTCATTTGCAACTACTTCTCTAATAGCATCATGTTATGAAAGGTTGTCACATTTTCACCTATTGTAAGTGTGTGTGCAAACAAATCACATCTAGTTTTTTAGGTGCAACTTATATTCAGAGATCCTCCAACACGCCTTCGAAGTAGAAACATGCCTAGTATCAAGGGACATTTGAATCTAGTCAATGTTGTTAGTTGCTTTAGGATCTTTTTGTGCATTTGCTCTATTACTTGCTACATATTGGAATCTTGTCCGTTACACGATTATGCCCTTTGTACACATATTTATAAAGAGGTTTTACAAGAGGTATGGCAGAGTAAACCTCCACATTGATGTGAGCTATGTATTTTTGAGAGAGGTAAGGATTATATGGCATAGCCCAATGATTGTCAAGGTAAGCATCTCTAACCAAAATACATTTGCCATCACTCCTCCTCATATAAACAAACTTGCAAGATCAACATTGTATGAGAATGTGGCGAGCCCTATTTTTGAAATTCCACAACACTGACAAGCCCTAACAAACAAATTTTTCTTTACAAGAGTATCAATAAAATCCTTATATTTATACAAGAAAAGTCTAGTGGTCAAGTCAAGCCTATCATGCACAATTTTTCCATGCAACAATGTATCTTTAATCTCCACCCACCTTGGATTACACTTGAATGCATTTAAAAATCAAGCTTGCCCTTGCTACAAACAATTTCCATAGCATCTTGGTATAGTTTGTACATGTATCAAGGCCCTCCAATGAATGATGACAGAATAAAAATGTGCTTACCAACCGATCTTCTAGAAATGACATTCTAACCATCATTAGTTGTAACCATATTTGCACGTCCTGAATAAAATTTTGAATGCAAGGTGGATTGATTTTGTTGACATCATGTTAATCTACATTTCTCTATGCTACAATATGCATCAACAATAAACTATTGAAGAAGGCTTCCACCACCCTGTAGTAGGCATGTAGCTATGTCATCCCGTACCTAAAGATGAGATGCATAGTATTCAGTTTGTGTAACACAATCTTTGTTTGGTATGTTCTCTGCAAGCACATCTTCACCCATAGTAGCTTTGATGCAACTTAGATATGGGAACATAGACACCAATACTTGTATACACATGTATATCATGGTGATGCAAGTACTCGTAATCCCTTTGGCAATGCATAATGATTGCAACCTCATTGCCAGTCAAAACAAAGTATCATCTAGATGTTCCATGACCCTTTTCAATTGCAATTCATACCTCTATCACATGATTCTCAAGCATTCTCTCAACAACTATTTGGAAAGCACAAGCATAGACATTGTGATCATACATCATCTTTTGCAACGAAGCCAAGATCCCTACATCAACTATTTGGAAAGCACGAGCATAGACATTGTGATCATACATCATCTTCTGCAATGAAGCCAAGACCCCTACATCAAGATTTAGCATGACTAACATCTTGTTTTCAAGTTCATGCTTGGTGTCATGCTCATAATTGTGCAAACCATCGTCTTGCAAGTACCACGAATATTTGGCAACATGGATGCAATACAATGATATAGGGAACCATGAACTCAAAATGTGTATCCATTTCAACCAATAAAAGCAATGAATCATCAATATTTGCACCTAGTAAAATAAAACTAAGGGTAGCATTTTATACATATATGTTTCTAAAAAACTCTTTATTACCATGCAGGTCACTACCTAGCAAACTTTGAAAAGGCTCTAGAGGTTCTTGGAGGAGGAGCAATGAAATCTTTCCATTCTAGTAATAATGCTTTCCCATAGTCAAGCAACCAAAAACTTTCGACTCACTACTCCAAATCTTTACATTGCACTAACTACACTTTTCGTTCATTCTACAAGACTATGATGTCTAGGATCATCATAAATTAGTACGACATATCAGGACAGATTTTCTTTCGAGGAATTTCATGGAGAAGAGAAAGGACTCCTCCATTTTCAAGATTGAATGTAGGCTATGGAAGATGTTGGGCATCAAATACTCTTTCTATGTTCTACAACTCTAGAGTAGGTTGTAGGGGATTTACATGCATAGATGTATCCAACATTGGAAGATCAAGAGCTTCGTGAGAAATTTTGTGACCGGATTGGGCCTACAACACGACCATTATTCAGGGTAGGCAAAGAATGAAGAGAAGAATGGAAACAAAGAAGCCTATCATTTTGATTTGCATGATGTAACAAAGGAAGACATAAGTGCAAATTTTATATTTGGGTGTGAAGTCTAGCATTGTGTATTCAACTAAGTCTTCTAGAATTCAGCCAAAACACTCAACACAAACGTAGCATGGGCTCTCTTGACAAGGCATGTATAGCTATAGCAATCTCTGGAGAACAAAGCTAAATATAGCTCTAACAAAAAAAGAAACACAAAGCACCAATGAAAGATAGAGAAAAATGTACATGTGAAGAGAAAGAGATAGATATATGAAAATAAACCTTTAGCGC